>NW_027516985.1:353750-707500 GCF_048772815.1 Callospermophilus lateralis | reverse complement strand
ACACCTTCAAAATATTGCCCACAGAAATGGTGGAAGAAATACTCATGTCACCTGATCTACATATGCACTTTATCACAGTGATATTCTGGAAACAAAATGCAAAGTTCACACTTATGACTGTGCCAAAGCCTAAATGGAAAGTGTGCATGGATTACTAACAATATCCATGTCCAGATTGCCTAATTTTCTCAAATGTCAATCCTATTGGTGACTAAATATTTGATTCTTTCTAAGATTTTATACTCAACCTCTACCCTGTTGAAAATGTGTAATCCTATCACTCAATTTATACTTTGCCTGATTTCTTAATATCTCCATTGATATCTGCTTCCCCATATATTTTCCCCAGTTCATCCTTGTGTCTGACTCTTCACATGTGGTGACATTTACATTCACTCTCTACCGCAAACCCTATTGCTAAAGAACTTTTTGTCCAAATCCTATACTCACTTTTCTTCCTAAACCTACTGACTATCTTCCTAATCCTACCAACTATGCCTATATGAGTGGATGTTTTCTTCTACATTCAATCATCCAATTTTCAAGGTCCTATGCCTTTGTATATCGATTTATCTGAGACATCTGTTTAGAAGATATTTAAAAGCTAAGTATCCCATTCAAGGGCCCAATGCTCTTCTGGGCTTCAAATCTTACCTAGATTTCTGTTTTTATACTTATATTTCACCTATATATTCTTGTAAATATCACAGGTTCCCAATACCATTATTCATCCAGCAGAATGATTCCTATCCCAAATAAAACCTGTTATTACCCTAACCATACACTGTTCCCTCAATGTAACTCTACAGAATAGCAGGGAAAAAGTTGGTCTTACACTACAGGAATGTAGGGGATCTTCAACCTGCTGAGATCCTCAAAGGACCATGCAGAAATGATTTCTGGAGAAGTTGTAGGCAGCTATGAAGGACCTGAGGGAGGAAAACTCAACTTCCATGGTAAACAACCTGGTCAGAATGAAGGGATGTGTCTTTATCAGCCTCTTTCATCTTAATGTAGAGAAGATTGACCAAACCAGGCCTGTGTGGAGAGCTGTTCTCGGGTGCCTATGGTTGATATACCATTCCAACGTGTGAAAATGTCACAGGAAGTAGGGGCACCCTCCATCTCATGGGACCCTTGGAAGCAACTCTTAGGACAAAGTGGTTGCCAAGGCAGTGACTTCATTCACTTCCTGATTGAGGTTACCTCACATAACGTCCTGGGTGATGGAACTCTCTAAACGTGGGATTCAGAAAGCCAGGCAAGCACAACCAGTCCCAGTCCCAGTCCCAGTGGTCTCACTTTTTTTGGATTTACCAAGGACAGAGTCTGTCTTTCTTGGTACCTACTGATGTGAGGATGGCCAAAAGACAGGAAAGCTAAGAAGAGGGTCCTTTCCTGATAAAGCAGGTAGTAGCTCACCACTGGCTTCTGACAACTTCACACAACATTCTTCCCTCAATTCAGCACAAAGGTCCCTTTCACTCATGAAGAGGAGGTCCAACCCTCAACTGTTCTGTAAAAGAACTTCAGAGAGAGAGGTTAAAGATTCCTGCAAAGCTGTTATGGAGGTTTCTAATATATTTAAGTTTTGGTCTATTTCTGCTTCTAACTGGGTCATTTGTTGTGTCCCATGGACCAGGGCAGTGGTTCCTGTGCCCACCCTTGTGGCAACTCCTATTCTTTATAGGATGGCTAAAGTGAGGGACATATGTTCCCAGTGAAACCGGGTTGTATGTCCCACCTATTCGATCTTCAAATGAACCTGCGTCATGATAGAGCATTCTGGGTAACATATGCACCATTACACAATTAATCACATCCGTTTTTCATTTCATGAAAACATCAACAATGTTTTAGTATATAGAATTATACTGTTGTAGGGACGGACAAGGCAAGGCACCTAAGATAGCACCAAAGACAGTGAAACAGTCCTATTTGGTTGCACCCAGATTCAGAGGGCATTGCTTCGGTTGTAATCAATTAATCTTCTGAATTCCAAGTTTAGGTAGTTTCAGAATTTTGTACCCAACATGTAAGAGAAGTGGCTCAGAAGATCACACTCTGCAGAAGTTCACAAAAAGCTGTTTTTGTTTCTGTTTTTTTTTCTCTGTTCTGGGCAAGTTAACTTTTGAAGGACAACTGGGTGGGGGAGAGCTTTTACTTCCCTTTCTTTTTTTCCCCCTGCCAGCTGTTACCATGGAGCCCAGATGGTAACTTCTTTATCTTAGAAATGTTGCCATCTCTGTGAAGCCCCAGTTCAAGGCCAGAGGAATTGTTCACATATTTTGTGAAAAACTAGTAAGGGGGTGTCTAGCTTAGGAGTGCTGATTATTTTTAGCCAGTGGCCAAGTGGAACAGGGCAACATTAAAAGAGGAAGGTTATTTACACTGAAATCGTTTATAGGACTTTTTTGCTGAAAGTCCTAAAGTCAGCCATGGTGAAGACTCCTGGAGAAGGTCAGTGAAAACTTTTCTGTGGGCCTGGTACAGAGGGGGGAGACAGAGAAGTCGGGGCTTAGAGCAGCTTCATGGATCTGAGAATGAGAAAGGAGAGATGTAAAAGAATAATGGGAAAGGGGTTTGGGATATTCCTAGCAACAAAACTTGAGCAGTAGAACAGGTAGAGCAGAGGGGAAGAAGGGAGTGAGTATCCACAAAGCCTGTGAGGAACTTTAAATTTTTAGTAACCTGTTTTCAGTGATGAAAGAGCAACTTTAAAGGCCATTTTCATTACATTTGGATAAGGGTCTGAGGGCTCTCCTCAGCTGGTTTGAGCTATGGGTTAGCTGGAAAGAGGACCTGGTGGGACCCAGTGCGGGCAGTGACAAGAGAAGAGAGGAGTGAGTCGGTGGAGGGGTACCTCAGTACCTGCTTCTCAGCCAGGGGGCAATGGTCTGAGAACCGGTGTTGGTTTGGGTTTTTGATCTAGTAATTGAAGGGAAGAAATCAGGTTGCTGAGTTTGGAGTGACAGCAGATAGTCTGGAGAAGAAGGCTGAGGGTGAGGATCTATTGGAGAAGCATAGTTCAGGATGTGAGCGAAGGAGGGAAAAGGCCTCCACATAGGGGAATCTCCTTTTACCCTTTTGAGCACTTGCAGAAGTTAAAAAGGTCGCACAGTATTTGAGGATCTAGAGACCGCTCTGGGGGCCATGGGTTTTGGTTATCTAATTGGTCATATGGCCAATGCTGTGTACAGAATTTGATGAGTAGTTTGGGTTCCATCAGGAAGCCCCTGTATGCTCACATCCCCATGACTTACAGAAGAAATTGGCTTTTCCTCCACACAGCTGTTGCTGTTTGTGGCTTTGATTGTCTGCCGGGCAAACATAGTAATCTAGGCTAGCCAACCTGCACCTGGCTTACCTGTCCCGACATCCATAATGTTTGTTTCCATTATTTATGGTACAAAAGGTATTTAATGGAATTTGAGTGGGATCCTCTTCATCAGGGATATCCTAATAGGAAAGACCTATAGCCAGCTAACAAATGTCTGGGTGGAGAAATGGCCACCAGGTCCCAAAGTGGGCTATATGTGAGATAGATTATACTTCTTCTCCAGTAGGATTTGTGATCAGCCATCGCTGCTGAAAGGGCTGATGAGGGTTAGAACTACTGGTGGTCAAGGAGAGACTCTATAGCTTCATCCACCTGGCGAATACACAATTTGAAAGGGTTACCAGTCTCTTCCAGTTTCCAGGCAGAGTCTGGACAGGGTGCAGGCTTGAGATGAGAGGCCAGGATCCAGGAAGTGATTCTGTCTACCTTTACCACTGTAGGTGTTATAAGTAGAACCTGGTATGGTCCTTTCCAGTGGGGTTCCAGGGATGACACCTGATGTTGTCTTACATAGACAGAGTCTCCTACTTGATATTGATGTGGAGTCCCCTCATCTCCAGGTTGGTAGGCAGTGGCCAGCTGTTTTCACAGGTATCGCTGAGTTCTTTCAACAGCTGTAAGTCTGTCAAGCATGGTGGTGTGGAAGGGATCGTTAGGTCTTCGAGTTGGGGTTAGGTCCCTTACTGGAATAGGGGCCCCATAGGGAATTTCATAGTGGGTGAGGTTACACAAAGAAACAGAGAGAGAATTTCTTGCATGAAACATTGCATAAGGCAGAAGCATTGTCCAATCTTTTATGTCGGTCTCTAAGCTTAATTTCATTAAGGTCTCTTTAATGGTTCTATTCATTCATTCTACCTGTCCTGCACTCTGTGGTCTATAAGCACAATGTAATCCCCAGGGTACTGGCTAACCCCTAACGTACCTGGGTCATGAATGCAGGTCCATTATCAGACTCTGTTACCTTAGGCAGGTCGAATCTTGGAAAAAAATCTTCCAGGATCTTCTTGACCACCATTTGTGCTGTTTCTTTCTTTCTTTCTTTCTTTCTTTCTTTCTTTCTTTTTTTTTTTTTGGTGGGGAAGGCTTTAATCCATCCTGAAAATGTATCTACAAAGACTAGGAGATATTTAAGTCCATACCTTGCATGCTTAATTTCAGTAAAGTTCACTTCCCAGAATTGTCCTGGTCTTTTTCCTCCTAGGTGCTTTCCTCAAGGAAGCTTGGAAGGGTAAGCATAAACCAATTGATGGACCCGACAGGCTTTTGTTACCCATTCAGTCCTTTTGCTGTGATTTGGTTAGTGGAAAACTCTGTTCTTGATCCTTCAGGAATGCCTGCAGTTTCTTTGAACAAAGTTGAGTGAGTTGATGTACATTTTCTACTGACATAGTTAGAGCCATGACTATAGGAGTTTTTACTGAAGGATTTAGAAATCCCACTTGGTTGCCTTCAGGGTTAAAAGTTATTTTGGCCCAGAGCTTGGTGAGCAGATCTCTGCCCATCAATGGGACCAGGCATTCTGTGATTACTAGGAAGGATTGATGGATTTTCCTTTTCCCAGGTCCATGGTCCTCTTAGTTGTCCAAGCCCGATACTTACTGCCATTTGCCCCTTGAACTAGAGACCTTTTATTTGATAGATGGCCCAATGGGGCCTTAAGGGCTGAGTATATTGCCCCTGTATCCACTTCAAAGTTTACTGGGGTCCCCTACACTTCAAAAGTTACCCTGAGCTCCGGGAGGGGATGTTAGCCCCGACTTTTGGAGTCATCCTCAAGAGTCAGAATCGCTGGCAGGAGTGGCTGTCTCTTTCTAGGGAACTCTTTGGACCAGTGTCCTTTTTTTTACAGTAGGCACAGTGATCTGAGGCAAGGAGTGGCCTCTGGCGTGGGCCCAGGTATCCCTTCCTGTCTCCCTGTTTCTTAATTTCTGGCCTATTTGTTGTTGTGACCAGGACCTTAGTCAGCGCCTTAGTCTGTCTTTTGTTTCTTTTATCCTCCCTTTGTTCCCTTCTCTTCCTCAGTTTCTCTCTTAAAGTATACCTTCTCGGCTTCTCTGACTAAATCTCTCAAAGTCATATCTTGTAATCCATCTAAGCATTTTAACTTTCTTTTAATATCCGGGGCAGCTTGCCCAATAAAGGCCATTGTGACAGATGACTTTTGATCCTCTGCCTGAGGATTGAAAGGAGTATATCTTCTATATGCCTCCATAATTCTCTCTAGAAACATAGAGAGAGGTTCTTCAGGTCCTTGAATAATCTCTCTTACCTTGGCCTAATTAGTTGGTCGCCTAGCGGCCGCACGGAAACGCACTACTAGAGCCCGGTGATAAGTGAACAGATGCTCCCTACCTTCAAAGATTTGGGGGCCACAGTTGGGTTGGTTCAAAGGAAAGCTGGCTTTGATTATCTTGGGAAGTTGTGTCAGTCACGCATCTGGTCAGAGGATATTTTTTTCCAGCTTCCAGGAGTATTCTATTTTGATCCCCTGTCATGAAGACAGTCCCTATGAGTTGTTGGCAGTCATCTCAAGTAGGCTAGTGTGAAAACATCAATGACTCAACCAGACCTGTGTGCCAGGTGGGGTGATCAGAAAAAGGGGGATTGTTATATTTCCAATTATGTACGTCTGAAGAGGAGAATGGCCAAAACTGGTAGGCTTGCATTTTTTCCCCCATGGCCGTCGTCAATCTTTGGCCCATAGGGATGGAGGGGGAGCATCATGGGAGTTCCAGTGTTTTCAACTATTCACTGCTGGCGAGTTCCTATAGCCGGGCCAGCTTCCTCAAGGGAAGGAAGGGCTGTGTGTGCCACTGGGGAGCTATCTGGAGGGTGCTGTGCTCCTCCAATTGCAGAGAGGCTGAGTCAGCAGCAGGGGAATCACTTAGAGGGTGTTGGGGATTGGGGGAAGAGGGCAGGGGATAAGGAGGGGGAGGAGAATCCAGTAGAGTCAAATCTTGTGACTCAGGGAGAACAGAGGGTGGAGAAGGAAGAAGAGCAGAGGGTTTGAGAGATCATGGGGGAAGGAGTAGGAGCAGGGGCAGCGGTAAGGAAAGGCTTCACCCATGGAGGAGGAGATTTGCAGAGGTCCTGCAAAGTTAAGATATATGGCGGAATGATCCAGATGGCTATGTGGCCCTGGCTAAAAGACAATATCTCTAACTTTTTAAATTAGTGGGAAGTAGAAAGATCCTTCTAGAGGCCATCCGACTCGAAAGGTGGGTCATTCTGAGGCACAGAGCATCTTCCAGGTCCAGTGTTTTACTAAATAAAAAAGATTCTGAGCCCTTATGTGGACTTTGGGCGAGTGATCAATGGTCAGGGACAGAGGCATTGAAGTGCTCTGTCCCATAATGAAAGATACACAAATAGTGAAAGCCACGACACATGGGGTCTCACATTCGCCGCTGCTGGATTTCAGTGGAACCTCCATATGAAAAGGTCGGGCAAGCCTTGGAGGAAGAGACCACAAAGAGATTGTCACATGCAACAGCAAAGGGTTTATTGGGGGTTCAGCATGCTGGGGCTCAGAGCTCAATTGAAAAGAGATGAGAGCCCTGAGAACACCTTAAGCAGTGTTTATATAATTTTCTTGGAGAGGGCAGGGAGGAAAGTTTATTGATGGGTCCGGGTGAGTGGGCAGTGTGCGTGCACATGGGTGAGGGAGTACATTCTGCAGTTTGGCAGTTGGGGAGAGCACATTCTGGGAACAAGATTAGCAAAGAGTTCTCAAGATTTCAAAAGTGTTTTGTTAAGCATACAGAGAAACAGGAAGTGACAAGTACCTATTTTATTAACCTGTCACTACCGACTATCCCTTTTTGACTGGATGTTCTCTTCTACATTCAATCATCCAAGGTACAAGGTCCTAGGCCATTGAATATTGATTAATCTGACACATCTGTGCAGAACCTAATTCAAAGCTAAGTATCCCAATCAAGGGCCCAATTCTCTTCTGGGCTTCAAAACTTACCTAGATTTCTGTTTTCATACATGTATTTCACCTATATATTCTCATACATATCACAGGTTCCCAATACCATTATTCATCCAGCAGAATGATTCCTAACCAAAATCGAAAATGTTATTAACACTAACCGTACACTTTCCCCTCAATCTAACATTACAGAGAGGAGGGACAGAGTTAGTCTTACAATACAGGAATGTAGTGGATCTTCCACCTGCTGAGAACCTCAAAGGTCCATGCAGAAATGTCCTCTGGAGAAGACGTAGGCAGCTATGAAGGACCTGGGAGAGTAAAAGTCATCTTACATGACAAACAACCTGGCCAGGATGAAGGGTTGTGTCCAAATCAGCCTCTCTCGTCCTAATGTAGAGAAGATGGACCAAACCAAGCCTCTGTGGAGAGCTGTTCCCAGGTTCCTATGGTTGATATACCAATCTAACTTGTGAAAGTGTCACAGGAAGTTGGGGCAGCCACCATCTCATGTGACCCTTGGAAGCAACTGTTAGGACAAAGTGGTTGCCAAGCCAGTGAACTCATTCAGTTCCTGAAGGAAGTGACCTCACCTCACTTCCGTGGTGATGGAACTCTCTGAACATGGGATCCAGGAAGCCAGGCATCCAAGCCAGTCTCAGTCACAGTCCCTGTGGGCTCACTTGTTTGGATTTACCAAGGACAGACTCAATCTTTCTTGGTACCTACTGATGTGAGAATGGCCAAATACCAGAAAAGCTCTGAAGAGGGGCCATTCCTGAGAAAGCAGGTAGTGGCTCACCACTAGCTCCTGACAACTTCACAGAGTTGACCAAGGAGACCAGATCTGATAAAGGACAGGCCATTTTGGGAGAACATAGTATGGTCCAGAAGTCAGAGGACACTCTGGATAGTCACAGACCTACTTGAGGGAAGCAGGTGCCTTTTTGGGTGTTGGTGTGGGTTTGTGGTTTTGTCTCATGTTTTGAGAATAGGTAGGAAAGACGGTTTTGTGGTTTGGAGTGAAATGTTTCTACTAAGTCGTTTCACAGGGCGTGTGTTTCTATGTCTGTGTATCTCACTGTGTCCGTGGTTGTAGACATTAGAAAAAAAGAATGCATCAATGGATGTGTCCTGTCTATTAGAAAGCTTCCGAGCATTCATCCTGCCCAATTAATGAATGGACCAGGGCTTGCATAATCAATGGGTAACACCTGCTATCTTCCTAAGTTCCAGTTTTCTTCCTGAATTCTGGCCACTCTCCAGAATAGGCTCATGGTTTTGTGTCCAAGATATGTACCACCACCAAGCTCTGTCACATGGCCATATACTGGATAGCTGAAGGGAATGGCGAGCATCTCAGAAAACTCAGATATCAGTGTGACTTCTAACATCTCAGTGGAGAAACCGTGGTTGGGCCTTTTGCTTAACAATTGTTCTTTTCCCCTGAGTCAGGAAGGACTTTGCCTCAGGCCAACCCGTTTGTGAAGCCTGAAGAAAACCGTTTTCAAATGGAAATGAATGGGCATCACCTGTGTCTCTTTGCTTAATTGCTTTGGAAAGGGATGTGTCTGAATCAGGCTCTTGGCCCAGTGTGAGGCTGTGGCTTAGATTGTCAGCACCTGATGGATGTAAAGAAAGATCCCATGTATGCATCCAACACCAAAATGGCCAAAAGAGCAGTCATTGTGGGTGAATTCTCTTGTCTTTCTCTGTAATTTTCCTGACCTCCATCAAGTGAGAATAAGGATCCTTTGGGTCTAATGAGTTCTTTAAAGCCCTGCAGAGGCTAGCCCATTGGTGCTTGGGTTTTATCATGACTCCAATACACATAAATAATCTAAATCCCACAGTCAGTAGGCCTCAAATTGGAGAAGTGGAGCAGTATTAAATGCAGGCCTATTGGATCACTCCTGTTTCACAGGAAGGGTGTCCAGGCCACTCAAACTTTAGACAAACGAGGGGCAATGGAGCTTATTTTGGATACTGTCTTGTACTGTGCTCCTCATGGAAACCTCTAGCAAGAGGTTATGTTCAGTGTCTATATGAAATAAAATGAGGGCCATGTGGGATTTTTTTTGGTTTCAATTGTTTTCATTTGTGTGGCGGTTGGAAGAGGTGACTGGGTCCACCTGGGCTTGAACAGTGGCGTGATTCCCCTTAGAGAGTGAGTTCTGAAACTGACCTCAGAGAAGTATTGCCATGACTTGTGTTGGGATATTAGGAGGACATGCATGAGAGTCACCCATGGAAACTGAGATATAGGCCCAGGGTACCTTTCCACAGAGCACTGGGAATCTCAGCCAGGATATCACATGATTTTATTCTTAAAGGCATGTCAGCCATAGTTGAGAATCAAAACAAACATGGACCTCACATTGTAGACCTCAATGAGCCTGGCTTCATGTGACCTTTTGGCCACTCTTTGGAAAGTCTTGCCTGTGAGAGTTCTCGAAAGCGTTCATTGAAATGAGCATCCTCACCATTTAATGGTTCCCGAATGAATTAAAACCCACAGTGCCTCCAACTTCATCCTTGAAAAATGCCTAGATAAATACCATGAAATTTTTGAATTTCCCATGACCTGGTCGCACTGGGAACATTTGGATGTCCTACATCATTCATGAATCTATCAGGCAGTGCCTTGATTGACTGGGATTCATAAAAATGGTGTAGAACAGAGATACCAGTTAGTTGGAGCCTACTGAGTGGTGGGCCTAGAGCAGAGGTGGGAAGGTGTATGATAAAACATCTTTGTGAGGCCATGTCAATCTGCCATTAGCTTCCAAATTGCTTGTGACTGACATGGTGCAGCCAGCAGAATGTTCAATGAAATAGCATATTGTTATATGGAGAGGTTTCAGGGCAATGTTCAGAACCAGGTTTCTATGGACAAGGGGGCAAGCTATGAGGGATAGAAGCCTGCTTGGTGCATTCTCCTGAGAACCCTGACCCACCGCACAAGACAGAACTCCCTCCCCCACTGTGTCCCATTTGAACTCCTTGTATATCGTGAAGCAAATACCAAAGTCCCAGTGCAGCAGCAAGAAACACCATGAAAATTGGAGGATGACCAAATGGCTTCACAGTCCCCCAGGGAGACACTTAGCCCACAATGGCCACAGTTTACCTACAAAGAGAGAATTCCGCACTGCTACCTCATGTACATTGGAAAATAAGAATCCATGTCCTCCAGGTCACATAGATGCAGACCCAGCTTTGATGGTCTCACTAGAAAGAAATCAAAAGCTCCTGAAAACAATATATATTTCAAGTGCCCAACCACATAGGCAGTTTCCCAAAAAGTCTTTAGGGCACCAGAGCTCCACATTTGAGAAATGTTTACTGTGTCCCTTACTTTGGGAAACTCCTCTAACACCTCCAAGGTTGTGAACTCCTGAGCATATTCCATTCCAGATATGTATTCACAGATTTTCTAACTCTTCTTCTCTAATTCTGTATTACTTGGGGCGGAGTTAATTACAATAAATTTTTCTGGAAGAGAATAAGAAGATTTTTGTGTAGCACATATTTGCATACACATTGTGTTCATTTTCCAATTTTCCATTCGAAATACTGATTCCCTGACACTAACCCATAGCTTGCTAGACTCTGACTACTAATCCTAATGTGATGGAGAAAAATAACTCAAACAGAATAGAAATACAAGCAGTTCAGAGGAGGGGTGGTGTATAGTTGGGCTTGCCTTTTGCAATATATAGGTTTGGAGTTATAAATCTAGTCAATTTTTAATTGAAGTAGTTCTCCATGTGTTTTTAAAGTTAACAAATATGTGAATTCCTGTCTCCCTTTCTCTGTAGCCTATTAAGCACATGTATTTGTATATGCACATATTGAATCCTACCTGGTATCACACGTACATACTTGTGAGGTGGCCAACTTGACAGATACAAATTGTGGAACAGAAAATTCAACCTATGGGGGAGCTTCCTAGTTGAACAACATTATATATAAATCCATGTTCAGTAAAATAAATATTTTTGGATATGTGGATCATATAAATTTCACGATGAATTTTGATTGGCATATATATTGCTACTTTTTATTTGCTCTGTGTAGGTTTTGTGTGTGTGTGTATATATATATATATATATATATATATATATATATATATATATATATATATATATTCTCCAGATTTTTCAAAATGTAAAATATATGTGTCTTATTATACACTCCTAAATTCATTAATGTTCATATATTTGGATTTCTAATCAACTTTTCACAAGATTATTCTCAGAAATATTCATCCACCTGAACTACATATCTGTTTCCTAGTACTGAAAACTAAATTCAGTGAATGGTATATACAAATGCTAATATTTCTACAGTAACTTACCCAGTTTAACATCGGTGCAAGTAGATTCCTATGTTCCATGATGTCTATTTTGACGTTCATTTTTATTCAACACTGGTATATTAGTTTTCTTCATTTTATGCACATCATACGATATATATTTCTTCCACAATTTAGCAAATTTATAGGCATTTGTTTCACTTTCAATCACTTCCTGCTTTGGAACACATGTATTCCTCCAGCTTTCTTGACTGGTTTTTTCATGAGACTTCTTTCTGAACACATTGTTTTCGATTTCCATAATCACTTTTGGGGCAAACTCACACACCCATCATGATTAACCATAACTCTATTATTACCATTAGATGTATAACTGTTTGGAATGAATGATTGTATATCAACATAAAATTTCTTATGTATTTTCAGATATCAATTCAATCCAATATTAAAAGTGGAACCTGTTATATTATTTATTCACAGTATGGTCTATTAAGGCATCATCTCTATATTCATAGACCCAGGGTCTATGTATTTGTATCCCCAATACTAATTTATAAGTCTTTAAAATATTGCTTTCAGAAATGGTGGAAAAAATACTCTAGTCACCTGATATACATATACATTTCATCACAGTAATATTCCTGACACAAAATGCAAGGGTCACACTTATGACTGTACCAAAGCCTAAATTGAATGTGAGCATGTATTACTAACAACATCCATGTCCTGGTTCCCTAATGCTCTCAAATATTATTCCTATTGGTGACTACATATCTGTTTCTTCCTAAGATTATATATTCAAACTCAACCCTGTTAATAATGTCTTATCCTACCACTCACTTTGTACTTTGCCTGATTTCCTAATGTCTCCATTGATATCTGCTTTCAAATACCTTTTCTCCAGTTCATCATTGGGAATGACCCTTCAAATGTGCTGACACTTACATTTACTCTCTCACCAAAACCTTATTGCTAAAGAACTTTTGGTCCAACTCCTAGACTCACTCAAATGGGTTCTTCAAAGCCCTGCAGAGGGAAGCCCAGAGATTCTTGGGTTTTCTCATGACTCCAATTCACATAAAGTATCTAAACCCCACAGTCAGTAGGCCTCAAATTCGAGAAGCAGAGCAGCATTAATGGCAGGCCTATTTGATCACTCCTGGTTCACAGGAAGGGTGCCCAGGCCACCCTGACTTTAGGCAAATGAGGGGGAAGGGAGCTTATTTTGGACACTGTCTTGCACTGTGTCCCTCATGGAAACCTCTAGCAAGGGATTATGATGAGTGTCTACATGGAAGAAAATGAGGGCCATGTGGGAGTGTTTTGATTTTAATTGTGGTCACTTGTGTGGCGGTTGGAAGAGATGAATGGGTCCACCTGGGCTTGAACTCTGGTGTGATTCCCCTTAGAAACGGAGTTTTGGAAATGACCTTAGAGATGTATTGCTATGAATTGTGTTGGGATTTTTGGAGGCCAGGCATGAGAGTCGCCCATGCATGACAATACGCGTCAAATTGGAGAAGCAGAACTTAATGTCCAAATCCTTTACTCACCCTTCTTTTTAATCCTACCGTCTATCTTCCTAATCTCAGATAAATACCATGATATATTTGAAATTCCTATGACCAGGTGGCACTGGAGAATCTTTGGATGTCCTGTTTCTGATCATGAGTGTACCAGACAGTGGCTTAATTGACTTGGTTTTATGAAAATGGTGTAGAACAGAGATGCCAGTAAGTTGGAGCCTGCTGAGTAGTGGGCCTAGAGCAGTGGTGTGCAGATGTGTGATAAAATATCTGTGGTGGGGTCATGTGGATCTTCCATTGGCTTCCAAATGGCTTGTGACTGAAATAGTGTAGCCAGCAGACCCTTATATGTAAAGGCATCTCGTTATATGGAGAGGTTTAACGTCAATTTTAAGAAACAGGTTGCTATGGTCAAGGGGACAAGCTATGTTGGATAGAAGACTTGTTGGTGCATTCTCCTGGAGAACCTGACCCACCACACATGACAGAACTCACTCTAGCATTTTGTCCCAGTTGAACTCATTGTATTTCGTTAAGTAAATACCATACTCCCAGTGCAGCAGCAAGAAACACGACAAAAAGTGGAGGATGACCAAATGGCTTCACAGTCCACATGGGGAGACACTTAGACCCGAGTGGCTACAGTTTACCTACAAAGAGAGAATTCAGCACTGCTCCCTTATGTTCATTAAAAAAAAGAAACCATGTTCTCCAGGTCACATAGATGCAGACCCATCTTTGATGGTCTCACTACAAATGAAGCTAAAGCTCCTGACAACAACATATATTTCAAGTGCCCGAACTCAGAGACAGTTTCTCAAGAAGTTTTTAGGCCAGCAGAGCTCCATGTTTGTGGAGTGTTTACCCTGACCCTAACTTTTGGAAACTCCTCTACCACCCTCCAAGGTTGTGAACTCCTGATTATGTTCCATTCCATATATGTATTCACAGATTTTCTAACTCTTCTCCTCTAATTGTGTCTTATTTGGGGTGAAGGTAATGGCAATTCATTGTTCTGGATGAGAGTGGGAATATTTTTGTGTGGCACATATTTGCATACACATTGGATTCATTTTCTTATTTTCCAATCAAAATACTGAAACCATGACACTAACCCATACCTACTAGACTCTGACTACTAATCCTAATATGATGGAGGAAAAATAACCAAAACCAAATAGAAATACATGCAGTTCAGTGGAGGCATGGTGTAT
Source organism: Callospermophilus lateralis (assembly GCF_048772815.1). Taxonomy (NCBI): domain Eukaryota; kingdom Metazoa; phylum Chordata; class Mammalia; order Rodentia; family Sciuridae; genus Callospermophilus; species Callospermophilus lateralis. The sequence goes on along the minus strand of NW_027516985.1, from coordinate 693,162 downwards.
ATTTGGACTTGCCTTTTACATGATAAAGGGTAGGTGTTATAAATCTAGTCAATTTTTGGTTAAAATAATTCTCCATGTGTTTTTAAAATTAACTAATATGTGAATTCCTGTCTCCCTTTCTCTATAGACTATTCAGCACATGTATATTTATATGCACATATAGAATCCTACCTGGTATCACAGGTTAATTTTTGGTATCACAGGTTAATTTTTTTGTGTTGTCTGACTTGGAAGATACAAATTGTGAGAAGAGATCCCTCCTCCTAAACGCTGTTGAAACTGAAAATTCAACCTATGGGTGAGCTTCCTAATAGAAAAACATTATACAAAAATCCATGTTCAGTAAAATAATTATTTTTGCATATGTGAATTATATATATTTAATGATGAATTTCGATTAGCATATGTATTGCTACTTTTTATAGTCTGTGTGTATGTTTTGTGTGTATATATATATATATATATATATATATATATATATATATATATATATATATATATACACATACTCTCCATATTTTTCAAAATATGAAATATATGTGTCTTATATATACTCCCTAAATTTATTCATGTTGATGTATTTAGATTTATAATCGATTTTTCACAAGATTATTCTCAGAATTATTCATCAACTTGAAATATATATTTGTTTCCTAGTACTGAAAACTGACTTCAGTGAAAGCTGCACACAAATCCTAATATTTCTAGAGTAACTGACCCAGTTTAATATCAACGCAAGTAGACTCCTATGGGACATGACATATAATTTGACGTTCATTTTTATTCAACAATGGTACATTACTATTTCTGCAGTTTATGCACATCGTAGGATATATATTTTATCCACAAGTTCACAAATTTTTAGACATTTGTTTCAATGTCAATCACTTCCTGCTTCAGAACACAAGTATTCCTCCATGTTTCTTGATTGGTCTTTTCATGAGACTTCTTTCCAAAAATATTATATTTGATTTCCATAATCAGTTTGAAGCAAAACTCACACACACTTCAGGATAAACCACAACCCTAATATTACCATTAGATGTATTACTGGTTGAAATGAATGTATGTATATCAATATAAGATTTCCTGAATATTTTTAGATATCAATTTAATCCATTATTTAAAGTTGGAACAAGTAATATTATTTATTCACACTACGCTCTATTCATGCATTATCTCTATATTCATAGACACAGGGTACATCTATTTTTACCCACAATACTAATTTATACATCTTCAAAATATGGCTCCAAGAAATGGTGGAAGAAATACTCATGTTACCTGATCCACATATACATTTTATCACAGTAATATTCTGGTCAGAAAATGCAAACATCACACTTATGATTGTACCAAAGTCTAAATGGAAAATGAACATGGATTACTAAAAACATCCATGTCCAGGCTGCCTAATGCTCCCACTTGTCAATCTTTTTGGGGACTACATGTTTGTTTTTTCCTAAGATTATATATTGAAACTCAATCATATTGAAAATGTCTAATCCAATCACTCACTTTACACTTTGCATGATTTCCTAATGTCTCTATGGATATCTGCTTTCCTACATATTTTCCCCAGTTCATCATTGTGACTGATTCTTCACACGTTCTGACATTCATATTCACTCTCTACCCGAAACCCTATTGCTAAAGAATTTTTGGTCCAAAACTTATACTCACTCTTCTTTTTAAACTTACAAACTGTCTTCCTAATACTACCAACTATCCCTTTTATCCTGGATGTTCTCTTCGACATTCAATCATCCAAGTTACAAGGTCCTATAACATTGTATATCGATTTATCTGAGACATCTGTGCAGAACATAATTCAAAGCTAAGTATCCCAATGAAGGTCCCAATGTCCTTCTGGGCTTCAAATCATACCTAGATTTCTGTTTCCGTACTTATATTTTACCTATATATTCTTGTAAATATCGCAGGTTCCCAATACCATTATTCATCCAACAGAATGACTCCTCACCAAAATCAAACCTGTTATTAACCCTAACCATACACTGTTCCCTCAATCTACCTTTACAGAAGAGCAGGACAGAGTTTGTCTTACAATACAGGAATGTAGGGGATCTTCCACCTGCTTAGAACTCAATGGTCCAAGCAGAAATGATCCCTGGAGAAGTATTAGGCAGCTATGTAGGACCTGAGAGAGCAAAAGTCATCTTCCATGGCAAACAACCTTGTCAGGATGAAGGGTTGTGTCTGACTCGCCTCTCTATTCTTAATGGAGAGAATATGGACCAAACCAGGACAATGTGGAGAGCTGTTTCTGGTTCCATATGGTTGATATACCATTCTAACTAGTGAAAGTGTCAGAGGAAGTAGGTATCCTCCATCTCATGGACACTTGGAAGCAACTGTTATAACAAAGTGGTTGCCAAGGCAGTGAACTCATTAAATTCTTGAAATAAGTGACCTACCTCACTTCCTTGGTGATGGAACTCTCTGAATTTGGGATCCAGGAAGCAGGCACACAGAGCCAGTCCCAGTCTCAGTCCCAGTGGGCTCACATGTTTGGATTTACCAAGGACAGAGTCTGTCTTTTTTGGTACCTACTGATGTGAGGATGGCCAAATGCGAGGAGAGTTCTGAAGACGGGCCTTCCCTGAGAAAGCATGTAGTGGTCAAACAGGCTCCTGACAACTTCACAGTGTTTGACAAGGAGACCAGATCTAAGACAAGACAGGCCTTTTTGGGGGAACATAAAATGGCCCACAGTCAAAGGACACTCTGGATAGTCACAGACTTACTTGGGGAAGGAGGTGCCTTTTTGAGTGTGTGTGTGAGTTTGTGGTTTTGTCTCATGTTCTGAGAATAGGTAGGAAAGGCGGTGTGTTGGTTTGGAGTGGACTATTTCTAGAAAGAACTTTGACAAGGCAAGTGTTCTGTGTCTGTGTCTCCCACTGTGTCCATGGTTGTAGACATTAGAAAAGAGAATGCATCAATGGATGTGTCCTGTCTAGTAGAAAGCTTCCCAGCATTCATCTGTCCATTTTAGTAATGGACTGCAGGTTGCCTTATCGATGGGCAACACCTACTATCTTACTAAGTTTCTGTTTTCTTCCTGAATTTTGGCCACTCTCCAGAATAGGTTCATGGTTTTGTGTCAAAAATTGTATCACCTCCCAAACTCTGTGACATGGCTATGTTCTGGATAGCTGGAGGGAATTGGAGCATCTCAGAAAACTCAGATATCAGTGTGACCAGAAAAGCCTCAGTGGAGAAACCCTGTTTTGGGCCTTTTGCTAACCTATTGATCTTTTGCCCTGAATGTCAGGAAGGTCTTTGCCTCAGGCCACCCCTTTGTGAAGCCTGAAGGAAACAGTTTTCAAATGGAAATGAATGGGCATCACCTGTGGCTCTTTGCTTAATCTGCTTTGGAAAGCCATGTGTCTGAATCAGCCTCTTGGCCCTGTGAGAGGCTATGGCTTAGATTTTCAGCGCCTGATGGATCTAAAGAAACATCCAATGTGTGCATCCAAAACCAAAATGGCAAAAACATAAGTCATTGTGGATGATGTCTCTTGCCTTCCTCTGTTAGGTTCCTGACCTTCTTCAAGGGAGTATAGGGATTTTTTGGGTCAAATGAGTTTTCCAAGCTCTTCAGAGGTGCTTGGGTTTAATCATGAATCCAAATCACATAAGGAATTTATACCTGACAGTCAGTAGGCCTCTAATTGGAGAAGTAGAGCAGTATTAGCGGCAGACCTATGTGATCAATCCTAGTTCACAGGGAAGGGTGTCCAGCCACCCTGAGTTTAGCAAATGAGGGGCAAGGAAGCTTATTTTGGACACTCTCTTGAGCTGCGCCATTCAAGGAATCCTCCAGCCAGAGGTTATGATGAGTGACTCTATGGAAGAAGATGAGGGCCATGTGGGATTGTTTTGGTTTTAATTGTGGTCATTTATGTGGTGGTTGGGAAAGATGACTGGTGCACTAGCCTTGAAAACTGGTGTGATTCTCCTCAGAGACTGAGTTCTGTAACTGACCTCAGAGTAGTAATGCTTTGAAAATGGTTGTGTCTTAATTAGCTCTTGGCCCTGTGTGAGGCTGTGACTTAGATTATCAGCACCAGATGGATCGAAAGAAAGATCCCATGTGTGCATCCAAACCAAATGGCCAAAAGAGCAGTCATTGTGGATTAAGTCTCTTGCCTTTCTCTGTAAGGTTCTGAAAGAATAAAAGAAATTGAAATTGAAATTGAAATGTAAGAACCAGGTTTGTAAACTTTCCAAGCTGCACTTTCCTGTGGCAGTTTAGACAATTCCCGGATCTGCCCATTAGATGTGTGTTGAAATCTTCCTACCTAGTTACTTAACAACCCTTTCCCAGAATCCCTGCAGCTCAGCAAGTATACATCTCAGGTATTCAACCAATCAGTTTAAATGTATACCCCTTCTTAGGGCTGACCAATCACCCCCTGCCCGAATTGTTCCCGCAAATGAAAGTGCTAATCATGCTTTAGAGTTGTTATTTGATTTTCCCATGGTATATGATGAATTGCTAAAGGAGGCTATGATGTATGTAAAGTCCCTGCCCTCTCTAAGCAATGTATATAAACTCTGCTCAAGTTGTTCTCAGGGCTCTTTGTTCTTTGCTCCTCTAAAGTGAGCTCTGAGCCCCAGCATGCTGGACCCCCAATAAAACCTTTGCTGTTGCATGAGAAAGCCTCTTGGTGGTCTTTTTCTCTGACGTTCGCCCCACCTATTTATCTGGAGGCCCCAGGTGAGATATCCGGCAGCGGCGGACAAAAGACCCCAATGGACTCCTCTCGGGGTAAGTAAGGCACCTCTTTCTGGTTTTGGGTTTCAGGTTATGGATTGGCAAAGTGGCTGTCAGTGAAGAGCATTAGCTCTCTCTGATGGTGGCTGACAGATGTGTCACAGAGCTACAGGCCACGTTCCTGGGGGACACTCCAGAGGACTAGAGAAATCAAGGAATACTAATTTCCTCAACTCGTTTATATTTTGCTTCAGGATTCGGTTCGCCAGCCCATCAGGTTTTGCCGGCTACTCAGTTTTGGTCATTGTTCTGAACTCATGTTGAGTTTACGGGCTGTCTTTATTGTCTAACCCATCAGGTTTTGGCAGTTACTCAGTTCTAATCTTTGTCTTGGACTCATGTTAAACGTTTACTGTTTGTCTTTGTCTGTGTTGCGTTTGTGTCTTCACTGTCCCTGTTTGAGTAACTCTCATTATGGGACAAAGCACTTCCACTTCTCTGTCCCTGACACTTGATCATTGGACTGATGTCCGCTCAAGGGCCCAGAATCTTTCTTTTTCAGTAAAATGCCGTACCTGGCAGATTCTCTGTGCTTCAGAATGGCCCATTCTCGGAGTCAGGTGGCCCCCCAGAAGGATCCTTCTACTTCCCTCTAATCCAAAAAGTCAGAGATATTGTCTTTCAGCCGGGGCCACGTGGCCACCCAGATCAACAGCCATATACCCCTTCCCCCAGCATCCTATCATTCAAACCTTCCACTCCTCCCCCTCTTCCTTCCATTCTCCCTCAGTCACAAGACTGGACACTCCTCCCCGTCCTTATCCTCTACCCTCGCTCTCCAACCCCCAACACGTTCCAGATGATATTCTCGCCGCTGACTCAGCCTCTCCACCGCTAGAGGCAATTGGGCCAGACCCAAGCACTCCAGGGGACTTCTCTGCAGCAGCAGCAACCCCTCCTCCCCTGGAGGAAGCTGGGCCACCTAAAGGAACCCGCCGGTGACGGATAATAGAAAACTCGGAAGCCCCTATGATGCTTCCTCTCTGTCCCTACGGGCCAATGAACCGATCCAACTGGCACCCAAACACCTTTAAATGTAGGTAGCATCTGTCCACTTATCGCCAGACTCTAATAGCGGGTCTCCGAGTGGCCGCCAGAGGGCCGACTAATTTGGCCAAGTTAAGAGAGATTATCCAAGGGCCTAATGAGTCTCCCTCTATGTTTCTGGAGAGAATTATGGAAGCATATAGGAAATATACTCCTTTTGATCCTCAGGCAGAGGATGAACAAGCATCTGTTGCAATGGCCTTTATCGAGCAGGCTGCCCTAGATATTAAGAGAAAGTTACAAGGTCTAGATGTATTACAAGATAAGACCTTGGGAGATTTAGTAAGAGATGCTGAGAAAGTATATTATAAGAGAGAAACTGAGGAGGAAAGGGAACAGAGGAGAGAGACAGAAAGGGAACAAAAGGAGGATGAAAGGAGCAAAAGGCAGACTAAAGCATTGACTAAGGTTCTGGTCAGAGCACCAAATATGCCAGAAGTTATAAAGCAGGGAGACAGAAAGGGATACCTGGGCCCCCGCCAATGGCTGCCCCTGGCCTCAGATCAGTGTGCCTACTGTAAAGAAAACAGGACACTAGGCCAAAGAATGCCCCCGAAAGAAGCAGAGATGCCAGTCCGCCGTGCTGACTCTAGAAGAGGACTAGGAAAGTCGGGGCTCGGATCCCCTCTCCGAGCTCAGGGTAACATTTAAAGTGGAGGGGACCCCAGTGAACTTTGAAGTGGATACAGGAGCAGTATAATCAACCTTTAAGACCCCACTGGCCCCCCTATCAAATAAATGGTCCCCTGTTAAAGGTACTAATGGCAGTAGATATTGGGCTGGGACAACTAAGAGGACTATGGACCTAGGAAATGGAAAAGTCCACCACGCTTTCCAAGTAATCCAAGAATGCCCAGCCCCATTGATGGGCTGGGATCTGCTTACCAAACTCTGGGCTAGAATAACCTTTAACCCTGATGGTCCCCAAGTGGAGTTTCTAAAGCCTTCAGTAAAAACTCCCATAGTCATTGCTTTGACAACATCCGTAGAAGATGAACATCAACACTTCGCGCCTCCTAGGACTGATCAAACAGGCAAACTACCCCAGAAATGGATAAAAGATTATCCTAATGCCTGGGCAGAAACTGCTGGGTTAGGTCTAGCCATATAACAACCTCCAATAGTAGTAGAATTAAAAGCCTCTATCTCTCCAATCAGTGTTAAACAATATCCTCTAATCAAAGAAGCTAAGGATGGGATAAGGGCCCATATTCAGAAATACCTGGCTCTTGGGGTCTTAAGGCCCTGTCATTTGTCCTAGAATATCCCCCTGCTACCAGTAAGAAAGCCAGGAACTGGGGACTACCGGACGCTTCAATACCTAAGAGAGATCAACAACAGAGTGCAGGACATTCACCCCACTGTACCGAATCCATATAATTTGCTTAGCGCTCTGAATCTGGAGCAGGAATGGTACACTGTGCTAGACTTAAAAGATGCTCACTTTTGCTTGCCCGTACATAAGGACAGTCAGTTGCTGTTTGCTTTTGAGTGGATAGACCGCGAAAAAGGAACATCTGTCCAACTAACCTGGACTAGACTCCCACAGGGGTTCAAAAACTCCCCCACTCTCTTTGATGAACCCCTCCACAAGGACTTCAATGACTTCAAAACTGCACACCCCGATGTCACCATACTCCAATATGTGGATGGTCTGCTACTGGCAGCCGACACCAAAGAGAACTATGAGTCTGGGACCCAAGCATTATTTTCCAAGCTTGCTCGGCTTGGATATAGGACTTCTGCCAAAAAGGCCCAAATTTGTCAGCAAGAAGTAATCTTCCTGGGTTATTCTCTTAGGGGTGGCAAAGGATGGCTCACTGAGCCCACAAAACGAACCTTTGTGCAGATACTGCCCCCATCTAATAAGAGACAACTCAGGGAGTTTCTTGGGACTGCCGGCTTTTGCAGGTTATGGATTCCTGGGTTCGCGTCTCTGGCTGCCCCTTTATACCCGCTGATAAAGGGGGATGCCCACTTCCAATGGACCCCTGAGCACCAACAAGCTTTTGATAATGTCAGAAAAAAGGTGCTGCTATCTGCTCCGGCCTTAGCACTCCCAGATATAGAAAAACCCTTCAGTCTCTACATCGAGGAAAAGAAAGGAATAGCACGGGTTGTGCTCACTGAGACTTTGGGACCTTGAAAAAGGCCGGTAGAATACTTATCAAATAAACTGGACCCAGTGGCTAGTGGGTCGCCCCATTGCTTAAGAGCTATAGCAGCGGCAGCCCTTCTAATAAAAGATGCTGATAAATTAACGTTGGGAAAGAAGCTAACGATTATAGTCCCCCATGCCCTGGAGTGCATCATCTGTCAGCCTCCAGAGATGTGGCTATCAAACTCTAGAATAACCCACTACCAGAACCTCTTGCTTGACAAAGACAGAATCACGCTGGGACCCGCTGCTCCACTCAACCCAGCTACACTGCTGCCAGAAGAATCATCAAGACCCGTCGCTCATGAGTGTCAACACATACTGGCAGAGGAAACCAGTATACGACGAGACTTGAAGGATCAGCCACTGCCTTGCCCTGAAGTTGTATGGTTTATGGATGGCAGCAGCTTCCTCCAAGATGGTAAGCGGTGGGCTGGAGAAGCAGTAGTTAGCAAAATTAGTGTCATCTGTTCCTCTGGTCTCCCAGAACTGACATCAGCCCAAAAAAGCAGAACTGATTGCCCTTACGAAAGTATTGGAACTAGCAACAGGCAAAAGGGCCACCATATACACTGATAGCCGCTATGCATTTGCCACTGCAAATGTGCACGGGGCTATTTACCAGCAAAGGGGGTTATTAACCTCCACCTGGAAAGAAATAAAGAACAAAGATGAGATCCTCCAACTTCTCTCAGCAGTGCAGGGCCCTAAGGAACTAGCTATAGTGCACTGCCCAGGGCACCAGAAGGGAAACGAACCCGTGGCGGTTGGAAAAAGAAGGGCAGATGAGGAAGCTTAATTGGCAGCCCTAAATGGAGTGACTGTGTTAACTTTTTCCACACCAGTGGGAACAACAATCAGGAGACTTGGCCGCACCGGAACATTCAGGCAACTTATCATCTGAGGAGACAGATACAGAACTCTGGGATCCTACAGAGCCAAGTTTACAATTTCAAAAAGCCCACCTTTATGTCAAAGACGTACACCAGCTCACCCACTTAGACTCAGAGAAGATATAGGCACTCTTAAAGGACCGGAGAAAGGACTTATTATTGACTGACTCACAGAGGAAAGAAATAGCTGAGCAGGTGAGTAGAGCTTGTCAAGTCTGCCAAGTAGTTAATGCTTACCCATCCAAGCTTCCTGCAGGGAAGCGCTTACAAGGAACCAGACAAGGACAATTCTGGGAATTGAACTTTACTGAAATTAAGCCAGCAAGGTATGAACTTAAATATCTCCTAGTCTTTGTAGATACTTTTTCAGGATGGGTCGAAGCCTTCCCCATGAAGAAAGAAACAGCTCAGATGGTAGTCAAAAAGATCGTAGAAGACATTTTTCCAAGGTTCGGCCTGCCTAAGGTAATAGGGTCCGCTAACGGACCGGCATTTATGCCCCAGGAAAGTAAGGGATTTGCCAGGACCCTGGGGATTAATTGGAAGTTACATTGTGCTTATAGATCCTAGAGCTCAGGACAGGTAGAAAGGATGAATTGAACCATCAAAGAGTACTTAACAAAATTAAGCTTGGATACTGGCATAAAAAATTGGACTATGCTCCAACCTTATGCACTGTTTTGTGAAAGAAATACCCCCTCCGCCTCTTTGTGTAACCTCACCTCTTATGAAATTCTCAATGGTGCCCTTCCTCCAGTAGGGGACCTAATCCCAACTATGAGACTTAATGATTCCTTTCACACCCCCTTGCTTGACAGATTTAAAGCCCTTTAACAAACCCAGCACCCAGCGATACCTGTGGAAACATTTGGCCTCTGCTTATCAGACTGGAGACGAGGGAACCCCACATTGATATCAAGTGGGAGGCTTCGTCTACGTGAGATGGCGTCAGGTGTCATCCCTGGAACTCCACTGGAAAGGACCATACCAGGTGCTGCTTATAACACCCACAGTGGTGAAAGTGGATGGGATCACTTCCTGGATCAATGCCTCCCATCTCATTCCTGAGCCCTGTACAGACTCTGGCTGGAAACTTCTACAGACTGGTATCCATCTCAAGTTGCGTGTCCGTCATGTGGGTAGGGCTATGGATTCTTCCCATGACCACCAGCAGCCCTAATCCCCATCAGCGTGCTCAGCAACAAGGGCAAGTAATGAATCCTAATGGGCAAGTAGTGTGATCTATTTCACAAACAGCCACCTTATGGACTTGGTTGCCATCTCTCCACCCGGACATTTGTCAGCTTGCCATAGGCTTCCCTGACTGGGATCTCCCTGACATAGAGGACCCCACACAGATCCCACTCAAACCCTAACCAGGGCAACATAGACCACCTTAAACCATGAATTATGGATGTCATCTCCCCCAGCTCAGGTGTAAACTAGCCAGTCTTGACTATTATGTGTGCCCACCTGATTTCCAAAGTCATAAAACAGGCCCAAACCTGTGGAGGACCCAGTGACTTTTATTGTAGATCTTGGGGTTGTGAACAAACGAAAGCTGCATGGTGGAACCCAAACTCCCCAGAAAGGTATGATTCCAGTAGGATGAAATGACACCTGGATTGATCCCAAGAAATGTGCTGCTAGCCCAGTGGTGTCAAAAACTCGCTGTGGAAAGAATACTCTATGTTACCCCCTCAATATAACTTTCACTTCCAAAGGAAGGGGCTACCTCAGAAAAACCTGGCCTATGGGAAATACGTGGGGAATGCGATTCAATATTTATGGCCCAGGTGATGAATTTGGTCTCTGGTTCACCGTCTGGCTTAAAAAGAAAGAAAATCCCACAGCAATAGGACCCAATCCCCTCAAGCCAGGAATTAAGCCTCCTAAACCTTCCATGCCTAGATCTACCAGAACCCCTCTACCATCTAATACTTCCTGGATTCCGTCTTTGCCTACTTTCCCAGTCCAGAGTACATCTGACTCCTCCCCCTGGGAACTAATTAAAGGAACCTTTATGGTACTGAACTCCACACAGTCAGAACTCCTTGTATTTCAGCCCAGGTCTTTGACAGCCCTGTAAATTATTGTGTAATGGTGCAGATACTCTCCAGGGTACTCTATCATAATGCCTAATCATTTGAAGGTCTACTAGGGGGACAAACAACCCGATATCAAGGGGAACCATTGTCCCTTACTCTAGCCATCCTATTGGGGATAGGAGCTGCTGCAGGAGTGGGTATGGGAACAGCTTCTATGATGCGTGGTTAACAACAAATGGCCCAATTAGAAACAGCAATAAATCAACACTTGAAGACGTTAGAGGCCTCCATCACAGCTTTGCAGGAATCCTTAACCTCTCTCTCTGAAGTTGTTTTACAGAACAGGTGAGGATTAGACCTCCTCTTGATGAGGGAGAGGGCCTCTGTGTTGCACTGAGAGAAGAATGTTGTTTTTATGCTGACCATATTGGAGTTGCAAAATAATTCATGACTAAATTAAGAAAATACCTTGAAGAGCGCCAGAGAGAATGGGAGATTCAACAAGGGTGCTTTGAGTCATGGTTAACCCAGTACCCCTGGTAACTACACTAATATCAGACTTAGCTGGACCCCTGATCATCCTTATGGTGTTGCTAACTGTGGGACCTTGTTTGCTTAACCACATAGTTTCCTTTCTCCAGGCTCAGATTAGGCAGGTGAAACTCATGATAATCAGACAGAAATATGCTGCACTGGTAGGAATAGAATGTGAAACCCCACAATAATTTTGATTCATTACTTTTAAGATTAAAAGTAGTCAGAAAAAGGGGTGGGAAATGAAAGAATAAAAGAAATTGAAATTGAAACGTAAAGAACCAGGTTTTATACATTTTCCAAGCTGCACTCAGAACCTGAAATTCCTGTGGCACTTAAGACAATTCCCGGATCTTCCCATTAGATGTGTGTTGAAATCTTCCCTGACCACCTCGTTACTTAACCACCCCTTCCCAGAAACCATGCAGATCTGCACGTATACATCTCAGTGCTTCAACCAATCAGTTTAAATGTATACTCCTTCTCACGGCTGACCAATCACCCGCTGCCCAACCTGTTCCCGCCAATGAATGTGCTAATCATGTTTTAGAGTTATTATTTGATTTTCCCGCGGTATATGATGATTTTCTAAAGGAGGCTAGGATGTATGTAAAGTCCCTGCCCTCTCTAAAGAATGTATATAAACTCTGCTCAAGTTGTTCTCGGGGCTTTTTGTTCTTTGCTCCTCTGAAGTGAGCTCTGAGCCTCAGCATGCTGGATCCCCAATAAACCCTTTGCTGTGGCATGAGACAGTCTCTTGGTGGTCTTTTCCTCCGAAGTTCGCCCGACCTTTTCAGTTCCTGACTTCCGTCAAGTGAGAATAGGGATCATTTGGGTCAAATGAGTTCTTCAAAGCCCTACAGTGGATAGCCCATAGGTGCTTGGGTTTTCTCATGACTCCAAATCACATAGAAAATCTACACCTGACAGTCATTAGGCCTCAAATTGGAGAAGCAGAGCAGTATTAAAGGCAGGCTTATTTGATCATTCCTGGTTCAAAGGAAGGGTGTTTAGGCCACGCTGACTTTTGGCAAATGAGGGGCAATGGAGCTTATTTTGGACACTGTCTTGGGCTGCACCCCTCATGGAAACTTCCAGCCAGAGGTTATGATGCGTGTCTGTGTAGAAGAAGATGAGGCCCATGTGGGAGTGTTTTGATTTAAATTGTGGTCATATGTGTGGTAGCTGGAAGAGATTACTGGGTCCTCCTGGGCCTGAACTCTGGTGTGACTCCTTTTAGACACTGTGTCCTGGAACTGAGCTTAGTGAAGTATTGCCATGAGTTGTGTTGGGATTTGAGGAGGCCATGCATGAGAGTCGCCCTTGGAACCTGAGATGTAGGCCCAGGGTAGCTTTCCACAGAGCACTGGGAATCTCAGTCAGGATACCACAAGATTTTATTCTGAAAGACTTGGCAGCCATAGTTGAGATCAAAACACTCATGGATCTCAATTGTAGACCTCAATGAGCCTGGCTTCAGGTGACCTTTTGGACACTTTTTGGGAAGCCTTGCCTGTGAGAGTTCTCCAGAGTTTTCATTGAAATGATCATACTCACCATTTAATGGTTCCTGCATGAATTGAAATCCACTGTGCCTCCAACTTCATCCTTGATAAATGGCTAGATAAATAGTTTAAATTTTTGAAATTCCCATGAACAGGTGGCATACAGAACCTTTGGATGTCCTATTTCTGATCATGAGTGTACCAGACAGTGCCTTGATTGATTGGGTTTAATGAAAATGGTGTAGAACCGAGATGCCAGTAATTTGGAGCCTGATGAGTAGAGGGCCTAGAGCAGCGGTAGGCAGGTGTGTGATAAAACATCTGTGATGGGGCCATGTGGATCTGCCTTTGGATTGCAAATGTCATGAGACGGACATGGTGCAGCCAGGAGACCATTATAAGTAAACACATCTTGTTATATGGAGAGGTTTTAGGGTAATTTACAGAATCAGGTTGCTATGGTCAAGGGAGCAAGCTATGTGGTATAGAGGCCGGTTTCATGAATGCTCATGTGTGAGCCACCACATGTGATAGAACTCCCTCCAGCACTGTGTCCCAGTTGAACTCCTTGTATTTCATGAAGCAAATACAAAACTCGCAGTGCAGCAGCAAGAAACACCAGGAAAAGTGGAGGATTACTAAATGGCTTCACAGTCCACACGGGCAGACACTTAGACCACTGTGTCCCAGTTGAACTCCATGTATTTCGTGAAGCAAATACCAAAGTCGCAGTGCAGCAGCAAGAAACACAATGAAGAGTGGAAGAGGAACAAATGAATATACAGTCCACGCGGGGACACACTTAGCCCCAAGTGGCCAGAGTATACCTACAAAGAGAGAATTCAGCACTGCTCCCTCATGTTCATTGGAATATTACAATTTATGTTCTCCAGGTCACATAGATGCTGAACCAGCTTTGATCGTCTCACTAGAAGGAAGCAAAAGCTCCTGACAACAACATATATTTCAAGTGCCCAAACTCAGAGGCAGTTTCTCAAGAAGTTTTTAGGCCAGCAGAGCTCTGTGATTGTGGAGTGCTTACCCTGTCCCTTACTTTTGAAAACTCCTCTACCACCTCCATGGTTGTGAACTCCTGATCAAATTCCATTTCAGATATGTATTCACATATTTTCTATCTCTTTTCCTCTAATTGTGTCTTACTTGGGGCGAAGGTAATGTCAAGGGATTGTTCTGGATGAGAGTGGGAAGATTTTTCTGAAGCACATATTTGCATACACATTGGATTCATTATCCTATTTTCGATTCAAAATACTGAATCACTGACATTAACACATACCCTACTAGACTCTGACTACTAATCCTAATATGTTGGAGAAAAATACCCCCAAAAGAATAGAACTACAAGCAGTTCAGAGGAGGCATGGTGGATAGTTGGGCTTGCCTTTTGAATTATATAGTGTAGGAGTTTTAAATCTTGTCAATTTTTTTTGAAATAGTTCTCCATGTATTTTAAAAGTTAAGAAATATGTGAATTCCTGTCTCCCTTACTCTGAAGCCTATTCAGCACCTGTATTTTTATATGCACATTTAGAATCCTACCTGTTACCACACGTACATTCTTGTGTGGTGGCTGAATTGTCAGATACAAATTGTGAAAAGGGATCACTCCTCCTAAACGCTGTTGGAACTGAAAATTCAACCTGTGGGTGAGCTTCCTAGTTGAACAACATTATACATAAATCGATGTTCAGTAAAATAAATTTATTTGGATCTGTGGATGATATATATTTCATGGTGATTTTAAATTGGCATATAGTGCTACTTTTTAATGTCTGTGAATGTTTGTGTGTGTGTGTGTGTATATATATATATATATATATATATATATATATATATATATATATATATACACACTCTCCAGATTTTTCAAAATATGAAATATATGTGTATTATTTTACACATCCTAAATTTTTCATATTCATGAATATGGATTTATAATCATCTTTTCACAAGATTATTCTCAGAAATATTCACACACCCTACTAGACTCTGACTACTAATCCTAATATGATGGAGAAAAGTAACGCAAACAGAATAGAAATACAAGCATTTCAGAGGAGGCATGTTGTATATTTGGACTTGCCTTTTGCATGATAAATGGTAGGTGTTATAAATCTGGTCAATTTTCAATTAAAATAGTTCTCCATGTGTTTTTAAAATTAACAAATATATGAATTCCTGTCCCTTTCTCTGTAGCCTATTCATCACATGTATTTTTATATGCATTTATAGTATCCTACCTGGTATCACATGTACATTTTTGTGAGTTGGCTGACTTGGTAGATACAAATTGTGAGAAGAGATCACTCCTCCAAATCGTTGTTGGAACTGAAAATTCCACCTATAGGGGAGCTTCCTAGTAGAAAAACATTATACATAAACTCATGTTCAGTAAAATAAATATTTTTGCATCTCTGGATGATATATATTTATAGATGAATTTTGAGTGGCATATATATTGCTACTTTTTAATGTCTGTGTGTGTGTTTTGTGTAAATATATATATATATATATATATATATATATATATATATATATATATATATACACTCTCCAGATTTTTGAAAATATGAAATATATGTGTCTTATTTACACTCGCTAAATTTATTCATGTTCATGGACATGGATTTATAATCAACTTTTCACAAGATTATTCTCAGAAATATTCATCCACCTGAAAAACAGATTTAACTAATATTTCTACAGTAACTGACCAAGTTTAACATCAATGCACCTCGATTCCTATATGACAATCTGTGCATTTTGACGTTCATTTTTATTAAACCCTGGTACATTAATATTTATTCGTATTATGGACATCATAGGATATATATTTCATCCACAAATTCACAAATTTATGGGCATTTGTTTCACTTTCAATCAATTCCTGCTTCAGAACACATGTATTCCTCCAGGTGTCTTGACTGGTCTTTTCATGTGACTTCTACCCAAACACATTATTTTCGATTTCCATAATCAATTTTGAAGCAAAACTCACACCCTTTATGATAAACCATAACCCTAATATTACAAATAGATGTATAATTGGTTTGAATGAATGTATGTTTATCAATATAAAATTTTCTTTATATTTTCAGATATCACTTCAATCCATTTTTTAAAGTTGAAACCAATTATATTCTTTATTCACACTATTGTCTATTCATACATTTTCTCTATATTCAGAGACACAGGGTGCACGTATTTGTACCCCCAATACTAATTTATATGTCTTCAACATATTGCTTCCAGAAATGGTGGAAGAAATACTCATGTCACCTGATATAAATATACATTTTTTCAGTGTAATATTCTGGACACAAAACGCAAATGTCACACTTATGATTGTACCAAATCCTAAATAGGAAGTGAGCATGGATTACTAAAACCATCCATGTCCAGGTTGCCTAATGCTCTCAAATGTCTATCCTGTCGGTGACTACATATTTGTTTCTTCCTAAGATTATATATTAAATCTCAACCTGTTGAAAATGTCTAATCCTATCACTCACTTTATACTTTGCCTGATTTTCTAATGTTTCTATTGATAAATGCTTTCCTACATATTTTTTCCAGTTCATCACTGTGACCAACTCTTCACATGTGCTGACATTTACATTCACTCTCTAACCAAAACTCTATTGCTAAAGTACTTTTGGTCCAAATCCTATTCTCACTCTTCTATCTAAACCTACACTATGTTCCTAATCCTACCGACTATCCCTTTTTGACTGGATGTTTTCTTACACATTCAATCAACCAAGGTACATGGTCCTTTGCCATTATATATCGATTTATCTGAGATATCTGTGCAGAACATTGTTCAAAGCTAAGTTTCCCACTCCAGTGCCCAGTGCACTTCTGGGCTTCAAATCTTATCTAGAATTCCATTGTCATACTTATATATCACCTCTATATTCTTATAAATACCACAGGATCCCGATATTCTTATTCATCCAGCAGAATGATTCCTAACACAAATCGAACCTGTTATTAACCCTAACCATATACTGTTCCCTCAATCTATCTTTACAAAAGAGCAGGACTGAGTTGGTCTTACAATACAAAAATGTAGGGAGACTTTCACCTGCTTAGAAGCTCAAAGGTCTATGCAGATATAATCCCTGGAGAAGATATAGGGAACTATGAAGTACCTGAGAGAGAAAAAGTCATCTTCAATTGCAAACAACCTGGTCATGACGAAGGGATGTGTCTGAATCAGCCTCTATCTTCTTAATGTAGAGAAGATGGACCAAACCAGGCCTATGTAGAGAGCTGTTCCCAGGTGCCTATGGTTGATATAACTTTCTATCTTGTGAAATTGTAACAGGAAATAGGGGCAGCCTCCATCTCATGAGACCCTTGGAAGCAACTGTTAGGACAAAGTGGTTGCAAAGGCAGCAAATTCAATCAGTTCCAGAAAGAAGTGACCTCATCTAATTTTCTTGGTGAAGGAACACTCTAAACTTGGAATCCAGGCACCCAGAGGCAGTCCCAGTTCCAGTCCCAGTGGGCTCACTTGTTTAGATTTACAGAGGACAGAGTCCGTCTTTCTTGGTAAATACTGATGTGAGTATGGCCAAATGCCAGGTGAGCTCTGAAGAGGGGCCTTTCCTGAGAAAGCAGGTAGTGTCTCACTGCTGGTCCCGGCCAATTTCACAGAGTTAGCCAAAGAGACCTGATCTGAGACAGGACAGGCCGTTTCGGGGGAACATAAAATGGTCCACCAGTCAGAGGGCTCTCCAGATAGTCAAATACCTACTTGGAGGAAGGAGGTGCCTTTGTGGTTGTGGGTGTGAGTTTGTGGTTTTGTCTCATGTTCTGAGAATAGGTAGGAAAGGCAGTTTGTTTGGTTTGGAATGGACTGTGTCTACTGAGTCCTTTGACAAGGCAAGTGTTTCTATGTCTGTGTATCCCACCGTGTCTGTGGTTGTAGACATTAGAAAAGAGAATGCATCAATGGATTTGTCATGTCTAGTAGAAAGCTTCTCAGCATTCATCCTGCCTAATTTATGAATGGACTGTGGATTGCCTTATGGATGTGCAACACCTACTATTTTCCAAAGTTCCTGTTTTCTTCGTAGAATTATGGCCACTCTTCAGAATAGGCTTATGATTTTATGTCCACCATATGAAACACCTCCAAGATCTGTGACATGGCTATGTACTGGATAGCTGAAGGGAATGAGAGCATGTCAGAAAACACAGATATCATTGGGACCAGGAGAGTCTCAATGGAGAAACCCTGCTTTGGGTCTTTTGCTTACCTATTTGTCTGTTGCCCTGAATGTCAGGAAGTTCTTTGACTCAGGCCACCCCTTTTTGAAGCCTGAAGAAAACAGTTTTCAAATGAAAATGAATGGGCATCACCTTGGGCTCTTTGCTTAATTGCTTTAGAATGGGATGTGTCTGAATCAGCCTCTTGGCCCTGTGTGAGGCTGTGGCTTTGATTCTCAGCACCTGATTGGTCTAAAGAAGGATCCCATGTGTGCATCCAAAACCAAAATGGCCAAAAGAGCGGTCATTGTGGATGGAGTCTCTCGTCTTCCTCTGTAATGTTCCTGCCTCCATCAAGTGAGAATAGGGATCCTTTGGGTCAAATGAGTTCTTCAAAGCCCTGCAGAGTCTAGCCCATAGGTGCTTGGGTTTTCTCATGACTCCCATTTACAAAAAGAATCTAAACCCCACAGTCACTAGGCCACAAATTGCAGAAGTGGAGCAGTATTAACGGCAGGCCTATTTGATCACTCCTGGTTCACAGGAAGGGAGTCCGGGCCTTTAGGCATATGAGGGGTAAGGAAGCTTCTTTTGGACATTGTCTTGGGCTGTGCCCCTCATAGAATCCTCTAGCCAGAGGTAATGATGAGTGTCTATATGGAAGAAGATGAGGTCCATGTGGGAGTGTTTTGGTTTTAATTGTGGTCACTTGTGTGGCGGTTGGAAGAGATGAATTGGTCCACGTGGGCTGGAACTCTGGTGTAATTACCCTTAGAGACTGCATTCTGGAACTGATCTTAGAGAAGTATTGCAATGAGTTGTGTTGGGATTTTAGGAGGCCACGCATGAGGGTAGTCCTTGGAAAATGAGTCTTGACCCAGGGTTGCTTTCCACAGAGCACTGGGAATCTCAGCCAGGATATCACATGATTTTATTCTGAAAGACTTGGCAGCAATAGTTGAGAGTCAAAACAAACATGGACCTCATATTGTAGACCTCAATGGGCCTGGCTTCATGTGAACTTTTGGCCACTCTTTTGGAAGCCTTGCCTGTGAGAGTTCTTGAGAACTTTCATTAAAATGAGTTTCCTCAACATTTAATGGTTCCTGAATGAATTGAAACCCACAGTGCCTCCAACTTCATCCTTTAAAAATGGTTAGATAAATACCATGAAATGTTTAAAATTCCCATGAGCAGGTGGCACTGGAAAACCTTTGGATGTCCTGTTTCTGATTATGAATATACCAGAAGGTGCCTTGATTGACTGGTTTTCATGAAAATGGTATAGAAAAGAGATGCAAGTAAGTTCGAGCCTGCTGAGTAGTGGACCTAGAGAAGTTGTGGGCAGGTGTGTGATAAAAAATCTGTGGTTTGGCCATGTGGATCTGCCTTTGGCTTCCAAATGGATTATGACTGATATGGTGCAGCCAGCAGACCCTTCTCTGAAAAGGCATCTTGTTATATGTAGGAGTTTCAGGGCAATGTTCAGAATCAGGTTGCTATGCTCAAGGAGGCAAGCTGGTGGGATAGAAGCATGGTTGGTGCATTTTCCTGCAGACCCTGACCCACCACACGTGACTGAACTCGCTCCAGCACTGTGTCCCAGTTGAACTCCTTGTTTCATGAAGCAAATGCCAAATTGCGAGTGCAGCAGCAAGAAACAGCACGAAAAGTGGAGGATGACCAAATGGATTCACAGTGCACACGGGGAGACACTTAGCCCCATTGGTCACAGTTTACCTACAAAGAGAGAATTTAGCAATGCTGCCTCATGTTCATTGGAAAACAAGAAACCATGTGCTCACAAAGGTCACAAAAATGCAGACCCAGCTTGGATGGTCTCACTACAATGGAAGCTAAAGCTCCTGACAACAACATATATTTCATGTGCCCAACCTCAGAGGCAGTTTCTTAAGAACTCTTTAGGCCAGCAGAGCTCCATGTTTGTGGAGAGTTTACATTGTCCCTTAATTTTGGAAACTCCTCTACCTTCTCCAAATTTGTGAAAATTGAGCAGTTTCCATTGCAGATATGTATTCACAGATTTTCTAACTCTTCTCCTCTAATTGTGTCATACATGGGGCGAAGGTAATGTCAAGGCATTGCTCTGGATGAGAGTGGGAAGATATTTGTGTAGCACATATTTGCATACACATTGCATTCATTTTCAATTTTCTATTCGAAATACTGAATCCCTGACACTATCCCATACCCTACTATCCTCTGACTACTAATCCTAATATGATGGAGAAAAATACCCAAACAGAATAGAAATACAAGCAGTTCAGAGGAGGCATGCTGCATACTTGGACTTACCTTTTGCATGATAAATGGTAGGTGTTATAAATCTAGTCAATTTTTAATTGAAATAGTTCACCATGTGTTTTTAAATTAAACAAATATATGAATTCCTGTCTCCCTTTCTCTGTAGCCTATTCATCACATGTATTTTCATATGCACTTATAGAATCCTACCTGGTATCACATGTACATTTTTGTGAGGTGGCTGACTTGGCAGATACAAATTGTGAGAAGAGATCACTCCTCCAAATTGCTGTTGGAACTGAAAATTCCACCTATAGGGGAACTTCCTAGTAGAACATCATTATACATAAACTCATGTTCAGTAAAATAAATATTTTTGCATCTGTGGATGATATATATTTAAAGATGAATTTCGATTGGCATATATATTGCTACTTTTAAATGTCTGTGTGTGTTTTTTTTGTGTGTGTGTGGGTATGTGTGTGTGTATATATATATATATATATATATATATATATATATATATATATATATATATATACACTCTCCAGATTTTTCAAAATATGAAATATATGTGTCTTATATACACTCTCTAAATTCATTCATGTTCATGCATGTGGATTTATAATAAACTTTCCAAAATATTAGTCTCAGAAATATTCATCCACCTTAAATACATATTTGTTTCCTAGTACTGAAAACTAACTTCAGTGAATGGTGCATACAAATGTTAATAATTCTACAGGAACTGATCCAGTCTATCACCAATGCAAGTAGATCCCAATGGGACATGATATATAATATGATGTTCATTTATATTCAACACTGGTACATTATTATTTCTTCAGTTTTTGCTCATCATAAGATATGTATTTCATCCACAAGTTCACAAATTTGTAGGCATTTCTTTAAACTTTAATCACTTCCTACTTCACAACACATGTATTGTCAGGGTTTCTTGACTGGTCTTTTCATGAGACTTCTTTCCAAACACATTATTTTCGATTTCCATAATCACTTTTGAAGTAAAACTCACACACTCTTCATGATAAACCAAAACACTAATATTGACATTAGATGAATAACTGGTTGGAATGAATGATTGTATATGCATATAAGATTTCCAGTAATTTTTCAGATATCAGTTCATCCCATTATATTAAGTTGGAACAAGTTATATTACTTTTTCACAGTATGGTCTATTTATGCTTTATCTCTATATTCATAGACATAGGGTACACCTCTTTGTACGCCCAATACTAATTTTATGTCTTCAGTATATTGCTACGAAAAATGGTGGAAGAAATACTTATGTCACCTGATCTACATATACATATTATCACAATAATATTCTGGACAAAAATGTAAATGTTACACTTATGATTGAACCAAGCAAAGCCTAAATGAAATGTGAACATAGATTACTAAAAACATCCATGTCCAGGGTGCCTAATGCTCTCAAATGTCAATATTATTGGTGACTTCATATTTGTTTCTTTCTAAGATTCAACCTCAAGCCTGTTGAAAATGTCTAATCCTCTCTTTCACTTTATACTTTCCCTGATTTTGTAATATCTTTATTGATATCTTCTTTTCTACATATTTTCCCCACTTCATCATCGTGACTGGCTCTTCATGTGTGCTGACATATACATTCACTCTCTAACTGAAATCCTATTGCTAAAGAACTTTTGTTCCAAATCATATACTCACTCTTCTTCCTAAAACGACCGACTATCTTCCTAATCCTACCGACTATCCCTTTTTGAAGGGATGTTCTCTTCTACATTCAATCTTCCAAGGTACTAGGTCCTATGCCATTGTATATCAAATTATCTGAGACATCTGTGCAGAACATAATTCAAAGCTAAGTATCCCAATCAAGGGCCCAATGCCCTTATGGGTTTAAAATCATACCTGGATTTCTGTTTTCATACTTATGTTTCACCTCTACATTCTTGTAAATATACCAGGTTCCCAATACCATTATTCATCCAGAAGAATGATTCCTCACACAAATCGAAATCAAACCTGTTATTAACCCTAAACATACACTGTTCCCTCAATCTCATTTTACAGAAGAGCAGGGACAAAGTTGTTCTTACAATACAGAAAAGTAGGGGACCTTCCACCTGCTGAGATCCTCAAAGGTCCATGCAGAAATGATACCTGGAGAAGTTGTAGACAGGTATGAAGGACCTGAAAGAGCAAAAGTCATCTTCGATGACAAACCACCCGGTCAGGATGAAGGGATGTGTCTGAATCAGCCTCTCTCTTCTTATTTTGGAGAAGATGGACCAAACCAGGCCTGTGTATGTGTCTATGGTTGATATACCATTCTAAATTGTGAAAGTGTCAGAGGAAGAAGGGGCAGCCTCCATCTCATGGGGCCCTTGGAAGCAACTGTTAGGACCAAGTGGTTGCCAAGGCAGTGACCTCATTCAGTTCCAAAGAAAGTGTCATACCTCATTTCCTTGGTGATGGAACTCTCTGAACTTGGTATCCAAGAAGCCAGGCACCCAGATGCAGTTCCAGTCCCAGTCCCAGTGGGCTCACTTGTTTGGATTTACCAAGGACAGAGTCAGTCTTTCTTGGTACCTACTGATGTGAGGATGGCCAAATGCCAGGAGAGCTCTGAAGAGGGACCTTTCCTGAGAAAGCAGGTAGTGGCTCACCACTTTTTCCTGACAACTTCACATAGTTGGCCAAGGAAACCAGATCTGAGAGAATACAGGCCATTTCGGGGGAACATAGTATTGCCCACCAGTCAGAGAACACTCCGGATAGTCACAGACCTACTTAGGGGAAGGAGGTGCCATTGTGAGTGTGGGTGTGTGGTTTTGTCTCTTGTTCTGAGAATAGGTAGGAAAGGCGGTTTGTTTGGTTTTCAGTGAACTATTTCTAGTAAGTCATTTGACAAGGTGAGTGTTTCTATGTCTGTGTATCCCACTGTGTCCGTGGTTGTAGACATGAGAAAAGACAATGCAACAATGGATGTGTCCTGTGTAGTAGAAAGATTCCCAGCATTCATCCTGCCCAATTTATGAATGGACTGCTGCTTGCCTTATGGATTGGCAAAACCTACTACCTTCCTAAGTCCCTGTTTTCTTCCTGAATTCTGGCAACTCTCCAGAATAGTCTCATTGTTTTGTGTCCAAGATATGTACCAACTCCAAGGTCTTTGACATGTCCATGTACTGGATACCTGAAGGGAATGGCCAGTATCTCAGAAAACTCAGATATGAGTGTGACCAGAAAAGTCTCAGTGGAGATACCATGCTTTGGGCCTTTTGCTTACCTATTGTTCTGTTGCCCTGAATGTCAGGAAGATGTTGGGCTCAGGCTACCCCTTTGTGAAGCCTGAAGAAAACAGTTTTCAAATGGAAATGAATGGGCATCACCTGTGGCTCTTGCTAAATTGCTTCGGAAAGGGATGTGTCTGAATCAGGCTCTTGGCCCTGTGTGAGGCTGTGGCTTAGATTCTCAGCACCTGATGGATCTAAAGAAAGATCCCATGTGTGAAACCAAAACCAAATTCGCAAAAAATTTCAGTCATTGTGAATGAATTCTATTGCCTTTCTCTGTTAGGTTCCTGAAATCAATCAAGTGAGAATAGCGATTCTTTTGGTCAAATGAGTTCTTCAAATCTCTGCAGAGGTGCTTGTCTTTTCTCATGACTCCAGTTCACATAAAGAATCTAAGCCCCACAGTCAGAAGGCCTCAAATTGGAAAAGCGGAGCAGTATTAATGACAGGCCTATTTGATCACTCCTGGTTCACAGGAAGGGTGTCCTTCCCACCCTGACTTGAGCCAAATGAGGGGCAAGGGAGCTTATTTTGGACACTCTTTTGGAATGTGCCCCTCATTGAAAGCTCCAACCAGAGGTTATGATGAGTGTCTATAAGGAAGAAGATGGGGCCATGTGATAGTGTTTTGTTTTTAATTGTGTTCATTTGATTGGCGGTGTGAAGAGATGACTGGGTCAAGCTGGGCTTGAACTCTGGTTTGATTCCCCTTAGAGACTGCGTTCTGGAATTGACCTCAGAGAAGTATTGCCATGAAAAGTGTTGGGATTTTAGGAGGCCACACATGAAAGTCACCCTTGGAAACTGAGATCTAGGCCCAGGGTGGTTTTCCAAAGAGTACTGGGAATCTCAGCCAATATATCACATGATTTTATTCTGAAAGACTTGGCAGGGATAGTTTTGAGTCAAAACACACATGGACCTCACTTTGGAGACCTCAATGTGCCTGGCTTCATGTGACCTTTTGGCCACTCTTTTGGAAGCCTTGCCTGTGAGAGTTCTCCAGAGCTTTCTTTGAAATGAACTTCCTCAACATTTAATGGTTCCTGAATGAATTGAAACCCACAGTGCCTCCAACTTCATCCTTGAAAAATGGCCAGATAAATACCATGAAATTTTTAAAATTCCCATGACCAGGTGGCACTGGAGAACCTTTGGATGTCCTGTTGCTGATCTTGAGTGTACCAGACCCTGCCTTAATTCACTGGGTTTCATGAAAATGGTGTAGAACAGAGATGCCATTGAGTTATAGCCTGCAGAGTTGTGGGCCTAGAGAAATGGTGTGCACTTTTGTGATAATACATCTGTGTTGTGACCATGTGGTTCTGCCATTGGCTTCCAAATTCATTGTGACTGCCATGGTGCAGCCAGGAGACCCGTATATGTAAAAGCATGTTTTTATATTGAAAGATTTCAGGGCCATGTTCAGAATCAAGTTGCTATGGACATGGGGGCAAGCAAGTTAGAGCCTGCAGAGTATTGGGCCTAGAGAAGTGTTCTGCAGTTGTGTGATAATACATCTGTGTTATGGCCATGTGGATTTCTCATTGGCTTCCAAATTTTTTGTGACTAACATGGTGCATCCAGGAGACCCGAATATGTAAAAGCATGTTTTTATATTGAGAGGATTCAGGGCCATGTTCAGAATCAAGTTGCTATGGACAAGGGGGCAAGGTATGTGGGAAAGAAGCCTGGTTGTTGCATTCTCCTGCAGACCCTGACCCACAACACGTGACAGAACTCCCTCCAGCACTGTGTCCCTGTTGAACTTCTTGTATTTTGTGAAGCAAATACCAAACTCCCAGTGCAACAGCAGGAAACACCACGAAAAGTGGAGGATGACCAAATGGCTCCACAGTCCACATGGGGAGACAATTAGACCCCAGTGGCCACTGTTTACCAACAAAGAGTGAATTCAGCACTACTGCCTCATGTTCACTGGAAAATAAGAAACCATATCCTCCAGGTCACATAGATGCAGACCCAGATTTTATTGTCTCACTTCAAAGGAAGCTAAAGCTCCTGAAAATAACGTATGTTTCAAGTGCCCAACCTCAGAGGCAGTTTCTCAAGATGTCTTTACGCCAGCAGACCTCCATGTTAGAGGAGTGTTTACCATGTCCCTTACTTTTGGAAACTCCTCTACCACCTCCAAGGTTCTGAACTCTGAGCATTTTCCACTCAAGATATGTATTCACAGATTTTCTAACTCTTCTATTCTAATTGTGACTTACTTCAGGCGAAGGTAATTCAAGGATTTGTTCTGGATGAGAGTGGGAAGATTTTTGTGTAGCATATATTTGCATACACATTTGATTCATTATTCTATTTTCCATTTGAAATACTGATCCCTGACACTAACTCATAACCTACTGGACTCTGACTACTACTCCTAATATGATGAAGAAAAATAACCCAAACAGAATAGAAATCCAAGCAGTTCAGAGGAGGCATGGTGTATAGTTGGACTTGCCTTTTGCATAAAAAAGGGTAGGTGTTATAAATCTAGTCAATTTTCTGTTGAAATAGTTATCCATGTGTTTTTAAAGTTAACAAATATGTAAATTCCTGTCTCCCTCTCTCTGTAGCCTATTCAGCACATGTATTTTTATATGCACATATAGAATCCTACCTGGTATCACACGTACATTCTTGTGAGGTGGCTGACTTGGCAGATACAAAATGTGAGAAGAGATTACTCCTCCTAAATGCTGTTGGAACTGAAAATTCAATGTATGGGTAAACTTCCTAGTTAAACAACATTATACATAAATCTATCTTCAGTAACATGAATATTTTTGAATCTGTGGATGATGTATATTTCATGGTGAATTTCAATTGGCATATATATTGCTATTTTTATAGTCTCAGTTTGTGTGTGTGTGTGTGTGTGTATATATATATATATATATATATATATATATATATATATATACTCTCCAGATTTTTCAAAATATGAAATGTATGAGTCTTATTATACACTCCCTGAATTCATTCATGTTCATGTATGTGGATTTATAATCAACTTTTCACAAGATTATTCTCAGAAATATTCATCTACCTGAAATACATATTTGTTTCCTAGTACTGAAAACTAACTTCAGTGAATGGTGCATACAAATTCTAATATTTCTACATTAACGGACGCAGTTTAACATCAATTCAAGTATATTCCTATGGGACATGATGTGTATTTTAAAGTTCATTTTTATTCAACACTGGTACATTACTATTTCTTCAATTTCTGCACATCATCGTATATATTTATCATCCACAAGTTAGCAAATATATAGGCGTTTGTTTCACTTTAAATCACTTTCTGCTTCAGAACACATGCATACCTCCAGGTTTCTGGACTGGTCTTTTCATGAGACTTCTTTCCAAACACATTATTTTCAATTTCCATAATCACTTTTGAAGCAAAACTCAAACACTCTTCATGAAAATCCATAACCCTAATATTTCATTCAGATGTATAACGGGTAGGATTAAATGTAGTATATCAATATAAGGTTTCCTGTATATTTTCAGATATCAATTCAATCCATTATTTAAAGTTGGAACCAGTAATATTATTAATTCACAGTATTGTCTATTCATGCATTATCTCTATATTCATAGACAAATGGTACACCTATTTCTACCCAAAATACTAATTCATATATCTTCAAAATATTGCTCCCAGAAATGGTGGAAGAAAAACTCCTATTACCTGATCTACATATATTATTTATTATAGTAATATTCTTGACACACATAGGAATGTTCACACTTATGATTGTACCAATGTAAAGGTCGGGCGAGCGTCGGAAAAGAGACCACGAAGAGACTGTCTCATGCAACAGCAAAGGGTTTATTGGGGGTCCAGCATGCTGGGACTCAGAGCTCACTTGAATAGAGAAGAGAGCCCTAAGAACAGCTTAAGCAGAGCTTATGCAATTTACGTGGTGAGAGCAGGGAGGGAAATTTATTGATGGGTAAGGTCGAGTGAGTGGTTTGCATGCCAATGGGAGAGGGAGTACATTCAACAGTTTGGCAATTGGGGACAGCACATTCTGGGAACAAGATTAGCAAACAGTTTTCAAGATTTCATCAGTATTTTGTTAAGCATACAGAAAAACAAGAAGTTAAAAGTACATATTTTATTAACCTTTCATTCCCCACTTCTTATTCTGGTTAATTTTAATCATAAAAATGAGCATTGCGGGGTCTCACATTTTATGTCTTCTAGTGAGGTATATTGTTGTCTGATTACCATAAGTTTAACTTATCCAATTTAAGCTTGTAGAAAGGAAACTAGATGGTTGAGCAAACAGGGTCCTACAATTAGCAATGAAATGAGGATTATTAATGGACTGGCCAGGCCTGATAAAAGCGTAGTTAACCAGGGGGACTGTGTGAACAAAGACTCAAACCACCCTTTTTGTGCATCTCTCTCTTGTTGATGCTCTTCTAGGCGTCTTCTTAATTTACTCATAGATTTTTTTACAACTCCAGTATGGTCGGCATAAAATCAACTTTTTCCCTCAATGCAGCACGAAAGCCCCCTTCTCTCACGAAGAGGAGGTCCAACCCTCGCATGTTCTGTAAAACAATTTCAGAGAGAGACGTTAAAGATTCCTATAAAACTGTGATGGAGGTTTTTAATATCTTTAAATTTTGGTCTATTGCTGCTTCTCATCGGGTCATTTGTTGTGTCACATGGACTAGGACAGTGATTCCTGTGCCCACACGTGCAGCAGCTCCTTTTCCTAATAGGATGGCTAAAGTGAGGGATACAGGTTCCCAGAGGAACTGGGTTGTATGCCCCCCTATTTGATATTTAAATTAACCTGCCTCATGATAGAGCACTCTGGGAAACATCTGAACATTACATAATTAATCACATCTGTTGACCATTTTATGAAAACATACACAATGTTTAAGTATATAGAATTATACTGTTGTAAGGACGGACAATTCAAGGCACCTAAGATAGCACCGAAGACAGCGAAACATACCTATTTGGTTGCAACGGATTTAGAGGGCATTGCTTCTGTTGTAATCAATTAGTCACCTGATCTCCAAATTTAGGTAGTTTCCGAATTTTGTACCCAACATGTAAGGGAAGGGGCTCAGAAGTTCACAGTCTGCATAAGTTCACAAAAAGAAGTTTTCGTTTCTATTGTTTTTTTCATCTGTTCTGGGCAAGTTAACATTTTAAGGACACCTGGAGTGGGAGAGCTTTTTTCTTCTCTCTTTTTTTTTCTCACTGCCAGCTGTAACAATGGAGCTCATTTGGTAACTTATTTATCTTAGAAATGTAACCATGTCTGTGAAGCCCCAGCTCAAGGCCAGAGGCCTTGTTCACATGTTTTGTGAAAAACTAGTAAGGGGGAGCCTAGCTTAGGAGTGCTGATTTTTCCAGCCAGTGGCCAAATAGAACAGGGAAACACGGAAAGGGGAAGTTTATCTACATTGAACTCTTTTATAGGGACTCTTTGGCTGAAAGTCCTAAAGTCAGCCATGGTGAAGACTGCTGGAGAAGGTCATTTAAGACTTTTCTGTGGGCCTGGTATAGACGGGGAAGACAGGGAAGGCGGGTCTGAAAGCAGCACCTTGGGTCTGAGCATGAGGAAGGAGAGATGTAAAAGAATAATGGGAAAGGGGTTTGGAATTTTCCAGGCAACAAAACTTGAGCAGTAGAACAGATAGAGCAGAGGGGAAGATGGGAGTTTGTATCCCAAAAAGCCTGTGAGGGACTTTAAATTCTTAGTAACCTGTTTTCAGTGATGACAGAGCAACTTTAAAGGCCATTTTCATTACATCTTGGATAGGGGTCTGAGGGCTCTCCTTAGCTGGTTTGAGCTTTGGGTTAGCTGGTAAGAGGACCTGGTGGGACCTGGTGAGGGCACTGACAGGAGAAGAGAGTAGTGAGTGGGTGGATGGGTACCTCAGTACCTGCTACCTCAGCAAGGGGGCAATAATCTGAGAACCGGCGGTTTGGGTTTTTGATCTAGTAATTGGAGGGAAGAAATCAGGTTGCTGAGGTGGGAGTGGCAGCAGAGAGTCTGGAGCAGAAAGCTGAGGGTGAGGATCTATTGGATAAGCATAGTTCAGGATGTGAGCGAAGGAGGGAAAATGCCTCCACTTAGGGGAATTTCCTTCCACCCTTTGAGCACTTGCCGAAGTTAAAAAGGTCACGGAGAATTTTAGGATCTAGAGACCCCTCTGGGGGCCATCGGTATTGGTTGTGTAATTGGTAATATGGCCAATGCTGTGTATTGAATTTGATGAGGAGTTTGGGTTCCACCAGGCACCCCTGTATCCTCACATTCCCATGACTTACAGAAGAAATCGGCATTTCCCCCACACAGCCATGTCTGTTTGTGGCTTTGATAGTCCGCTGGACAAACATAGTAATCTAGGCTAGCCAACCTGCATCTGGCTCTCGTGTCCCTACATCCATAATGTTTGTTTCTATTACCTATGATACGGAAAGGATTTATTGGAATTTTAGTTGGATCCCCTTCATCAGGGATATCCCAAAAGGAAAGACCTATAGCCAGCTGACAAATGTCTGGGTGGAGAGATGGCCACCATGTCCCTAAAGGGGCTGTATGTAAGATAGACCATACTTCTTGTACAGTAGGATTTGTGATCAGCCATTACTGCTGAACAGGCTGATGAGGGTTAGGACTACTCTTGGCCAAGGGGAGAGTCTGTAGCCTTATCCACATGGCGAATACGCAATTTGAAAGTGTTACCAGTCTTTTCCAGTTTCCAGTCAGATTTTGGACAGGGCGCAGGCCAGAGATGAGAGACATGGATCCATGAAGTGATTCCGTCTACATTTACCACTGTAGGTGTTATATGTAGCACCTTATATGGTCCTTTCCAGTGGGGTTCCAGGGATGACACCTGATGTCGTCTAATGTAGACGAAGTCTCCTACTTGGTATCGATATGGAGTCCCCTCGTCCCCAGGTTGGTCGGCAGTGGCCAGATGTTTCCACAGATATTGCTGATTTCTTTCAAGAGCTTTAAGTCTGTCAAGCAAGGGGGTATGGAAGGGATCGTTAGGTCTTAGAGTTTGGGTTAGGTCCCTTACTGGAGGAGAGACCATAGAGAATTTCATAGGGGGTGAGGTTACACAAGGAAACAGAGGAGTATGAGTATTTCTTGCATGAAACAGTGCATAAAGCAGGAGAATAGATCGATCTTTTATGCTGATCTCTAAGCTTGATTTTGTTAAGTCTCTTTAATGGTTCTATTATTTTTTTTTTTACCTGTACTGAGCTCTGGGGTCTATAAGCACAATGTAATTTCCAATTAATCCCCAGGGTCCTGGCTAATCCCTTACTTACCAGGGCAATTAACGCCAGTCCATTATCAGACCCTATTGCCTTAGCCAGTCCGTATCTTAGAAAAATATTTTTCAGGATCTTCTTGACCACCATTTGTGCCATTTATTTTGTTGTTGTTGTTTTTTGTGTGTGTGTGTGTCGGGGGGGGGGGGAAGGCTTCAATTAATTCATCCTGAAAATGTATCTACAAAGACTAGGAGATATTTAAGTCCATAACTTCCTGGCTTAATTTCAGTAATGTCCACTTCCAAGAATTGTCCTGGTCTGGTTTCTTGTAGGTGCTTTCCTGCAGGAAAGTTGGAAGGGTAAGCATTAACCAATTGACAGACCCGGCAGGCTTTTGTTACCCGTTCAGTTATTTCTTTCGCTCTGAATCGGTTAGTGGAAAACTCTGTTCTTGATCCTTCAGGAATGCCTGCAGTTTCTTTGAACCAAGGTGAGTGAGTTGATGTACATTTTTAACTTAGTTTAGGGCTTTCTGAAAATGCAAGCTGGGCTCAGTGAAGTTGAGGGTTTCAGTGTCAGTGTCCTTAGATGTTATCAAAAGCTTGCTGGTGCTCAGGGGTCCATTAGAATTGGGCATCTCTCTTTAACAGCGGGTATAAAGGAGCAGCTAAGGACGCAAACCCAGGTATCCATAAGCTGCATAAGCCAGCAGTCCCAAGAAACTCTCTGAGTTGTCTGCTGTTAGATGGGGGTGGTATCTGCTCAATGGATTGTTTTCTGGTCTCAGTGAGCCATCGCTTACTGCCCCTAAGGGAATAGTCCAGGAAGATTACTTCTTGCTGGCAAATTTGGGCTTTTTTGGCAGAAGCACTATACCAGAGTTGAGCAAGCTCGTATAATAATAATTGGGTTCCAGACTCACAGTTTTTCTTGGTGTTGGCTGCCAGTTGCAGGTCATCAACATATTGAAGCAGGGTGACGTCAGGGTGCATAGTTCTGAAGATGTTGGGGTCTCTGTGGAGGGCTTCATCAAAGAGAGTGGGGGAGTTTTTGAACCCCTGTGGGAGTCTAGTCCATGTTAGTTGACCAGACGTCCCGGTTTCTGGGTCTACCCACTTGAAATCAAATAGCAACTGACTATCTTTATGCAGAGGCAAGCAAAAGAAAGCATCTTTTAAGTCCAGAACAGTATACCATTTCCGCTCATGGTTCAGAGTGCTAAGCAGATTGTACAGATTATGTACTGTGGGGTGAATGTCCTGCACTCTGTTGTAGATCTCTCTTTGGTCTTGTACGGTGCGATAGTCCCTGGTTCCTGGATTTTTATACTGGTAACAGGGCAGTGTTCCAGTTCAAATGACAGGGCCTTAGGACCCTTAAGGCCAGATATTTCTGAATATGGGGCCTTATCCCATCTTTAGCTTTTTTGCTCAGAGGATATTTTTTGACATTGATGGGGGGGCGGAAGTTTTTAACTCCACTGTTATTGGAGGATGTTTCACGGCTACGTGTAACCCAGCAGTTTTTTTCCTAGGCATCTGCGTAATCTGTTATCCATTTCCGGGGTAGCTTGCCTGTTTGATCAGTCTTGGGGGGTTTGACAAGTTGATGTTCATCTTCTCCTGACATAGTAAAAGCCGTGACTATAGGAGTTTTTACTGAAAAATTTAGAAATTTCACTTGGGGGCCTTCAGGGTTAAAAGTTATTCTGGCCTGGAGCTTTTTGAGCAGATGTGTGCCCATCAATGGGGTCGGGCATTCTGGGATTACTAGGAACGAGTGATGGATTTTTTCTTTCCCCAGGTCCATGGTCCTCTTAGTTGTCTAAGCCCCATATTTACTGCCATTAGCCCCTTGAACTAGAGTCCTTTTTGTTTGATAGATGGCCCAATGGGGCCTTAAGGGCTGAGTATACTTACCCTGTATCCACTTCAAAGTTTAACCCCCCCGGCGAGTACTTTGTCTTCTATTGGCCGGGCCAGCTACCTCCAAGGAAGGAGGGGCTGTGTGTGCCGTGGGGTAGTCACCTGGAGGGCGCTGGGCTGGCCTATATTCCTCCAATGGTGGAGAGTCTGAGTCAGCAGCAGGGGAATCACTTAGAGGGTGTTTGGGGTTGGAGGACAAGGGCAGGGCATAAGGAGGGGGAAGAGAGTCCAGTAGAGTCTTGAGACTCAGGGACAACAGAGGGTGGAGGAGGGGGAGCAGAGGGTTTGAGAGATAGAAAAGTGGGAGAACCAGTAGGAGCGGGGACAGGGACAAGGAAAGGCTTCAACCATGGAAGAGGAGATTTGCAGAGGTCCTGCAAACTAAAGATATATTGCTGTTGATCTGGATGGCTATGTGGCCCCGGCTGAAAGACAATATCTCTGAGTTTTTGAATTAGTGTGAAGTAGAAAGATCCTTCTGGGGGCCATCCGACTCCAAAGGTGGGTCATCCTGAGACACATAGAGTCTTCCAGATCTGACGTTTTACTGAAAAAAAGAAGATTCTGAGCCTTTAAGCAGACTTTGGTCCAGTGATCAAGGTTCAGGGACAGAGGCATTGAAGTGCTCTGTCCCATATGAAAGATACACAAATAGTGAAAGCAATGACACACGACACAGACAAGACAAGACAATAAAGACAGGCAATGGACGTCCAATACTGAGAACAGGACTGAGTAGCCAGGAAAACCTGATGGGCTGACAATACCGAATCCAAAACAAAATATCACTGAGTTTAGGAGACTATTGTTACTCGGTTTCCCGAGTTCTCTGGGGTGTCCCCCAGAGACGTGGCCTGTGGCTCTGTGACACTTCTGTCAGCCACCGTCAGAGAGAGCTCATGCTCATCACCAATAGCCATTTTGCCCATCCCTAACCTGAAACCTGAAACAAGAAAGTGGCGCCTTACTTAACCTGAGATGAGCCTATTGGGGGTCTTTCGTCCAACGCTGCTGGAACTCGCTGGGGCCCTCAGATGTAATGGTCAGGCGACCATTGGAGGAAGAGACCACCAAGACACTGTCTCATGCAACAGCAAAGCGCCCAAAATTCTGGGGCTCAGACCTCACTTGAATAGAGCAGAGAGCACTGAGAACAGCTTAAGCAGAGCTTATATACTTTTCTTGAAGAGGGCAGGGAGGGAAGTTTATTGATGGGTCAGGGCAAGTGGGCGGTTTGCATGTAAACGGGTGAGGGTGTACATTCTGCAGTTTGGCAGTTGGGGACAGCACATTCTGGGAACAAGTTTAGCAAAAAGTTTTCAAGATTTCAAGAGTGTTTTCTTAAGCATACAGAAAAACAGGAAGAGACAAGTACCTATTTTATTTATTTTAAACAAAGCCTAAATGGAAAGTGAGCATGAATTACTAAAAACATTCATGTCCAGGTTGCCTAATGCTCTCAAATGTCAATTCTATTGGTGACTACATATTTCTTTCTTCCTAAGGTTATATATTCAACCTCAACCCTGTTGAAAATGCCTAATCCTATGACTCACTTAATAATTTGCCTGATTTCCTAAGGTCTCTATTGATACCTCCTTTCCTACATATTTTCCCAAATTCATTATTGTGACTGACACTTAACATGGGCTGACATTAATATTCACTCTCTAACCGAAACCCTATTGGTAAAGAACTTTTTTCCAAATCTTATTCTCACCCTTCTTTCTAAACATACTGACTATCTTCCTAATTCCACCGACTATCCCTTTTTGACTGGAGGTTCTCTTCGACATTCAATCATCCAAGGTACAACGTCCTATGCCATTGTGTATGGATTTATCTGAGACATTTGTGCAGAAAGTATAACATTGCTAAGTATCCCAATCAAGGTCTCAATGCCCTTCTGGGATGCAAATCTTACCTAGATTTCTGTTTCCATACTTTTAACTCACGTCTATATTCTTATAAATATCACAGATTCCCAATACCATTATTCATCCTGCAGAATGATTCCTAACCCAAATCGAAACTGTTATTAACCGTAACCACACAGTGATCTCTCAATCTAACTTTAGAGAAGAGCAGGGACAGAGTTGGCCTTAAAATATAGGGATGTAGGGGATCTTCCACTTGCTGAGAACCTCAAAGGTCCATGCAGAAATGATCCCTGAAGAAGATGTAGGCAGCTATGAAGGACCTGAGAGAGCAAAAGTCATCTTCCATTGCCAAAAAACCTGGTCAGGATGAAGGGATGTGGCTGAATCAGCCCCTCTCTTAATGTACAGGAGACGGACCAAACCAGGCCTTTGTGGAGCGCTGTTTCTTGGTGCCTTTGATTTATACATCATTCTAACTTGTGAAAATGTCACAGGAAGTAGGGGCAGCCTCCATCTCATGGAACCATTGGAAGCAACTGTTAGGACAATGTGTTTGCCAAGGCAGTGACCTCATTAAATTCCTGAAGGAAGTAACCTACCTCACTTCCTTGGTGATGGAACACTTTAAACTTGGGATCCAGGAAGCCAGGCACTGAGAGCCAATCCAAGTCCCAGTCCCAGTGGGCTCACTTGTTTGGTGTTACTAAGGACAGAGTCAGTCTTTCTTGGTACCTACTGATGTGAGGATGGCCACATGCCAGGGACCTTTCCTGAGAAAGTAGGTAGTGGCTCTCCACATGCTCCTGACAACGTCACAGAGTTGGCCAAGGAGACCAGATCTGAGAATGGATAGGCCATATCAGGGGAACATAGTATGACCCACCAGTCAAAGGACACTCTGGATAGTTACAAACCTACTTAGGCGAAGGAGGTGCCTTTGTGGGTGTGGGTGTGAGTGTGTGGTTTTGTCTCATGTTCTGAGAATAGGTAGGAAAGGTGGTTTTTATGGATTGGAATGGACTTTTTCTAGTAAATTGTTTGACAAGGCGAGTTTTTCTATGTCTGTTTCTCCCACTGTGTCCGTGGTTGTAGACATTAGAAAAGAAAATGCATCAGTGGATGTTTCCTGTCTTGTAGAAAGCTTCCCAGCATTCATCCTGCCCAATTAACGCATGGACTGTGACTTGCCTTATGGATGGGCAACACCTACTATCTTACTACGTTACTGTTTTCTTCCTGAATTCTGGCCACTCTCAAGAATTGGCTCATGGTTTTGTGTCCAAGATATGTACCACCTCCAAGCACTGTGACATGGCCATGTACATGATAACTGAAGGGAATGGGAGGATCTCAGAAAACTCAGATATCAATGTGACCAGTAAAGTGTCAGTGGAGAATCCTTGCTTTGGGCCATTTGCTTACCTATTGCTTCATTGCCCTGAATGTCAGGAAGGTCTTTGCCTCAGGCCACCCCTTTGTGAAGCCTTAAGAAAACAGTTTTCAAATGGAAATGAATGGGCATCACCTGTGGCTCTTTGCTTAATTGCTTCCAAAAGGGATGTGTCTGAATCAGCCTCTTGAACCTGTGTGAGGCTGCTGCTTAGATTCTTAACACCTGATGGATCTAAGGTAAGATTCCATGTGTGCTACAA
Organism: Callospermophilus lateralis; assembly: GCF_048772815.1. Taxonomy (NCBI): domain Eukaryota; kingdom Metazoa; phylum Chordata; class Mammalia; order Rodentia; family Sciuridae; genus Callospermophilus; species Callospermophilus lateralis. Next base: position 656,620 of record NW_027516985.1, on the reverse strand, counting down.
ATACAAAATGGTCAAAATAGAAGTCATTGTGTATGAAGTCTCTCGCCATCTTCTGTAAGGTTCCTGACCTCCATCCTGGCCTGCAAAGGCTAGACCATAGATGCTTGGGTTTTTTCATGATTCCCATTCATATAAAGAATTTATACCTGGCAGTCAGTAGGCCTCAAATTGGAGAAGTGGAGCAGTAATAAGGTCAGGCCTATTTGATCACTCCTGGTTCACAGGAAAGGTGTTTAGGCCACACTGACCTTAGGCAAAATAGGGGCGAGGGAGCATATTTTGGACAGGGTCTTGGACTTCACCCCTTTTGGAAACGTCCAGCCAGAGGATTTGATGAGTGTCTACATGGAAGAAGACGAGGGCTATGTGAAAGTGTTTTGGTTTTAATTGTGGTCATTTGTGTGGCAGTTGGAAGACATAACTGTGTCCACCATGGCTTGAACTTTGGTGTGATTCCCCTTAGAGACTGCGTTCTGGACCTGACCTCAGAGAAGAATTGCCATGAATTGTGTTGGGATTTCAGGAGGCCACGCATGAGAGTCCCCATTGGAAACTGAGATATAGGCCCAGGTGGCTCTCCACAGAACACTGGGAATCTCAGCTACGATATCACATGATTTTATTCTGAAAGACTTGGCAACCATAGTTGAGATTCAAAACACACATGGACCTAGCATTGTAGACCTCAATGGGCCTGGCTTCATGTGACCTTTTGGCCACTCCATGGGAAGCCTTGCCTGTGAGAGTCCTCCAGAGCTTTCATTGAAATGAAATTCCTCACCATTTAATGGTTCCTGAAAGAATTGAAACTCACAGTGCATCCAACTTCATCCTTGAAAAATGGCTAGATAAATACCATGAAATTTTTGAAATTCTTATGACCAAGTGGCACTGAAGAACATTTGGATGTCCAGTTGCTGATCATGAGTGTACCAGAGAGTGCCTTGATTGACTGGGTTTCATGAAAATGGTGTAGAAGAAAGAATCCTGTATGTTGGCGCCTGCTGAGTAGTGACCCAGAGCTGTGGTGTGCAGTTGTGTCATAAAATATCTCTGGTGGGGCCATTTGGATCTGCCACTGACTTCCAAATGTCTTGTGGCAGACATGGTGCAGCCAGTAATCCCTATATGTCTGATCTCTTCATATAAAGGCATCTTGTTATATTTAGAGGTTTCAGGGCCGTGTTCAGAATCAGGTTGCAATGGTTGAGGGGGCAAGCTATGTGGGATACAAGCCTCATTGGTGGATTCTCCTGGAGACCCTGACCCACCACACGTGTGAGAAATCCCTCCAGCACTGAGTCCCTGTTGATCTCCTTGTATTTCATGAAGCAAATACTAAACCCCCAGTGCAGCAGCAAGAAACACCATGAAATGTGGAAGATGCACAAATGGCTTCACATACCACATGGGGAGACACTTAGCCTTCAGTGACAACAGTTTCCCTACAAAGAGAGAATTCTGCACTCCTGCCTCATGTTCATTGGAAAATAAGAAACCATGTCCTCCAGGTCACATAGATGCAGACCCAGCTCTGATGGTCTCACTACAAAGAAGCTAAAGCTCCTGACAACAACATATATTTCAAGTGCCCAAGGTCAGGGAGAGTTTCTCAATAAGTTTTAGGCCGGCAGAGCTCCATGTTTGTGGAGTGTTTACCTGTTTGACCAGGACAGGAGAAAAGACCACTGACTCCAATTAAAATCAAATTAAAGCAAGCTTATTATTTTTCCACTGGCTGAGCTGCCTATCCCTCTCAAAATGGCAGAAACAAGACAGCAACCCCACCTTTCCTACAGCCCAGCTTTATAGTCCAGTAAGTTACACAAAAGGGGGGTTACAGATAACAGAACTCGGAGAAGCATCACGCTATTGCTAGTTTACAATTTTTTTTTTTTGCTGGCCCCATCATCAGAATTTATGAGGACCATTAGAGACTCACGAGAGTCGTTGACTGGCCAGAGAAGGCCAATATTTATGAGGTGTCACTAAATTTTCAGAGAGGGCTGCTATCTGGTCAGAGAGCCAGGCATGGGTGAGTTCAAGGCACGGACAGGCATTCCAAGCAGATTCAGAATTTGCAGTAATTTATAGGAAAGCAAAATTATCTTTTCATGATTTTGTGGCAAGATGGCTCCCAATTTTAATAAATGATCAGGTTGGGTTTATCATTCCCCCCCATTTTTTTTTGCTTTTTAATATTTTTTAAATTAATTTTTATTGTAGGTTGTTCAAAACATTACATAGTTCTTGATATATCATATTTCACACTTTGATTCAAGTGGGATATGAGCTCCCATTTTTACCCCATATACAGATTGCAAAATCACATCAGTTGCAGAACCATTGATTTACATATTGCCATTATGGTGTCTGTTGTATTCTGCTGCCTTTCCTATCCTCTACTATCCCCCCTCCCCCCTCCCCTCCCCTCTTCTCTCTCTACCCCCTCTACTGTAGTTCATTTCTCCCCCTTATATTTTTCTCCTTTCCCCTCACTTCCTCTTTTATGTAATTTTGTATACCCCTGAGGGTCTCCTTCCATTTACATGCAATTTCCCTTCTCTCTCCCTTTCCCTTTCACCTCTCATCCCTGTTTAATGTTAATCTTCTTCTCATGCTCTTCGTCCCTACTCTGTTCTTAGTTACTCTCCTTATATCAAAGAAGACATTTGGCATTTGTTTTTAAGGGATTGGCTAGCTTCACTTAGCATAATCTGCTCTAATGCCATCCATTTCCCTCCAAATTCTATGATTTTGTCATTTCTTAATGCAGAGTAATACTCCATTGTGTATAAATGCCACATTTTTTTATCCATTCGTCTATTGAAGGGCATCTAGGTTGGTTCCACAGTCTTGCTATTGTGAATTGTGCTGCTATGAACATGGATGTAGCAGTGTCCCTATTGTGTGCTCTTTTTAGGTCTTTAGGGAATAGACCGAGTAGGGGAATAGCTGGATCAAATGGTGGTTCCATTCCGAGCTTTCCAAGAAATCTCCATACTGCTTTCCAAATTGGCCGCACCAATATTCAGTCCAACCAGCAATGTACAACAGTACCCTTTTCCCCACATCCTCGCCAGCACTTGTTGCTGTTTGACTTCCTAATGGCTGCCAATCTTACTGGAGTGAGATTTGCAACAAAATGAAACTGAATCCCTTACTCTCGCCATGCACAAAAGTTAACTCAAAGTGGATCAAAGAACTTGATATCAAATCAGAGACATGGCGTTTGATAGAAGAAAAAGTTGGCTATGATCTACATACTGTGGGGTCGGGCTCCAAATTCCTCAATAGGACACCCATAGCACAACAGTTAATAACTAGAATCAACAAATGGGACTTACTCAAACTAAAAAGTTTTTTCTCAGCAAAAGAAACAATAAGAGAGGTAAATAGGGAGCCTACATCCTGGGAACAAATCTTTACTCCTCACACTTCAGACAGAGCGCTAATATTCAGAATATACAAAGAACTAAAAAAATTAGACAATGAGATAACGAATAACCCAATCAACAAATGGGCCAAGGACCTGAATAGAAATTTCTCAGAGGAGGACATACAATCAATCAACAAGTATATGAAAAAATGCTCACCATCTCTAGCAGTCAGAGAAATGCAAATCATTCCCCCTTTTTTAATGTGTCCCTTCCAAATTTTTGATAGGGTAGGGAAAGAGCAATGAGGGAATTTTAATCCCTCAGGTAACAGTCTCCAAATTTTTAGAACTCACCCAAAATTGGATTCCTGGTTTTACCTGACTTAATTAATTACTTATATTGATATTCTATTTATTTTTGGCTCCATAGTTGTAAGACGAGAGGCGTCACTCATTTTGGCTTCTTCTGAGCTGAGAGAGAGTGACGTGAGTGGGCACAGTATAAGGGACATGAGTTGCCTTTTAGAATTCAGTTGAGGAACATGAGTTGCCTTTTAGAAATCAGTTCGTTTTGAAGTCTGGTTGGGGAAGAACAGGTTGTAAATTCATCTGGGGATGGGTTCTTCTGTGTGAGAAACAAGAACCATGAGTACTGAAAAAATGTTGCAGCAGCTGGAACATGTCACTGTATAGAAGTTCCCTCAGCAGGCTTTAATATTCCCAGTTATCAGAACTGTCAACTTAATATTTAACATTTAGTGTTACAGTTATCCCTCTCCATAAGATACAGTTTAATGATTTAATATCATCTGATCTTGCAAAATCATTTTACTAGTATGACCTCTGTGTGTAATAGAGAAACCTTTAATTTTGTTACTCAGGGCTTGATAATCGTACTAGCAAACACCAACCCTACCTGTAGGTTAGGAATATCTGTAGGCCTTAAACTAAAAATTTCTGCCTCTGGCAGCTCCTCTTGATAGTCTCTTTTTATAGTTATCAGGCATTCCTTTCTGGGAATCCTTCTTTGTAGCCTCCAGTCTTACTTATTTTGGGAGGCTAACATAATGTGTATAAAAAATTATTATTATTATTATTATTAATATTATTATTTAAAATGCCCAGGAATGGCTGTATTTTGGTTTTAACTGTCTTTCCTAAGTGTTTATCATGAAACAGTCAAACTGACTTTTGTTTCTATCTATTGTTAACAGTCAGCTGAGCTTTTATGGGAGTCATTCCTGGGGAAACTTGAGAGCAGCTTCTCAGTTCTGCTAGTGCCATTTGCGCTAGGTGGGTCCAGGTCTTGCTTGACCATGTGGCTACCCTTGGAAGCATCAGGGATGTCTCCCTTCTCTGATGACTCTCCTCTTCTTAGCAAATGCACTGATTGGCTTTCTGTTCTCCAGGGGTCTCATTAATCTCCCTAATTGGGAAGATATGAGGCCCAGAGTTGCAAAGGTCTTTGAGAAGTCCCTTGTTCCCTGGATTCAGACTGACTCAGAGGGCAAGAGCCAAATATTGGTTTTCTTGTCCCTTTTCATGTAACTTTAATATAAATCCTAATCTTAATCATCCAGCAAATAAATTTTAACAGCCTTATATTAAGAGTACTGGGCTTTAATGTCTATAACTTTATAATTATTTATCTTTTTTATTAACTGGGATCTGTATTATTCTGTCTGTCTTGTAGGTGATGACTTATTATCTTAAATTAACCCATGTTGTGTTCTTAAAGCAACACTTCTGTAAAACACTAACAAGGAATCTTTAGATCACTTATAAGGAAATTACAAAATAAAATTTTTTAACAAGAGTAAAAATACTTAGTTCGTGTAATAGCTACCCTGAAGTTTTAAGCTGAGTTATACATTATATCCCCTGTTTGAGATCCTAGAAATCTTGACAGAAAAAAAAAACAACTTTTGAACATAAGTTTAAATGAAATAATATCTGACCTACTGCTTTCGTAGTCATTCTCACATATAGTAAGATGGGACACAGAGCCTTATCTCAGGTAAGGCAGGGCTCTTTATAAAACTTAAGTGTTTTACTTCTAAAGATGATCTTTGTTTTTTTAAATATCATTTTACGAAGATTACATATATTATTTGAGGTCACATGAACATTAGTTAACACCATATGATATCACATTTAAAACATGAATTTAAGAAAGGCTGAAAGTTTTTAACCTTTATATAGATTAGACTCTCATTAACATAAAAATACATTTAAATTGTTCCCCAATGTAAAAAGTAACATACAACTTTACATATCTTATTGATAAGAAGTAAATGAATGCCCAATATATTTTTTTACCATACAACTTCAGAACACCAGCTTGAAATAATGCTCTTTTAAAGTTTCTACCTTACAGATTCGTATACCTGAAAGATATGAGCACATTAATAGCATCACAATTACATTGAAGTTTCTACATTAACCAAGTTTAGCTTTTAAATAAATGGCAGTACAGTGCTCTAAAATAACAGTTCTTATTTAATCAGTTGTTTAATTTTTATGGTTGCTTGCTCTAGAAAAAATAAAACTTAATAAACACAATGTTATGGGTAAACTTATGTTTTAAGAAATTTTTGTCTCTTTAACACATGACTGATTATTACAATCTTATACAGACATTAGTACAAACTTATACAGACCTTAGTAAATCAATCAGATATCTAACAAAAGTACTCATGAATGAGTAATCCCATATCAAATTTACTTTACTTATTTATCAATATATTAGACAAATATATTGAACAGTGTAAACCATTTTTTTGTTGAAGGAAAAGTCTTAGAACCAAGCATATTAGAACATTTGTAGACATTAATATTTTATTAGATTTTTGAACACCTAGAAAAACTTGTAAGCTTAAATTTAAAGACATTTATTTTTATCTCTTTATCCAATTTAAATTCAACTATTTAAATCACTGAATTAAAGATCTTTGGATCCACTTTTTAAAATTTGTTTTTATGAGCGTTTTTGTTTTAATGAGTGCTCTTTATAAATGTTAATTTGTGTATCATATATATGATATACGGACATATGAATATATAGACATACAACACATAACAAAATTGTGCACACATAATAATAGTAAAGGCCTTGTAGCTTTTCCAGGTGAAATATCCATTGCAATGTTTCAAAAACTACACAGTTAGTCAAAGATAGAACTGGTCAGAAAAACATCATCCTAGGTCTTTAGGATCAAAATCATGAGCTCAAAAAAAAAATAAAGAATCTAAGGAAAAAATAAGAGTCCTAGAAAAATTGACTGGCCATTAATTAGTAAATACCATACAATTTAATTTTTTTAGGCCTCAGATCACTCTCCTACTGAGCTTGCAGGCCTCTTTCATTTGCCATTCAACATAAGTCCTGGCTGAGGTCTGGAAGGAGCAGGAAAAAGCTGCTATTCTGAGCAGACACCTCAGGCCTAAGGCATTTCAACCATAATTTTCAGGTTCAGATGTTGAAAATTATAATACAATTTTAAGACAAAATTCACAAAATTTTATGATACAAGTTTAAGACACAGTTTACAAAATTTTACATCTTTATATCTTGTTTTGTCAACAGATACCATACTATGATTTACTATACTTGTCCAAATTAATGCACTGGTAGACACAGTGACATTTTCCCAGGCTACCCAATTAAAAATTGGTGAAAATAAAGCCTGAATGATTGGGAAGTTACTTGCCAACTTGGAAGTAGAGTTCTCTAGTTTTCCATCCTAAGTATTTAAGTTCTCTGGCATGAATTATCTGAAATCATAAACTAAACAATTTCCTAAACCCGACTTTTAACTGCAAGATTGTGCAATGCTTCAAAAACCCATTCAGATGCCAGATTGTTACAATAAAACATCATCATTTAGATACACATTCAGCTAAGATCATTCCCAAGAAATGATTTATAATATCAACACATTATTGCACATGTCTTAAAGGGCCAGAAACAAAGACACAAGACAGACTGAAAGGAGCTCCAGACTATGGCTTACAGACAGAAGCCTTTAAACCAGAGCAGATAAGAGAAAAATCTCCTACACCAGTGGCACCATAGATTTTCCCACAAGGGAACCAGATGTTTTCACAGAGGGACAACCTGAAATGTAAAATCAAGGGTCTCCATGGTGACTTTACTGTATTTAGTGTCCCCTTTTTCTTTTTCTCTTTTTTAAGAAAACAGAGATGGCAAAATCCTTACAGTGCAGGGAAGGAAGTAGGTAATTCTCTGAAGCAACAGGGCTTGGGCAGCTGCTGGAAGTCCCTCAGTCCCTCCTTTCACTTACAGGATTAGCTCCTCTTGTTCGGTTCCACCCCAAGCACGCTCCGTCTCCTAACATTTCAGTAGTCAGCTCTCAAAGACTTCCGGAGTGTGGGGGGTACCAAAAATTGTAACTTAAAGTTTGGTTCCTGATTTTGAAGCCAATTAATACCAATTTAATAATGAGGACAGGGTTTGAGAAAAAGAAAAAGGGAGATTCACTGCTTTGCTAACAAAGGAGAAAAACAGGGGTCTCTGCCCAATGGTTGTGATTCTATCGATCTGAAGGGACAAGGGGTTTTAAGGAGTTTCACGTGTTAACCTGGGAGATACTCAGTTCTTAGGTCCCCAGCAGGCATTGCCCTCTGCAGTGGGTGTGCTCCAGGCAGCCAGCTAGGGGCTTCTCTCATCCTGCTTAACAAAGGGTATTAAAGTTCATCACAGTTCTTTAAAACACAGTCCAAATGGGTGTCAGTTTACTTGCTTTATTACCCATTTTCAGTTAAGTTTTACCACAGAAATCACACAACAAAACACACTAAAACAAACCAAAAAAAAAAAAAACATATGAAACACAGAACAAAACACACAAAAAAACAGAAAACCAGCACAGAAACAGAAAAACAGAGGAACTATGCAACGTCTTGCTAAAGCTCTGGGATAGGAGCTCCTGCGTGCCCATTGGCACCTCTCTATGCTTTCAGAGGAATTCCCTACAGAACATAACAGAGGACAGAATGATTCTCGTTACTGTACCAGACAGGAGTATATGTGTGTCTCCCCAGGACACCACTCTGTCATCAGAAGAGATCTCCCTTAACCGGATATCAGATGTTATATAGGCGCCACTTACCTATGGAGGCCTCCTCCACCATGTGCTTGCTAATAGTTTTAGGGCGGTGGTTCACTGCAGTGCTCCCTGGACCAAAATCTCACACCAAGGCCTTGGAAATTGCCTCTCCATGCCGGAGCCCTGGAGGGAAGGCCAGCTTCAGAATTTCCAGTAGTCTGTGATCTATTGGGGCAGGGTCATCTCGATGGGAAACTACAAAATATTAGACCAGGATGCAAGAAAAGACCACTGACTCCAATTAAAATCAAATTAAGGCAAGCTTACTATTTCAAAGTGGATCCAAAGATCTTTAATTCACGTGATTTAAATGGTTCAATTTAAATTGGATAAACAGATAAATATAAATGTCTTTAAATTTAAACTTACAAATTTTTCTAGGTGTTTAAAAATCTTATAAAATATTAATGTCTACAAAAGGTCTAATATACCTTTGTTCTAGGACTTTTTCTTCAACAACAACAAAAAAAAATGGTTTAAACAGTCTCCCACTCTAAGCCATTTTCTACCATCAATGGACCCTTCAGGGGGAAACCATGGACACAATTCTCCTATGTATGAAAAGAATAATTTTAAGTCCTTTTTCTTAACATGTGCCCCCTATGTCTTGAGGGCCTCCTTGAGGCCTGACAAAAACAAATCATGTGACGAAACTGCTTGTCCCATGGTGGGTCACTCACCATGTGTCATCCCCACTCTCCTCCTGGATCTGTCTTTCGGTGGTGTCTGCTGAGGCGATCGCAAGCTCCGCTTTTTTAAGTCTTCCCTGAGGACAGGTTTCCCCCTCAGTCAAAGGCTCGAGCCCCTATTGATCCTCAGGCAGAGGATCAAAAGGCATCTGTCATGATGGCCTTCATTGGGCAAGCTGCCCTGGATATTAAAAGAAAGTTACAACTCTTAGAGGGATCACAAGATATGACTTTGGGAGATTTAGTCAGAGAAGCCGAGAAAGTATACTATATGAGAGAAACAAAGAGAAAGAAAGGGAGCAAAGGGAAGATTAGAGATGCAAAAGACAAACTAAGGCATTGACTAAGGTCCTGGTCACAACAATAAATAGGCCAGAAATTAACAAACAGGAAGACAGGAACGGAAACCTGGGTGCACGCCAGAGGCCACAATGGAGTTTAACTCAGCATTAAAAAATGACAAAATCATAGAATTTGCAGGGAAATGAATGGCATTAGAGCAGATTATGCTAAGTGAAGAAAGCCAATCCCTAAAAATCAAATGCCAAATGTCTTCTTTGATATAAGGAGAGTAACTAAGAACAGAGTAGGGATAAAGAGCATGAGAAGAAGATTAACATTAAACTGGGATGAGAGGTAGGAGGGAAAGGGAGAGAGAAGGGAAATTACATGGAAATGGAAGAAAACCCTCAGGGTTATACAAAATTACGGACAAGAGGAAGTGAGGGGAAAGGGAAAAATACAAGGGGGAAAAATAAATTACAGTATAGGGGGTAGAGAGAGAAGATGGGAGGGGAGGGGAGGGGAGGGGGGATAGTAGAGGATAGGAAAGGCAGCAAAATACAACAGACACTAGTATGGCAATATGTAAATCAATGGATGCGTAACTGATATGATTTTGCAAACTATATACTGGATAAAAATGGGAGTTCATAACTCACTTGAATCAAAGTGTGAAATATGATATATCAAGAACTATATAATGTTTTGAACAACAAACAACAAAAGTTAAAAAAAACACATGGAGAACTATTTCAACAAAAAATTGACTAGATTTATAACTCCAATTCTACATAATGCAAAAGGCAAGTCCAATTATACACCATGCCTCCTCTGAAATGCTTGTATGTCTATTCATTTTGGGTTATTTTTCTCCATTATATTAGGATTAGGAGTCAGAATATAGAGTCTAGTAGGGTATGGGTTAGTGTGAGTGATTCAGTATTTCGAATGAAAATTAGGAAAATGAATCCAATGTTTATGCAAATATGTGCTAAATATAATCATCCCACTCTCATCAAGAACAATGCCTTGACATTACCTTCGCCCCAAGTTAGACACAATTAGAGGAGAAGAGTTAGAAAATCTATGAATACTTATCTGGAATGGAATATGCTCAGGAGTTCACAACTTTGGGGGTGGTAGAAGAGTTTCCAAAAGTAAGGGACAGGGTAAACACTTCACAAACATGGTGCTCTGCTGACCGGAAGACTTATGAGAAACTGCCTCTGAGTTTGGGCACTGGAAATATATGTTGTAGTCAGGAGCTTTAGCTTCCTTTGCAGTGAGACCATCAAAGCTGGGTCTGCATCTATGTAACCTGGAGCACATGTTTTCTTATTCTTTAATGAACATGAGGCAGTAGTGCAGAATTCTCTCTTTGTATGTAAACTGTGGCCAATGGGGGCTAAGTGTCTTCCTGTGTGGACTCTGAAGCCATGTGGTCATCCTCCATTTTTCATGGTCTTTCTAGCTGCTGCAATGGGAGTTTGGTGTTTGCTTCATGAAATACAAGTAGTTCAACTGGGACACAGCGCTGGAGGGAGTTCTGTCATGTGTGGTGGGTCAGGGTCTTCCAGGAGAATGCACCAACCAGTCTTATATCCAACATAGACTTCCCCCTTGTCCCTAGCAACTTGATTCTGAACATTGCCCTGAAACCTCTTCATATAACAAGATGCCTTTACATGCAAGGGTCTGCTGGCTGCACCATGTAAGTCAAAAGCCATTTGGAAGCCAATGGCCAATCCACATGACACCAACACAGATGTTTAATCACACACCTGCCCACCACTGTTCTAGGCCCACTACTCAGCAAATTCCAACTTACTGGCATCTCTGTTCTACACCATTTTCATGAAACCCAGTGATTCAAGGCACTGTCTGGTACACTCATGATCAGCAACAGGACATCCAAAGGTTCTCCAGTGCCACCTGGTCATGGGAATTTCAAAAATTTCATGGTATTTATCTAGCCATTTTTCAAGTATCAAGTTGGATGCACTGGTTTTTCCATTCATTCAGGAACCATTAAATGGTGAGGATGAAAGCTCTGGAGAACTCTAAAAGGCAACGCTTCCCAACGAGTGGCCAAAATGTCACATGAAGCCTGACCCATTGATGTCTACTCAATGTGAGTTCAATATGTGTTTTGACTGTTTACTATGGTTGCCAAGTCTTTCAGAATAAAATCGTCTTATATCCTGGTGGAGATTCCCAGTGCACTGTGGAAAGACACCCTGAGACTAGATCTCAGTTTCCAAGGGCGACTCTCATGTGTGGCCTCCTAAAATCCCACCAAAATTAATGGCAATACTTCCCTGAAGTCAGTTCCAGAACTCAGTCTCTAAGGGGAATCACACCAGAGTTCAGGTCCAGGTGTACCCAGTCATCTCTTCCAACCAGCACACAAATGACCACAATTAAAACCAAAACACTGCCACATGGCCCTCATCATCTTCCATATAGACACTCATCGTAACCTCTGGATGGAATTTTCCATGAGGGGCGAAGCCCAAGACAGTTTCCAAAATAAACTCCCTTGCCCCTCATTTGCCTAAAGTCAGGGTGACCTAGACACCCTTCCTGTGAACCAGGAGTGATCAAATAGGCCTGCCTTTAATACTGTTCTGATTCTCCAATTTAATCCTACTGATTGTCGGGTATAAATCCTTTATGTGAGTTGGAGGCAATAGAACACCCAAGCACACATGGGATCTTTCTTTAGATTTATCACCTTCTGAGAATCAAAGCCCCAACCTCACACAGGGCCAAGAGGCTGATTCAGACACATCTCTTTCCAAAGCAATTAAGCAAAGATCCACAGGTGATGCCCATTCATTTCCATTTGAAAAATGTTTTCTTCAGGCTTCAGAAAGGGGTGGCCTGAGGCAAATACCTTCCTGACATTCAGGGCAACATAACCATAGGTAAGCAAATGGGCCAAAGCAAGGTTTTTAAACTGAGACTTTACTGGTTACACTGATATCTGAGTTTTCTGAGATGTTCCCATTCCCTTCAGCTATCCATTACATGGCCATGTAACAGATTTTGGAGGTGGTACATATCTTGGCCACAAAACCATGAGCCTATTCTGGAGAGAGGCCAGAAATCAAGATGTGTAGAGGAACTTAGGAAGATAGTACGTGTTGCCCATCCATAAGGCAAGCCACAGTCCATTTATAAACTGGGCAGGATGAATGCTGGGAAGCTTCCAACTAGACAGGAAACCTCCATTGATGCATTCTCTTTTCTAAAGACTACAACCACGAACACAGTGGATACACAGACATAGAAACACTCGCCTTGCCAAACGACTTCCTAGAAACAGTCAACTCCAAACCATACAAACCACCATTCCTACCTATTTTCAGAACATGAGACAAAACCACAAACTCACATCCACATCCACAAAAGCACCTCCTTCCCCCAAGTAGGTCTGTGACTATCTGGAGTGTCCTCTGACTGGTGGGCCATACTATGTTGCCCCAAAATGGCCTGGCCTGTCTCAGATCTGTTCTTCTTGGCCCACTCTACGAAGTTGTCAGCAGGCAGCATTGAGCCAATACCTGCTATCTAGGGAAAGGCCCCTTTTCTGAGCTCTACTGGCATTTGGCCATCCTCATATCATTAGGTACCAAGAAAGACTGACTCTGTCCTTGGTAAATCCAAACAAGTTCGACCACTGGGACTGGAACTGGGACTGGCTCTGGGTGCCTGGCTTCTTGGATCCCAATTTCAGAGAGTTACATCACCAACGAAGTTAGGTAGGTCACCTCCTTCAGGAACTGAATGAGATCACTGCCTTGGCAACCACTTTGTCCTAACAGTTGCTTTCATGGGTCTCATGAGATGGAGGCTGCCCCTACTTCCTGTGACACTTTGACAAGTTTGAATGGTATATCAACAATGGCCACCCGGGAACACCTCTCCACGCATTTCTGGTTTGGTCCATCTTCTCTACATTAAGAAAAGAGAGGCTGATTCATACACATCCCTTCGTTATCACAAGGTGTTTGCCATGGAAGATGGCTTTTGCTCTCTCAGGTCCTTCATAGCTGCCTACATCTTCTCCAGGGATCATTTCTGCATAGAAATTTGAGGTTCTCAGCAGGTGTAAGATCCCCTACATTCCTGTATTGTAAGATGAACTCTGTCCCTGCTTTTTTGTAATGTTAGATTGAGGCAACAGTGTATGGTTAGGGATAATAACAGGATCGATTTGGTTTAGGAATCATTCTGTGGGATGAATAATGGTATTGGGAACCTGCAATATTTATAGGAATACAGAGGTGAAATATAAGTATGTAAACAGAAATCTAGGTGAGATTTGAAGCTCAGAAGTGCATTGGGCAATTGATTGCGATACATAGCTTTAAATTACGTTCTGCACACATGTCTCAGATAAGTCGATATACAATGCCATAGGACTTGTACCTTGGATGATTGAATGTAGAGGAGAACATCCACTCAAACAGGGATAATCAATAGGATCAGGAAGATAGTCGGTAGATTTTGGAACAAGGGTGAATTTAGTATTTGTACCAAAAGTTCTTTAGCAATTGGGTTTTGGTTAGAGAGTGAATATCAATGTCAGCACATGTGAAGGGTCAGTCACAATGATGAACTGGGGAAAATATGTAGGAAAGCCGATATCAATAGAGACATTAGGAAAACAGGCAAAGTACAGGGTGAGTGATAGTATTAGACATTTTCAACAGTTTTGAGGTTGAATATATTAGGAAGAAACAAATATGTAGTCACCGATAGGATTGACATTTGAGAGCGTTATGCAAGCTGGACATGGATGTTTTTAGTAATCCATGTTCAGTGTCCATTTAGGCTTTGGTACAATCACACTTGTGAATTTTGCATTTTGCGTCCAGAATATTACTGTGATAACATGCATATTTAGATCAGGTGACATGAGTATTTCTTCCTCTATTACTGGGAGCAATATTTTGAAAACGTATAAATTAGTATTGGGGGTACAAAGAGGTGTACCCTGTGTCTATGAATATAGATAATGCATGAATAGACCATACTGTGAATAAATAATATAACTGGTTCCACTTTAAATCATGGATTGAATTGATATCAGAAAATATATAAGAAATCTTATATTGATATACAATCATTCATTCCAAACAGTTATGCATCTAATTGTGAAATGATAGTTATGGTTTATCATGAAGGGTGTGTGAGTTTTGCTTAAACAATTATAAAGAAAATCGGAAATAATATGTTTGGAAAGAAGTCTCACGAATAGACCAGTTAAGAAACCTGGAGTAATGCATGTGTTCTGAAGCAGGAAGTGATTGAAAGTTAAACAAATGCCTATAAATTTGCCAACTTGTGCAAGAAATATATACCCTCTGATGTGCATAAACTGAAGAAATAGTAATGTACCAGTGTTGAATAAAAATGAACATCAAAATACAAATCATGTCCCATAAGAGTCTACTTGCATTGCTGTTAAACTGGGGCAGTTACTGTAGAAATATTAGGATAATGCCACAGTCTTGCTGGGCACAATCAGGAGCCACTTGTCAAAAGAAACTAACTTTATTTTTAAAACCACACACGCCAAACAAAACAGCCTCTCAGGAAAAACCCTCAGATCCCCAACTGCCACCACTGGCTTCCCAAAAGCCTCTTCCTCCCACACAAGCCTCTCTCCACCTCCCACAATCCTCCTGCTCTTGAGGCCGATTGGCTAGGTCATGTGGCCAAGCCAAATAAGTCCCCTAATGAGCAACTCCGTGGTCTGAAAGGGCAGGGAAACAGCCCAATGAGCATCACCGCAGAGGAGCCAATCAGCTAGAGGTTGCTGTGAGCCAATCATCAGCCAGCAGCTGGAAGTTTGCTGGCTTCTGGAATTTTGCTGGGGCCCCTTCGGATGTGGCTCTCAACATCTCCCCCTCTCTGTTTAAACAACACACATGTGGCTTAGGGACAGTGCCTGCCTTAGGTTGTCCAATAGTACATATGGTCCTTACCCGTTAAGTTGGTACCATTGCAATTGGATCTTACCCATCACTGACTACCGGTCCAGTTTACAGCAACACCTGTGGAGAGGTCTTTGTACCACCGGGGGGTGGTGAGGTTCTTTGCCTCACCTCTAATGGCCCCCAAACATTAGCTGGACGATAATGACACACAGAAGAGAGGAAGATACACCAAGCCAATTGACGGCTCCTTTTGGAAAAATTGTACCACCGATGACATCATCAGCAAATATACCCGAACACTACCACAAGTCGCTGCACAAACAGGTAGTTTACAATGCATACAGGAGAGTTCTCAATGTGTCTAGGCAAGTTCTGCAAGCATTTCAGTGATGGCTATTGCAGAAGCTGTAGATTGGTTTTATCTTTGATTTCACCAGCACTGGGATGAAGATAGGAATTCTGGCAATAATGGCTAAAGAAAAATTATGTAACATTCCAGAAGGCACTGAAAGAAAACAATTTTCTTAACTATTTACATTGTCTTGAAGATAATTATTAAATATAATGAAAAGGAAAGGTGAAAGAAAGGAAACAGATCTGTTAACCTCCTTTTTTTCAAATTTTAAAACAAACCTCAACAGCTCTTTACCCAATTTAAATTAAACCATTTAAATAATGTGAATAAAAAAATATTTGGATCCATTTTTTTTATGAGCGCTCATCATATATCATATATGGACATACGAACATTCAAACATATAACACAAAACACAAGTGTGCACACATAATATAATACCTACAACACATAACCTAATAGTAAAGGCCTTATAACTTTTTACACGTGAAATCTCCATTGCAATGTTCAAAAACTCTTTTGTCAAAAAATAGAACTGATCAGCAAAATATTAAACTAGGTCTGTATGAGCTCAAAAAACAAAATAGAATGTGGGAAAGGGCAATAATAAAATAGATAATGAAAAAAGCATCCTGGTTCTATCTCAGATGTAAGGATAGTCAAACTGGAATTTTGGATATCAGCTGATAAGGCCTTGAGTCAAATCATCTTCTTTTTGGATGTGCCCTGATATGTCTTATAAAGAATAGATCTTTTCTGTCACAGATTAGACTTTTTATATTGGAAAGTAAAGAGAAAACAGTAGAGAAAGGAGAAATCTTACCAGCAACTTCAAGGGATACTATAGCATTAACTATATACTGACTATCGGAAAATAAATTAAATACAGAATATTTAAATATCTCAAAAGCTTGTAATACTGCATTAAGCTCTACCTTTTGAGCTGATTGTTTGGGTACTAAAAATTTATAAGTTTTATCAGGTATAACTATTGCTGCTGTACCATTATTTGATACATCAGTGAATATATTTGAAGCATTCATGATAAGTGTTTTTCTTCTCAATTTTGGAAAAATTACAGGATGCGATGACCAAAAAGACAATAAAGGGTTAGATGGTAAGTGGTTATCAAATGAAACATTAGATTGGACCATGATTATTGCCCAAGTATTTAACTCATTAGCTAACTCATCAATTTGATTCAGAGTATATGGAGTAAAAATTTTATTGGAAGAAATTCCAAACACTCCCTTTGCTGCTTTAATTCCTTTGAGTATTAATTATCCTAAAGCCTCAGGATACCTAGTAAGAATAGTGTAAGGAGAATAATATAAATGTATCCATAATAATGTACCTTCTTGCCAAAATACTCCTGTAGGAATATTTTTTGTTGGTAGTACAATAAATAATAAAGGCAAACTTATATCAATTCTATCCAAATGCATATTTTCCATATATGTTTCATTGATTTTTAATGCCTTTCTTGCTTCAGGTGTTAACATGCGGGGTGAATTTTTATCTGATAGACCTTTTAGGATATCAAATAAAGGTCCCAACTCTCCTGTTGGTATACCTAGATAAGGCCTTATCCAATTAATGTCTCCTAATAACTTTTGAAAGTCGTTATGTGATTTGAGTTGATCTACTCGTATTTGAATTTTTGGTGGACTGACCATGGTTGAGGATAACAGAACTCCTAAATAATTAACTGGAAAATTTAATTGTACTTTATCTATTGCTATCTCTACATTATAATTTTTAATAAGTTTGTAAGTGTGGCATAACTTTCTAGCAATGTGTTTTTAGCTTTGTGTGCTAATAATATATCATCCATATAGTGAAATATTTGTGTTCAGAATTTTGATTTCTAAGTGGCTGGATTACTTTGTTAACATAAATATGACACATAGTTGGGCTGTTAGCCATCCCTTGAGGGAGTACTTTCCATTCATATCTCTGATCAGGACCTTCATGATTCAGTGCAGGGATAGTAAAAGCAAAACCTGGACTATCCTTAGGATGAATTATAATTGAAAAAAAAAACAATATTTAATATCTATAACTAAAACATACCAGGTTATTGGCAAAACAGACAATTGAGGAATCCCTGATTGAGCAGGTCCCATAATAACCATCTCATTATTAATGGCTCTAAAATCTTGCAATAGTCTCCATTTACCAGATTTCTTTTTGATGACATAAATGGGAGTATTTTGGGGATATACAGTCGGTTGTATATGTCCTTCTGCTAATTGTACCAGGTCATGGACTGCTTGTATCTTTTCTTCAGTCAGGGGCCACTGAGGAACCCATACTGTCTTTCTGATTTTCAGGTAATTTTTATTGTCTCAGTGGCCCTTTCTGAAAATCCAACCCATGTCTCTCTGTTCCTTGATCTATTTGTATTGGTGCTGCTATGACTTATTCTTGTTTTTCTAATCTTTTTTCTTTCCTAAAACCTTGTCTAGTCATAATAGTGGCTGCATTTTGGTTGATGTTATTTGTTAATGTCAAACCTAATTGATCTAGGACATCTCGTCCCCATAAATTTATGGGAAGATGATCCAATACATATGGCTGTATAGTTCCTTCACATCCTTTAGGATCATTCCTATCTAATACCATTTTACTTCTATGGGGATTAGTCGCCACTTATAGGCCTCGAAGCGTTTGAGTGGCTTGTTGTAATGGCCAATGTTTTTGCCATTCTTGACGAGAGATGATGCTAATGTCTGCACCTGTATCCAGTAGCCCATTCAATTCATGCCCTTGAATATTTAGTTTTAGCATGGGGCGAGAATCTAAATTTAAAGAAAGCATAGCCAAATCTACACCTGTGGAGCCTAATCCCTTGGAACATCTTTCTACAGTACGACTGGAAAATTTATCATATAGGCTGGGTATTATTAGTAACTGTGCTATTCTATCTCCTTGTGAAATTACTGATATGTCCTTTGGAGAACTGGCTATAATTTTTATTTCACCTTCATAATCGGGATCAATCACCCCAGGACTTATCATAAGTTCTTTTAGAGTAGAAGAGCTGCATCCCAATAATAAGCCCATGGTTCCTTTGGGAAGAGGTCCTTTTACCCCTGTGGGAATGATTTGAACTCCCATCTCTGGAGTTAGTACTGATCTGGCAGAGGCGCAGATGTCCAACACTGTGCTCCCTCTGGTTTGTCTGATGAGGGATCTGATGGACAATGTGTCCTGGGCACTACCCTGTTGGGGTTGCTGGGTTCCTCCAGTGCTCTGTATATTAGTGGTTTGGGGCCCCGGAGCATTGGAACCCCCTGTCCATTTATTTGGCAATTGAGACCAATGCCTTTCTCCATGATATCGTGGATAAACACCTGGTCCTTGTTCATTTTTTGATAATTGAGTACCCTCTATGGTGGTTTGAGAACAGCACTCATTAGCCCAATGTCTCCCTCTATGGCATTGTGGCCAAATACCTGGTATTCTACTCCTTTGATACCTAATATTGTTAAACCCTCCTTCTATGGGCCAATTCCTTTTAAAATGTCCTGTTTCTTCACATTGGTAGCATGTTCTTGGTCTGGCATCTAAAGCCTGTTTTACTGTAGCGGCCACAATTTGCCCTTGTTCATTAATGTATCTGGCAACTAAAGCCTGTTTTACTGCAGCTGCCATGACTTGCTCTTGTTCATTAATGTCTCTACATAATTAAATCAATGTGTTTAAATCTTCATTTTTCCATGGTCTAATGATATCTCTGCAACAACGATTCGCTTGCTCATAAGCCGGTTGTTTTAGTAATGGCATTGCTTGTTCTGTATTCCCAAAAACTCTGGTAGCTCTTTGAATAAGCCTATCTACAAATTCAGCATAAGGTTCATTAGCTCCTTGTATTACCTTAGATAATTGACCTTGTAAACCTCCATGTTCTTGTAAAGTCTTCCATGCCTTAATTGCATCTACACCAATTTGTGCACATACACCATGATCATATGCAATTTGCTGCGGCTGATCTTCATAAGGTCCCTTTCCTAACAACATATCTAGAATTCTCTGAGGATAACCAGCTCCTGCATTTCGCCTAGCTGTCTCCTTTCAACATTCCTCATTGGCAACCTTCCATAACATGCATTGTCCTCCATTTAGCACAACATTACACATATTAGCCCAATCCACTGGCTTCATGTTCAAGTTGTTAATGGATTCGACCATGATTACATTGAAGGGTGCTTGAGGACGATAGGTTGTTACAGCCTCTTTTAGCTGCTTCACTGTTTTGAAATTTAAAGCATGGTAAACACGCTGCCCTCCTCCCTCAAATACAGGGCATGTTAATATTTGAGATCTTGTCTCAGGATCCTAACTATCAACTGCGGGAGTTGGGGGCCTCCCAGCATAAGAAAGTGGCCTTGTTAGTTGGACACTTATGTCATCTGGTGATAGAAAGGTGTTAGTAGCAGTCTCCTGTTGTAAATTTCCCCTGATGTTTTTTACTGTTTTACACTTTCTTTCTCTGTCTAACTAGCTTTAGAGGCCTTCTCTTTTACTTGAATTTTTTCCTCTGTCTGACTAGTTGGAGAGACGTTCTCTTTTACTTGAATAGTTTCCTCTATCTGACTAGCTCGAGAGACCTTCTCTTTTACTTGAATTTTTTCTTCTGTCTGACTAACTTGAGACACCTTCTGTTTTACTTGAATCAACATGTCTTCTTCTTCCTCTACCATTGACTGAACTGAAGGCTTTGAACTAAGCAAACAAGATATGAATGTCCACAATGGCAATGTGCCAACTGGCAGAATCCCTGGGCTTTTCTTTTCTATTCTTTTTAAATCTGCACCATGATGGTTCCATTGTGATATATTTAACAACTCCTCCTTAAAAAGCCATGGTCTACATTTTTGTATTGTATCAACAATTGCCATGACTGCTCTTGATTTTACTGGGATGCCTCCTTCCTCTAACAATTTACTTAACACTTTTTTGGTTTGTTTTTTACTAATTTTTGATCCCATATTTCTACTATAATACAAACCAACAAGATAACACCAAACAAAAAAAGAGATAGAACGAAATAAAAATGGAACAACAAAAAATTATTATAGCCTTTCTCCCTATCTGTTCCTCAGACACAAATAGTTTTTCCTCAGATGTGAGCAGTTTTTCTTCCATCTCACTCATCTCCAGGGACAGGCAACTTAAAACAAAATAGGAATCATAAAATGGCTACCCATCCTCTCGCCCTGCCCTCAAGAGCGAGCAGTTTACCTTATCAGTTACCCTCAGTCGCTCCCCATATGAGCCACAAAATGCCGCTGTCTGGCTGGGCACAATCAGAATCCACTTGTCAAAAGAAACTAACTTTATTTTTAGAACCACACACGCCAAGCAAAACAGCCTCTCAGGAAAAATCCTCAGAACCCCAACTCCCAACACCAGCTTCCCAAAAGCCTCTCCCTCCCACACAAGCCTCTATCCACTTCTCACAATCCTCCTGCTCTTGAGGCAGATTGGCTGGGTCACGTGGGCAGAGCCAAAAAAGTCCCCCAATGAGCAGCTCCATGGTCTGAATGGGCAGGGAAACAGCCCAATAAGCATCACCGCAGAGGAGCCAATCAGCTAGATGTTGCTGGGGCTGCTGTGAGCCAATCATAAGCTGGAAGTCTGAAAGGTGGGGAAACATCTCAATGAGCATCTCCAATGAACATCACCACAGAGGAGACAATGAGCTAGAAGTTGCTAAGGCCGCTGTGAGCCAATCATCAGCCTGCAGCTGAAAGTTTGCTGGCACCTGGAAGTTTGCTGTGGCCCCTTCGGCTGTGACTATCAACAGGATACGTATGCACCATTCACTGAAGTTAGTTTTCAGTAATAGAAAACAAATATGAATTTCAGGTGGATGAATATTTCTGAAAATAATCTTGTGGAAAGTTGATTATAAATCCACATACTTGAACATGAATGAATTTAGGGAGTGTAAATAAGACACATATATTTCATATTTTGAAAAATCTGGAGAGTGTGTATGTGTGTATACACACACACACACACACAAATTTTAAAATGTAGCAACATATATGCCAATCGAAATTCACCATGAAATATACATCATTCACAGATCTAAAAATATTCAATTTACTTAACAGGGATTTATGTATAATGTTGTTCTCCTAGGAAGCTCACCCATAGGTTCAATTTTCAGTTCCAACAGCATCTAGGAGGAGTGATCTCTTCTCAAAATTTGTATCTGCCAAATCAGCTACCGCACAAAAATATACACGTGATAAAAGGTAGGATTCTTTATGTGCATATAAAATAGATGTGCTGAATAGGATACAGAGAAAGGGAGACAGGAATTCACATATTTGTTAACTTTGAAAACACATGGAGGACTATTTCAATTAAAAATTGACTAGAATTATAACACCTACTTGCAAAAGGCAAGTCCAAATATATACCATGCCTTCTCTGAACAGCTTCTATTTCTTTTCTGTTAGGATTCTTTTTCTCCATCATATTAGGATTAGTAGTCAGATTCTAGTACAGTATGGGTTAGTGTCAGGGATTCAGTATTTCAAATGGAAAATAGGAAAATGAATCCAATGTGTATGCAAACATATGCTAAACAAAAGTCTTTCCACTCTCATCCAGAAAAATGCCTTGACATTACCTTCGCCCCAAGTAAGACACAATTAGAGGAGAAGAATTAGAAAATCTGTTAATACATATCTGGAATGGAAAATGCTCAGGAGTTCACAACCTTGAAGGTGGTAGAGGAGTTTCCAAAAGTAAGGGAAAGGGTAAACACTCCAGAAACATGGAGCTCTGCTTGCCTAAAGACTTCTTGAGAAACTGCCTCTGAGGTTGGGCACTTGAAATATACGTTGTTGTCAGAAGCTTTAGCTTTCTTTGTTGTGAGACCATCAAAGCTGGGTCTTCATCTATGTGACCTGGAGGATGTTGTTTCTTATTTTCCTAATGAACATGTGGCAGCAGTTCTGAATTCTCTCTTTGTAGGTAAACTGTGGCAACTTGGGGCTAAGTGTCTCCCTGTTTGGACTGTGAACCCAGTTGGTAATCCTCCAGTTTTCGTGGTGTTTCTTGCTGCTGCACTTGGAGTTTGGTATTTGCTTCTTGAAATACAAGGATTTCAACTGGGGCACAGTGCTGGAGGGATTTCTGTCACATGTGGTGTGTCAGGGTCTGCATATAAATGCACCAACCAGGCTTCTATCGCACATGCTTGCTCCCTTGACCATAGCAACTTGATTCTGAACATTGCCCTGAAAAATCTCCATATAACAAGATGCCTTTACATATAAGGGTCTGCTTGCTGCAGCATGTCAGTCACAAGCCATTTGGAAGCCAATGGCAGATCCACATGGCCCCAACACAGATGTTTTATCACACACCTGCACATCACTGCTCTAGGCCCCAACTCAGCAGTCTCCAAATTACTGGCATCTCTGTTCTACACCATTCTCATGAAACCAAGTCAATCAAGGCACTGTCTTGTACACTCATGATCAACAGCATAAGATCCAAAGTTACTCCAGTGCCATCTGGTCATGGGAATTTAAAAAATGTCATGGTACTTATCTAGCCATTTTTAAAGGATGAAGTTGGAGGCACTGTGGGTTTAAATTTATTCAGGAACCATTAAATGTTGAGGAAGTTTATTTCAATGAAAGTTCTGGAGAACTCTCAGAGGAAAGTCTTCCCAAAGAGTGACCAAAAAGTCACATGAAGCCAGGCCCATTGAGGTCTACAATATGAGGTCCATGTGAGTTTTGACTCTCAACTATTGCTGCCAAGTCTTTCAGAATGAAATCATGTGATATCCTGGCTGAGATTCCCAGTGTTCTGTGGAAAGCTACCCTGGTCCAAGATCTCAGTTTCCAAGAGCGACTCTCATGCATGGCCTCCTAAAACCCCAACACAATTCATGGCAATACTTCTCTGACGTCAGTTCTAGACCTCAGTCTCTAAGGGTATCACACCAGAGTTCAAGCCCAGGTGGACCCAGTCATCACTTCCAACCACCACACAAATAAACACAATTAAAACCAAAACACTCCCACAAGGCCCTCATCCTCTTCCATATAGACACTAATCATAACCTCTTGCTGGAGTTTTCCATGAGGGGCGCAGCCCAAGACAGTGTTCAAAAGAGCTCCCTTGCCACTTATTTTCCTAAAGTCAGCGTGGTTTTTTACCATTTTTGTTTTGGATACACACATGGAATCTTTCTTTAGATCCATGAGGTGCTGAGAATCTAAGCCACAGCATCACACAGGGCCAAGAGGCTGAATCAGACACATCCTTATCCTAAGCAATTAAACAAAGAGCGACAGGTGATGCGCATGCATTTCCATTTGAAAACAGTTTTCATCAGTCTTCCCAAATGGGTGGACTGAGGCAAAGACCTCCTGACATTCAGGTCAACAGATCAATAGGTAAGCAAAAGGCCAAAAGAAGGGTTTTTCCACTGAGACATTACTGGTCACACTGATATCTGTGTTTTCTGAGATGCTCCCATTTCCTTCAGCTATCCAGTACATGGCCATGTCACAGAGCTTGGAGGGGTACATATCTTGGACACAAATCCATAAGACTATTTTGGAGAGTGGCCAGAATTTAGGAAGAAAACCTGAACTTAGGAATTTAGTAGGTGTTGCACATCTATAAGACAAGCCACAGTCCATTAATAAATCGGGCAGTATGAATGCTGGGAAGCTTCCTAATAGACAGGACACATCCTTGATGCATTCTCGTTTCTAATGTCTTCAACCATGGACACAGTGGAATACATAGATAAAGAAACACTCACCTTGTCAAACGACCTACTATAAAGAGTCCACACCAAACCAAAAAAAACCCGCCTTTTCCACCTATTCTCAGAAGATGAGACAGAACCAAAAACTCACACCCACACCCACAAAGGCACCTCCTTTCCTCAAGTAGGTCTGTGACTATACAGTGTGTCCTCTGAATGGTGGGCCATACTATGTTACCCCAAAATGGCCTGTCTTGTCTCAGATCTGTTTTCTTTGGCCAACTCTGTGAAGTTGTGAGGATCCATTGGTGAGCCACTTTCTGCTTTCTCAGGAAGGGCCCCTCTTCAGAGCTTTTCTGGCATTTGGCCATCCTCACATCAGTAGGTACCAAGAAAGACTGACTCTGTCCTTGGTAAATCCAAACAAGTGAGACCACTGGGACTGGTACTGGGACTGGCTCTGTGTGCCTGGTTTCCTGGATCCCAAGTTCAGAGATTCCATCACCAAGAAAGTGAGGTAGGTCACTTCCTTCAGGAACTGAATGAGGTCACAGCCTTGGCAACCACTTTGTCCTAACAGATGCTTCCAAGGGTCCCATGAGATGGAGGCTGCACCTACTTCCTCTGACATTTTCATAAGTTAGAATGGTATATCAACCATAGGTACTGGGGAACAGCTCTCCACAGAGGCTTGGTTTGGTCCATCTTCTCTACATTAAGAAGAGAGATTCTGATTAAGACACAACCCTTTATCCTGACCATGTTTTTTTGCCATGGAAGATGACTTTTGCCCTCTCAGGTGGTTCATAGCATCCTACACATTCTCCAGGGATTATTTCTACATGGACCTTTGAGGTTCTCAGCAGGTGGAAGATCCATACATTCCTGTATTGTAATACCAACTCTGTCTCTGCTCTTCTGTAAAGTTAGATTGAGGAAGAGTGTATGGTTAGGATTAATAACATGTTCAATATGGGTTAGGAATCATTCTGCTTGATGAACAATGTTATTGGAAACCTGCGATATTTACATGAAAATATAGGTGAAATATAAGTATTGAAATATAAATCTAGGTAAGATTTGAATCCTAGAAGGGAATTTGGCCTTTGAGTGGGATACTTAGCTTTGAATTATGTTCTGCACATATGTCTCAGATAAATTGATATGCAATGGCATAGATCCTTGTACCTTCGATGATTGAATGTAGAAGAGAGCATCCAGTTAAAAAAGGGATTTTTGCTAGGATTAGGAATATAGTTGGTAGGATTATGAAGAAGATTGAGTATAGAATTTGGACCAAAAGTTCTTTAGCAATAGGGTTTCTGGTAGAGATTGAATATAAATGTCAGCACATGTGAAGAGTCAGTCACAATGATGAACTGGGGACAAAAGTAGAAAAGCAGATGTGAATAGAGAGTAGGAAATCAGGCAAATTATAAAATGAGTGAGAGGTTTAGACAGTTTCAACAGGGTGAGATTGAAAATGTAGTCTTAGGAAGAAACACATATGTAATCACCAATAGGATTGACATTTGAGAGCATTAGGCAACCTGGACATGGATGTTTTTAGTAATCCATGTTCACTTTCCATTTAGGCTTTGGGACAGTCATAAGTGTGACCTTTGCATTTTGTGTCCAGAATATTACTGTGATAAAATGTATATGTAGATCAGTTGACATGCATATTTTTCCCACCATTTCTGGGAGCAATATTTTGAAGATATAGAAATTATTGTTGGGAGTACACAGAGGTGTACCATGTGTCTATCAATATATAGACAATGCATGAATAGACCATACTGTGAATAAATGATATAACTGGTTTCACTTTGAATAATGGATTGAATTGATATCTGAAAGTATACAAGAAATCTTATATTGATGTACAATCATTCATTTAAACCAGTTTTACATCTAATGGTAATATTAGTGTTATGTTTTATCATGACGGGTGTGTCAGTTTTGCTTCAAAAGTGATAATGGAAATCGAAAATAATGTGTTTGGAAAGAAGTGTCACAAAAAGAGAAGTCAAGAAACATGGAGGAATACATGTGTTCTGAAGCAAAAGTGATTGAAAGCAAAACAAATGTGTATATATTTGCTAAATTGTGGATGAAATATACATCCTATGATGTGCATTAACTGGAGAAATAGTAATGTACCAGTGTTGAATAAAAATGAACGTCAAAATACACATTATATCACATAGGAATCTTCTTGCATTGATGTTAAACTGGGTCAGTTACTGTATAAATATTAGAATTTTATTTTGGTGTTATAATACAATTTATTTTAGCACTAGCATGCCACAGAATGTAGAAGAAAGAGCAATGGATTTTTAGTTATAACACTAATAATCTAGCATTTAATGATTATTTTGGGGAGTCTAGAATTTACATAAGGCTATGCAACATAATTTTTTGTATTTAACATTCATAAAATCTTGGAATTTTGGTAATATTTCTCCTTTTTTTATTTTTTCAGTTGTTGATAGACCTTCATTTTATTTATTCGTATGTGGTGCTGAGAATATAACCCACTGCCTCACACATGCTAGACAAGCATGTTAACACTGAGTCACAAACCCAGCCCCTCCACTTTTATCTTTTCATCAAACACTCCTCTCCCTCTTCTTTACTCACTTTCTTCCTCATTTTCCCCCTTCTCTCTCTTCCTTTTTCATTTTCCCTCCATAAGTATTTTTCTCTCATAGCATTACAAACAGTACTATGCTATGAAATTTACATTTAAAACTGTTTTTTATAGTCATTCTTTTCTTGAGAAAATTTAAAAATTATAACCACCTGATAAATATATTACAATACATTTATTATGCATATGTATCTATATTCATGCATATGTGTTACATATATATATATATATATATATATATATATATATATATATATATACACATATATATTTAAAAGTACTTTGATTAGCCTGTTAGAAATAATATAGACCAAGTCTTTCTTAATTCTCAAGTCTTCCAGAATTAACATCTTACATTGAAAATCAAATAAACATATTTAAGTAAACAGGTATCATTCTTATTTATCAATACTGATAATTTGAGGTTTTTATATCACATTTATCTGTAATATGGCATATTAACTCTTTTGAATTAGAGAATTTTTTTTAACAACCTATTATTTAAGGACCATATGCACTGACATTTTAAATGGCTTTCTTGTGATTTCACTTTCCATCAATTGCATATTAATTGCCAAATACTTATTTTAGTAATTTTCATATTCATAATTGATATAAAGTCAATTGATTAATTCTTTTTGTAAGGAGTTACTAATTACAGTAGGGACAGTATTAATAATTCTAAATCTTTATAAAAATGGTACAAAAATATTTTCATGCAAAATTATGTATAATTGCATGCTCTAAATGTTTGATTGTTGATACATATAATAAAGAGCTTTTGATGAGTCTCTTCCCCAGTAAAACAGAAAATGCAAAGATATAGTTGGGTATGTATGTCCAAACAAACATATGGAAAAATACACATTATCATCTAGAAACTATTAAATAAAAGATGAAAAGAACAATCCAACACATTGTACCAACTTGTCAGATGAGGTAGTATTCTGGAAGAATAGCCTAAGTCTAGACCTGGTCCATGTCAAAATATTCACAAAAAAATAAAATATGAAAAATATAGGAAATGTTATGATTTTTTCTTGAAGGTAAGTGGATTATCCTTTAATCTCAATTATGTGCATTTTTAAAAGCCAGTTTTCTGGTAAAATAAATTTGTGATAGTTACAAGTACACAAAACAAAGTTTCTGCTTAGCAAAATGAATGCATCTCAACTCTTTTTTAGCTGATTTCTTCCCACTCAACTTTAAACCTTTATTTATTTATTTTTTATTTGTTGTTCAAAACATTACAAAGCTCATCCTATATCATCTTTCATACATTTGACTCAATTGGGTTATGAACTCCCAATTTTCCCCAAATACGAGTTGCAGAATCACATCGGTTACACATTCACATTTTTACATAATGTCATATTAGTGACTGTTGTATTCTGCTACATTTCCTATCCCCTACTATCCCCTACTATACCCCCTCCCATCCCCTCCCATCTTCTTTCTCTACCTCATCTGCTGTTGTTCACTTCTCTCCCTTGCCCCACCTTTCCCCAATTTTCCCTACCCCATTGTTTGAAGATGCTATCCTACTTCCATTGCATGCTTTTAGCCCCTTTTTCAAATATAAGAAAGTTGTAATTTTGAGGATTGGTTTCTGTGTCCTCTATTCTGTACCATTGTTCCACCTGCCTATTTTGTTACCAGTTCCACGCTGTTTTTCTTACTATTGCTTTTAGTACAGTTTGAACTCTGGTATCACTATACCTCCAGATTCATATTTTCTGTTTAGAGTTGCTTTTGCTATTCTGGGTCTTTTGTTTTTCCATCTTCTAAGATCTTCTTCTCTCTCTCTCTTTAGGGTTCTGTAGTTTTCAGTATATAAAACTTTCACGTCTTTTGTTAGGTTGATTCCCAAGTATCTTATTTTATTTGAGGATATTGTGAATGGAGTGGTTTTCCTCATTTCCATTTCAGAAGTTGTGTTGCTGACATACAGGAATGCCTTTCATTTATGCGTGTTAATTTTATATTCTGCCACTTTGCTGAATTCATTTATTAACTCTAGCCGTTTCATTGTAGACCCTTTGGGGTCTGTTAAATATATTTTCATGACATCTGCAAATAGCGATAATTTAAATACTTCTTTTCCTATTTTTATGCCTTTAATTTTTTTTGTCTGTCTAATTGTTCTGGCTAGTATTTCAAGAACTAAATTGAATAGAAGTGGTGATAGAGGGCATCCCTGTTTTGTTCCAGATTTTAGAGGGAATGCCTTCAGTTTTTCCACATTTAGGATGATGCTAGCCTGAGGTTTAGCATATATAGCTTTTACAATGTTGAGGTAAGTTCCTGTTATCCCTAGTTTTTCTAGTGTTTTGAACATAAAGTGATGATGAACTTTGTCAAATGTTTTTTCTGCATCTATTGAGATGATCATATGGTTCTTGTCTTTATGTCTATTGATGTGGTGAATGGCATTTATTGATTTCCGTATATTGAACAAGCCTTGCATCCCAGGGATGAATCTTACTTGATCATGGTGCACAATTTTTTTGATATGCTTTTGTATTCGATTCGCCAGGATTTTATTGACAAGTTTTGCATCGAAGTTCATTAGAGATATTGGTCTGTAGTTTTCTTTCTTTGAAGTGTCTTTGTCTGGTTTCGGGATCAGGGTGATTTATCCTCATAGAATAAATTTGGAAAAGCTCCTTCTTTTTGTTTTTCTTGAAATAGCTTGAAAAATATTGGTATTAACTCTTCTTTAAAGGTTTTGTAGAACTCCGCTGTATACCCATCCGGTCCATGGCTTCTTTTGGTTGGTAGTTTTTGATGGCTTCTTTCATTTCTTCCTTTGTTATTGGTCTGTTTAAATTGCGTGTGTCTTCCTGACTCAATCTGGCCAGATCTTATGACTTAAAAAATTCATCGATATCTTCACTATCTTCTATTTTATTGGAATATAGTGTTTCAAAATACTTTCTAATTATCTTCTGTATTTCTGTAGTGTCTGTTGTGATATTGCCTGTTTCATCCCGTATGTTAGTAATTTGAGTTCTCTCTCTTCTTCTCTTCATTAGCATGGCTGTGGGCCTGTCAATCTTATTTATTTTTTCAAAGAACCAACTTTTAGTTTTATCAAATTTTTTTATTTTTTTGTTTCAATTTTGTTGATTTCTGCTCTAAATTTAATTATTTATTGTCTTCTACTACATTTGCTATTGTTTTGCTTTTCCTTTTCTAGGTTTTTGAGGTGTAGTGTGAGTTCATTTATTTGTTGATTTTTTTCTTTTTTTGAGGAAAGAACTCCAAGAAATGAACTTCCCTCTTAAACTGCTTTCATTGTGTCCCATCGATTCTGGTATGTTGTGTCTGTATTGTCATTTGTCTCTAAGAATTTTTTTTATCTCCTCCATTATGTCTTCTGTAACCCATTGATCATTCAGTAGCATGTTGTTCATTTTCCATGTGATGTAGGATTTTTCCTTCCTTCTTTCATCATTGATTTCCAGTTTCATTCCATTATTATCAGATATAGTGCATGGTATAATCTCCATGCTTTTATATTTACTAAGAATTGCCCTATGGCATAATATATGGTCTATCTTTGAGTAGGATCCATGTGAAACTGAGAAGAACGTGTATCCACTTGATGATGGCTGATGTATTCTATATATGTCGTTCAAGTCTAGGTTACAAATTGTGCTGTTGAGTTTGATAGTTTCTTTATTCAGTTCTTGTCTAGAGAATTTGTCTAATGCCGAGAGTGGTGTCTTGAAGTCACCCATAATTATTGTGTTGTAGTCTATTTGGCTATTGAACTTGAGGAGAGTTTGTTTTATGAACATTGCAGCTCCATTGCTTGGTGCATACAAATTCATAATTGTTATGTCTTGTTGGTGGATGGTTTCTTTTAACAGAATATTGTGTCCTTCTTTATCCCTTTTGATTAACTTAGGTTTGAAGTTGATTTTATTCCACATGAGTATGGCCAGTCCTTCTTGCTTCTGAGGGCCATGTGAGTGGTATGATTTTTCCCAACCTTTTACCTTCACCCTGTGTATGTCTTTTCCTATCATATGAGTCTCCTTAAGGCAGCATATTGTTGGATTTATTTTTTTTGATCCAGGTTACTAGCCCATTCTCTTGATTGGTGAATTTAGGCCATTAACATTTAAGGTTACAATTGAAATATGATTTGTTCTTCCAATCATGTTTATTTATTTATTATGTTTTAGTTTGGCTAGTTTTTACTTTTTTGGTTATTTTCCTCCCCCTTTACTGAGATACCTCTTGCTGTTAGTTTTCGGCACTATTTATCAATTCCTCTTCTTGTAGTATTTTGCTCAAAATGCTTTGCAGTGCTGGTTTTCTGGCTGCGAATTCTTTTAGCTTTTGTTTATTGTGAAAGACTTTAATTTCGTTTTCAAATCTGAACCTTAATTTTGCTGGATACAGTATTCTTGGTTGGAATCCATTATTTTTCAGCATTTGAAATACATTGTTCAAGGATCTTCTCGCTTTCAAAGTCTGTGATGAAAAATCAGTCATTAACCTAATTGGTTTTCCCCTGAATGTAATCTGCCTCCTTTCTCTTATAGTGTTTAATATTCTCTCCTTGTTCTGTATGTTGGCTATCTTCATAATTATATGTCTTGGAGTTTGTCTATTATGATTTTGAATGTTTGGGGTCCTGTAGGCTTCCAGGATTTGACAATCCGATCCATCTTTCATCTCTGGGATGTTTTCTAGAATTATTTTATTTAATATGTTCTCCATTCCTTTGGTTTGAATCTCTATGCCTTCTTCTATCCCAATGACTCTCATTTTTTATGACATCCAATATCTCTTGAATAGATTGCTAGTGGGATTTAAGCCTCTTTTCTGTGTTGATTATATTCTTTTCAAGTTGATAAACTTTGTCTTCATTATCTGATATTCTGACTTCTGCTTGATCTAGTCTATTTGTAATATTCTCGTTTGAGTTTTTAATTTGGTTAATACTTTCCTGCATTTCTAGTATTACTGTTTGATTTCTTTTAAGATCTCTATCTCCTAGTAAAGCTCGTTGTTTGCCATTTGAGTTTGTTTGTTTAATTCATTTTCAAAATATACTTTTATTGCTTGGACTTGCTGCCTCATGTCTTCTCTAATATTCCTTTCCATCTGAGTTAGGTATGCCTTAAGTTCTTTCCCTATCCCTGTTTCTGATGCTTCTAGGTCCTCCTGTAGAATTAAGTTGTCCTGCATTGTTTGTACTCCTTTCTTTCCCTTGTTTTTTCATGATGCTCATGTTACTTTCCAGCTCTATTTGATTGCTGTGTTTCTGTTTTATTCTATAGATTTGTTTCGGTGTTGTGTATCTCTGTTGTCTCTCCTTTGTGTTGGTAGACTATGCCTGCTAAAGTGGATTCCACTTGTAGGGAATTCCGAAGGCCGAGCTCCAGTGACGTCACCCCTCTGCTTTGGCGGGCCCAGGCTCCTTGCCGAAATGTTCGAATACGGGGATGGAACTGGACTGTCTCCAGTTGGTTTCAGCTCTAGGTCGCTGGCGGGTGGGCAATCACTAGCCACCCAGTGGCGCAGTCGGTCTCCTGCGCGCCGGTGTTCTCCGGACGCCCAGTCACGCGGACAGCAGGTGGACTGTCACCTGCGCTTCTGTGTTCTCCAGCTTCCCAGTCACAAGAGCCTGGCCTCTAGTCCCCTGGTTTCTCCTGCTAGTCCTGGTTTCTCCTGCTAGACTAGATTTCCCCTGAGTGATGCTTCTCTGCAGTTCAATCTGTATTCTGGGCCTGTCATTTGTTGGGTGTGGAGGGTGTCTATTGGAACCCAGACACTCTATTGTTTTGAGGATCAGTCAGACCGGATCTCCGGTTGCACATTTGGCTCGTTTTTCAGTCCCAATTACCAGATCTCAGTGCTAAAAATCTTTCTTATAGGTTTTGGTGCACCCCCATTTTGCTGTAAGTTCTTAACAAGATAGTTTTTTGTGGTTCTATCTCGTTATTCACCTGTGCAGTGGCGCGTTACACTGGGTGTGATGCACTCTATTCGTGGCCATCAGGCAATGATGAAATATTATGCTTTGTATGCAGCATTTACTGAAGTTAGTTTTCAGTATTAGGAAACAAATATGTATTTCAGGTGAATGAATAATCTGAATTTCTGAGAATAATCTTGTGAAAAGTTGATTATAAATCCACATACGTGAATATGAATGATTTAAGGGAGTGTATAATAAGACACATATATTTCATATTTTGAAAAAATCTGGAGAGTGATATATATATATATATATATATATATATATATATATATATATATATATATATACAGAAACACACTCACAGACATTAAAAAGTAGCAATATATATGCCAATCAAAATTCAAAATGAAATATATATTCTTCACATATCCAAAAAAATACATTTTACTGAAAATGGATTTATGTATAATGTTGTTCAACTAGGAGGCTCACCCATAGGTTGAAATTTCAGTTCCAAAAGGGTTTAGGAGGAGTGATCTCTTCTCACAATTTGTATCTGCCAAGTCAGCCACCTCAGAAGAAAGTCTGTGTGATACCAGGTAGTATTCTATATGAGCATATAAAAATACATGTGCTGAATAGGTGACAGAGAAAGGGGAGAGGAATTCACATATTTGTTAACGTTAAAAACACATGGAGAAATATTTCAATAAACATTGACTATATTTATAACTCCAACCCCATATAATGCAAAAGGGAAGTCCAAGTATACACCATGCCTTCTCTGAACTGTTTGTATTTCCATTCTGTTAGGGTTACTATTCTCCATCATATTAGGATTAGTAGTCAGAGTCTAGTAGGTTATGGATTAGTGTCAGAGATTCAGTATTTCGAATAGAAAATAGGAAAATAAACCCATTGTGTTTGCAAATATGTGTGATACAAGAATCTTCCCACTCTCATTCAGAACAATGCCTTGACATTGCCTTCTCCCCTAATAAGACACAATTAGAGGAGAAGAGTTAGAAAATCTGTGAATACATATCTGGAATGGAATATTCTCGGTGTTCACAAGCTTGGAGGTGGTAGAGGAGTTTCCAAAAGTAAGAGACAGGGTAAACACTCCACAAACATGGAGCTCTGCAGGCCTAAAGACATATTGAGAAACTGCCTCTGAGTTTGGGCACTTAAAATGTATGTTGTGGTCCGAAGCTTTAGCTTCCTCTATAGTGAGAGCATCAAAACTGGTCTGCATCTATGTGACCTGGGGGACATGGTATCTTATTTTCCAATGAACATGAGGCAGCAGTGCTGAATTCTCACTTTGTAGGTAAACTGTGGCAACTGGAGTCTAAGGCTCTCTCTGTGTGGACTGTGAAGCTAATTGATCATGCTCTACTTTTCTTAGTAGAGCACTGGGAGTTTGTTATTTGCTTCACAAATACAAGGAGTTCAACTTGGTCAGAGTGCTGGAGGGAGTTCTGTCACATGTGGTGCCTCAGGGTCTGCAGGAGAATGCACCAGTCAGGCTTCTATTTCACATAGTTTGACCCCTTGACCATAGCATCCTGATTCTGAACATTGCCCTGAAACCTCTCCATATAACAAGATGCCTTTACATATAAGGGTCTGCTTGCTGCACCATGTCAGTTACAAGCCATTTGGAAGCCAATGGAAGATCTACATGGCCCCAACACAGATGTTTTATCACACACCTGCCCACCACTGTTCTAGGCCCACTACTCAGCAGGCTCCAACTTACTGGCATCTCTGTTCTACACCATTATTAAGAAACGCAGTCAATCAAGGCACTGTCTGGTATACTCATGATCAGCAACTGGACATCAAAAAGTTCTCCAGTGCCACCTGGTCATGAAAATTTCAAAAATTCCATGGTATTTCTCTAGCCATTTTTCAAGGATGAAGTTGGAGGCACTATGATTTTCAATTCACTCAGGAACCATTAAATGTTGAGGAAGCTCATTTCAATGAAAGCTCTGGAGAACACTCACAGGCAAGGCTTCCCAAAGGGTCGCCAAAAGGTCACATGAATCCAGGCCCATTGAGGTCTGCAATGTGAGATCATGTGTGTTTTGCCTCTCAACTATGGCTGCCAAGTCTTTCAGAATAAAATCATGTGATATTCTGGCTGAGATTCCTCGTGCCTTGTGGAAAGCCTTTCTGGGCACAGATCTCAGTTTCAAAGGGCAACTGTCATTCATGGCCTCCTAAAATCCCAACACAACTCATGGCAATAATTCTCTGAGGTCAGTTCCAGAACTCAGTCTCTAAGGGGAATCACACCAGAGTTCAAGACCAGGTGGAGCCAGTCATCTTTTTCAACCGCCACACAAACTTCCAAAATTAAAACCCAAACACTCCCACAAGGCCCTCATCTTCTTCCATATAGATACTCATTATAAACTCTGGCTGGAGGTTTCCATGAGGGATGCAGAACAAGATAGTGTCCAAAGTTAGCTCCCTTGCCCCTCATTTGCCTAAAGTCGGGGTGGCCTGAACACCTTCCTGTGAACCTGGAGTGATCAAATAGTGTGCCGTTTATACTGCTCTGCTTCTCCAATTTGAGGACGACTGACTGTGGGGTTTAGATTCTTTATGTGAATTGGAAGCATGAGAAAATGCAAGCACCTTTGGGCTTGCCTCTCCTTGGCTTTGAAGAATGCATTTGACCCAAAGAATCCCTCTTCTCACTTGATGGAGGTCAGGAACCTTACAGAGGAAGGCAAGAGACTTCATCCGCAATGACTGCTCTTTTGATTATTTTGGTTTTGGATGAACACATGGGATCCATCAGGTGAGAATCTAACCACAGCCTCACACAGGGCCAAGAGGCTGTTTCAGACAAATCCATTTCCAAAGCAATTAAGCAAAGAGCTACAGGTGATGTCCATTCATTTCCATTTGAAAACTTTTTTCTTCAGGCTTCACAAAGAATTGGCCTGTGGTAAATACCTTCCTGATATTCAGGGCAACAGAACAATAGGTAAGCAAAAAGCCCAAATCAGGGTTTCTCCACTGAGACTTTCCTGGTCACACTAGCTACCCACTACATGGCCATATAACAGAGCTTTTAGGTGGTAAATATCTTGGACACAAAACCATGAAGCTATTCTGCAGAGTGTCCAGAATTCAGAAAGAAAACAGAAACTTATGAAGATATCAGGTGTTGCCCTTTGATAACAAAAGCCACAGTCCATTTATAAATTGGGCAAGATGAATGCTGGGAAGCTTTCTATTAGACAGGACACATCCTTTGATGCATTCTTATTTCTAATGTCTACAACCACGGACACAGTGGGATACACAGACATAGAAGCACTCGCATTGCAAAACGACTAACTAGAAACAGTCCACGCCAATCCAAACAAACAGTCTTTCCTACCTATTCTCAGAACATGAGACAAGACCATGAACATACACCCACACCCACAAAGGCACCACCTTTGCTCCAAGTAGTTCTGTGATTACGCAGAGTGTCCTCTGAATGGTGGGCCATACTATATTCCCCCCAAATGGCCTGTCCTGTCTTAAATCTGGTCTCCTTGGCCAATTCTGTGAAGTTGTCATTAGCCATGGGTGAGCCACTACCTGCTTTCTCAGGAAAGGCCCCTCTTCAGAGCTTTTCTGGCATTTGAACATCCTCACATCTGTAGGCACTAAGAAAGACTGACTCTGTCCTTGGTAAATTGAAGCAAGTGAGACCACTGGGCCTGGGACTGCGACTGGCTCTGGGTGCCATTCTTCCTGGATCCCAAGTTCAGAGAGTTCCATCACAAAGGAAGTGAGGTGAGGTCACTTCCTTCAGAAACTGAATGAGGTCACTGCTTTGGCAACAACTTTGTCCAAATAGTTACTTCTAAGGGCCCATGAGATGGAGGCTGTTCCTACTTCCTGTAACACTTTCAAAAGTTAGAATGGTATATCAACCATAGGCACCTGGGAACACCTCTTCACACAGGCCTGGTTTGGTCTATCTTCTCTACATTAAGTTGATAGAGGCTGATACAGACACATCCCTTCATCCTCACCAGGTTGTTTGCCATGGAAGATGACTTTTGCTCTCTCGGGAACTTCACAGCTGCCTACATCTTCTCCAGGGATTATTTCTACATGGACCTTTGATGTTCTCAGCAGGTGGAAGATTCCCTACATTCCGGTATTTAAAGAGAAACTCTGTCCCTCCTCTTCTGTAAAGTTAGATTGAGGTAACAGTGTATATTTAGGGTTAATAACATGTTCGATTTGGGTTAGGAATCTCTCTGCCGGATGAATAATGGTATTGGGAACCTGTGATATTTACAAGAATATATAGGTGAAATATAAGTATGAAAACAGAAATGTAGGTAAGATATGAAGCCAGAAGGGCATTGGGCCCTTGAGTGGGATACTTAGGTTTGAATTATGTTCTGCACATGTGTCTCAGATGAATTGATATAAAATGGCATAGGACCTTTTACCTTGAATGATTGATTGTTGAAGAGAACATCGAGTTAAAAAGTGGTAGTCAGTAGGATTAGTAAGATAGTCAGTAGGTTTATAAAGAAGAGTGAGTATAGGATTTGGACCAAAAGTTCTTTAGCAATAGAGTTTCGGGTAGAGAGTGAATGTAAATGTCAGCATATGTGAAGTATGAGTCACAATGATGAACTAGGGAAAATATGTAGGAAAGCAGATATCAATAGAGATATTAGGAAATCAGGCAAAGTGTAAAGTGAGTGATTGAATTAGACATTTCCAACAGGCTTGAGGTTGAATATATAATCTTAGGAAGAAACAAATATGTAGTCATCAATAGGATTGACATTTGAGAGCATTAGGTAACCAGGACATGGTTGTTTTTGGTAATCCATGCTCACTTTCCATTTAGGCTTTGATACAATCATGAGTTTGACCTTTGCTTTTTGTGTCCAGAATATTACTGTGATAAAATGTATATATAGATAAGGTGACATCAGTATTACTTCCACCATTTCTGGGAGCAATATTTTGAAGAGGTACAAATTAGTAATGGGGGGACAAATAGGTGTACACTGTGTTTATGAATATAGAGATAATGCATTAATAGACCATACAGTGAATAAATAACATAACTGGTTCCAACTTTAAATAATGGATTGAATTGAAATGTGAAAATATACAGGAAATTTTATATTGATATGCATACATTCATTCCAACCAGTTTTACATCTAATGGTAATATTAATGTTATAGTTTATCATGAAGAGTGTGTGAGTTTAGCTTCAAAATTGATTATGGAAATCGAAAATAATGTGTTTGGAAAGAAGTCTCATGAAAAGACCAGTCAAGTAACATGGAAGAATTCATGTGTTCTGAAGCAGGAAGTGAAACAAATTCTTATTAATTTGCTAACTTGTGGATGAAATATATGTCCTATGATGTGTAAAAACTGAAGAAATACTAATGTACCAGTGTTGAATTAAAATAAAGGTCAAAATAGACATTAAGTCCCATAGGAATCTACTTGCATTGATGTTAAACTGGGTCTGTTACTGTAGAAATATTAGGATTTGTAAGCACCATTGATTGAAGTTAGTTCTCATACTGGGAAACAAATATGTATTTCAGGTAGATGAATATTTCTGAGAATAATCTTGTGAAAAGTTGATTATAAATCCACATACATGAACATGAATGAATTGATGGAGTGTATATAAGAGACATATATTTCATATTTTATAAAATCTGGAGAGTGTGTGTGTGTGTGTGTGTGTATATATATATATATACAGAAAAACACAAAAATACATTAAAAAGTATCAATATATATGCCAAACGTAATTTATCAGTAATATATATCATCCACAGATGAAAATATATTTATTTTACTGAACATGGATTTATGTATAAATTGTTCTACTGGGAAGCTCACCCATAGTTTTAATTTTCAGTTCCACCAGCGTTTATGAGATCTCTTCTCACAACTTGTTTCTGCCCAGTCAGCCTACTCAAAAAAATGTACGTGTGAGACCACGTAGGATTCTATATTTGCATATAAAAATACATGTGCTGAGTAGGCTACATAGAAAGGAAGACAGGAATTTACATATGTGTTAACATTAAAAACACATGGAGGACTATTTCAATTAAAAATTGAGTAGATTTAGAATACCTACCCTCTATCATGCAAAAAGGAAGTCCAACAATACACCATGCCTGCTGTAAACTGCTTGTATTTTCATTCTGTTTGGGTATTTTTCTCCATCATATTAGGATTAGTAGTCAGAGTCTAGTAGGGTATGAGTTAGTGTCAAGAATTCAGTATTTCAAATGGAAAATTGTAAAATGAATCAATGTGTATGCAAATGTGTGCTACACAAAAATTTTCCCACTCTCATTCAGAACAATGCCTTGACATTACCTTCACCCCAAGTAAGACACATTTAGAGGAGAAGAGTTAGACAATCTTTGAATGCATATCTGAAATGAAAAATTTTTAGTAGTTCACAACCTTGGAGTTGGTAGAGGAGTTTCCAAAAGTAAGGGACAGTGTAAAATCTCCACAAACATGGAGATTTACCAGCCTAAAGACTTCTGGAGAAACTGCCTCTAGGTTGGGCACTTGAAATATATGTTGTTGTCAGGAGCTTTAGCTTCCTTTCTAGTGAGACAATCAAAGCTTGGTCTGCAAATCTGTGACCTGGAGGACATGGTTTATAATTCTCCAATGAACATGAAGCAGCAGTGTTGATTTCTCTCTTTGTAGGTAAACTATGGCCACTGGGTCTAAGTGTCTCCCCATGTAGACTGCTAAGCCATTAGGTCATCCTCCACTTTTCAAAACGTTTCTTGATACTGCACTCGGAGTTTGGTATTTGCTTCATGAAATACAAGGAGTTCAACTGAAACAAAGGGCTGCAGGAAGTTCTTTCACGTGTGGTGGGTCAGGGTCTGCAGGAGAATGCACCAACAGGGCTTGTATACCACATAGGTTGCTCCCTTGACCATAGAAACCTGATTTTGAACATTGCCCTGAAACCTCTCTATATAACCAGATGTCTTTACATACAGGATCTGCTGGCTGCACAATGTCAGTCTCAAGCCATTTGGAAGCCAATGGCAGATCCACATGACCCCACCACAGATGTTTTATCACACACTTGCTCACCCCAGCTCTGGGCCCATTACTCAACAGGCTTCAAATGACTGGCATCTCTTTTCTACACCATTTTCATGAAAACCAGTCAATCAACACACTGTCTGGTACACTCATGATCAGCAACTGGACATCCAAATGTTCTCCAGTGCCACCTGGTCAAGGAAATTTCAAAAATTTCATGGTATTTATCTAGTCAATTTTCAAGGATGAAGTTGGAGACACTGTGGGTTTCAATTCATTCAGAAATCATTTAATGGTGAGGAAGCTCATTTCAATGAAAGCTCTGGAGAACTCTCATAGGCAAGGCTTCCCAAAGAGTGGCCAAAAGGTCACATGAAGCAAGGCCCATTGAGGTCTACAATTGAGGTCCATGTGTGTTTTGACTATCAAATATGTCTGACAAGTTTTTCAGAATAAAATTGTGTGATATCCTCCTGAGATTCCCAGTGCTCTGTGGAAAGCGACACTGGGCCTAGATCTCAGTTTCCAAGGGTGACTCTCATGCGTGGCCTCCTAAATCCCAACACAATTCATGGCAATATTTCTCTGAGGTAAGTTCCAGAACTCAGTCTCTAAGGGGAATGACACCATAGTTCAAGCCCAGTTGGATCCAGTCATCTCTTCCAACCGCCACACGAATGACCACAATTAAAACCAAAACACTCCCACATGGCCCTCATCTTGTTAAATATAGACACTCATCATAAACTCTGGCTGGAGGTTTCCATGCGGGACGCATCCCAGGACAGTGTCCAAAATATTCTCCCTTGCCCCTCATTTGCCTAAAGTCAGGGTGGCCTGGACACCCTTCCTGTGAACCAGAAGTGATCAAATAGGCCTGCCGTTAATACTGCTCTGCTTCTCCAATTTGAGCCCTATTGACTCTCAGGTATAGATTTTTTTATATGATTTATAGTCACGAGAAAACACAAGCACCTCTGCAGGACTTTGAAAAACTCATTTGACCAAAAGGATCCCTGTCTCACTTGATAGAGGTCAGGTACCTAACAGAGGAAGGCAAGAGACTCATCCACAATTACTGAATTTTTGCCATTATGGTTTTGATTGCACACATGGTATCTATCTTTAGATCCATCATGTGCTGAAAATTTAAGCCACAACCTCATACAGGGCTAGGAGGCTGATTCAAAAACATCCCATTCCAAAGCAAAGAACCACAAGTTATTCCCATTTATTTCCATTTTAAAACTGTTTTATTCAGGCTTCACAAAGGTGTGGCCTGAGGCAAAGACCTTCCTGACATTCAGGGCAACAGATCAATAGGTAAGCAAATGAACCAAAATATGGTTTCTTCACTGAGCGTTTACTGGTCACAATGATGTCTGAGTTTTCTAAGATGTTCCCATTTCCTATAGCTATCAAGTACATGGCCATGTCACAGAGCTTGGGGGTGGTATGTATCTTGGACACAAAACTATGAGGCTATTCTGGAGAGTGGCCAGAATTCAGGAAGAAAACAGGAACTTAGGAAGTTAGTAGGTGTTGCCCATCCATAAGGAAAGCCACAGTCCATTCATCAACTAGGCCTGATGAATGCTGGAAAGTTTTCCACTAGACAGGACACATACATTGATACATTCTCTTTTCGAATGTCTACAACCATGGACAGAGTGGGATACACAGACATAGAAGCACTCGCCTAGTCAAACGACTTTCTAGAAACAGTCCACTCCAATCAAAACAACAGCCTTTCCTACCTATTCTCAGAACATGAGACAAAACCACAAACTCACACCCACACCCACAAAGTCACCTCCTTAACTCAAGTAGGTCTGTGACTAT
Organism: Callospermophilus lateralis; assembly: GCF_048772815.1. Lineage (NCBI taxonomy): Eukaryota > Metazoa > Chordata > Mammalia > Rodentia > Sciuridae > Callospermophilus > Callospermophilus lateralis. The sequence continues at coordinate 614,548 of NW_027516985.1, read as the reverse complement.
CCGGAGTGTCCTCTGAATTGTGGGCCATACTATGTTCCCCTAAAATGGCCTGTACTGTCTCAGATCTGGTCTCCTTGGCCAACTCTGTGAAGTTGTCAACAGCCAGCGGTGAACCACTACCTGCTTTCTCAGTAAAGGCCCCTCTTCAGAGCTCTTCAGGTATTTGGCAATCCTCATATCAGTAGGTACCAAGGAAGACTGACTCTGTCCTTGGTAAATCCAAACAAGTGAGACCACTGGGATTGGGACTTGGACTGGCTCTCGGTGCCTGGCTTCCTGGATCCCAAATTCAGAGATTTCCATCACCAGGAAAGTGAGGTGAGGTCACTTCCTTCAGGAACTGAATGAGGTCACTGCCTTGGCAACCACTTTGTCCTACCAGATTCATCCAAGGTTCCCATGAGATGGAGGCTGCCACTACTTCCTGTGACACTTTCACAAGTTAGAATGGTATATCAACCATAGGCACCTGGGAACAGCTCTCCACACAGGCATGGTTTGGTCAATCTTCTCTACATTAAGAAAGGAGAGGCTGATTCAGACACATCCCTTAATACTGACCAGGTTGTTTGTCATGGAAGATGACTTTTGCTCTATTAGGTCCTTCATAGCTGCCTGCAACTTCTCCAGGGTATCATTTCTGCTTGTACCTTTGATGTTCTCAGCAGGTGGAAGAGCCCCTACATTACTGTATTGTAAGACAAACTCTCTCCCGGCTCTTCTGTACAGTTAGGTTGAGGGTACAGTGTATGGTTAGAGTAATAACAGGTTTGATTTAGGTTAGAAATCATACTGAGGAATGAACAATGGTATTGGGAACTCGCGATATTTACGAGAATATATAGGTGAAATATAAGTATGAAAACAGAAATCTAGATAAGGTTTGAATCCAAGAAGGGCATTGGGCTGTTGATTGGGATACTTAGCTTTGAATTATATTCTGCACAGATGTCTCAGATAAATTGATATACAATGGCATAGGACCTTGTACCTAGGATGATTGATTGTCAAAGAGAATTTCCAGTCAAAAAGGGATAGTCGGTAGGATTAGGAAGATAGTTGGTAGGTATAGAAAAAAGAGTGAGTATAGGATTTTGAACAAAAGTTCTGTAGCAATAGGGTTTCGGATAGAGAGTGAATGTAAATTTCAGCACATGTAAAGAGTCAGTCACAATGATGAACTCAGGAAAATATGTATGAAAGCAGATATCAATGGAGACATTAGGAAATCAGGAAAAGCATAAAGTGAGGGTTAGTATTAGTCATTTTCAACAGGGTTGAGGTTGAATATATAATCTTAGAAAGCAACAAATATGTAGTCACCAATAGGATTGATTTGCGAGCATTAAGCAACCTGGAAATGGATGTTTTTAGAAATCCATGCTCACTTTCCATTTAGGATTTGGTGAAAGGTTAATAAGATAGGTACTTGTCACTTCCTGTTTTTCTGTATGCTTAACAAAACACTGTTGAAACCTTGAGGACTGTTTGCTAATTTTTTTCCCAGAATGTGCTGTCCCCGACTGCCAAACAGAGAATGTACACCCTCACCTGTTTGCACGCAAACCGTCCACTCGCCCTGACCCATCAATAAGCTTCCCTCCCTGCCCTCTTCAAGGAAAGTATATAACCTCTGCTTAAGCTGTTCTCATTGCTGTCTGCTCTATTCAAGTGAGCACTGAGCCCCAGATTGCTAGACTCCCAATAAACCCAGGGTAACTTTTGATGTGGAGGGGACCCCAGTAAACTTTGAAGTGGATACAGGGGCAGTATACTTAGTCCTTAAGGCCCCACTGGGCCCTCGATCAAATAAAAGCTCTCTAGTTCAAAGTGCTAACACCAGTAAATATGGGAATTAGACAACTAAGAAAACCATGGACATGAGGAAAGGAAAAATCCATCACTCCTTCCTAATAATCCCAGAATGCCTGGCCCCATTGACGGGCAGAGATCTGCTCACCAAGCTCCGGGCCAAAATGACTTTTAACCATGAAGGCCCCAAAATGATATTTCTAAATCCTTTAGTATAAACTCCTATATTCACGGCTTTAAATATGTCAGTAGAAGATGAACAGCAACTCTTCACACCCCCCAAGACTGATCAAACAGGCAAGCTACCCCAGAAATGGATAACAGATTACCCAGATGCCTGGAAAAAAACTGCTGGGTTAGGACTAGCCATGAAACAACCTCCAAAAACAGTGGAGTTCAAAACCTCAGCCTCCCCAATCAATGTCAAAAAATATCCTCTGAGCAAAAAAGCTAAAGATGGGATAAGGCCCCATATTCAGAAATATCTGGCCTTAGGGTCCTAAGGTCTTGTCAATCATCCTAAAACACTCCCCCGCTACCAGTATAAAAAGCCAGGAGCCAGGGACTATCCCCCATTAAAGACATAAGAGAGACCTACAACAGAGTGTAGGACATTCACCCCAGTGTACCTAATCCGTACAATCTGCTTATCACTCTGAACCCTGAGAGGAAATGGTATACTGTTCTGGACTTAAAAGATGCTTTCTTTTGCTTGCCTCTGCATAAATATAGTCAGTTGCTGTTTGCTTGCTAGTGGGTAGACCCAGAAACTGGAACGTGTGGTCAACTAACTTGGACTAGACTCCCCAAAATGGTTCAAAACCTCCCCCACTCTCTTTGATGAAGCCCTCCAAAGAGATCTCAACAGCTTCAGAACTACGCACCCCGAAGTCACCCAGCTTCAATACGTGGATGACCTGCTACTGGCACCCAACACCAAGGATATCTGTGAATCTGGGACCCAAGCAGTATTATGTGAGCTTCCTCAACTCGGGTATAGAGCTTCTTCCTAAAAGGCCCAAATTTGCCAGCAAGAAGTAATCTTCCTGGGCTATTCCTTTAGGGGCAGTAAACGATGGCTCACTGAGCCCAGAAATCAAACGGTTGTGCAGAAACCACCCCCATCTAACAGCAGACAACACAGAGAGTTTCTTGGGACTGCTGGGTTTTGCAGGTTAAGGATTCCTGTGTTTGGGTCCTTAACTTCTCATTTACACCCGCTGTTAAAGGGAGATGCCCAATTCTAATGGACCCCTGAGAACCAGTAAGCTTTTGATAACATCTAAGGACACTGACACTGTACTCCTCAACTTCACTGAGCAAAGCCTGAAATTTCAGAAAGCCCTACACTACGTTAAAAATTTACATCAGTTCACTCACCTTGGTTCAAAGAAATTGCAGGCATTCCTGAAGGATCAAGAACAGAGTTTTCCACTAACCGACTCACAGTGAAAGGAAATAACTGAACAGGTAAAAAAAAGCCTGTCGGGTCTGTCAATAGGTTAATGCTTACACTTCCAAGCTTCCTGCAGGAAAGCACCTATGAGGAACCAGACCAGGACAATTCTGGGAAGTGGACTTCACTGAAATTAAGCAAGCATGGTATGGACTTAAATATCTCCTACTCTTTGTAGATATATTTCAGGATGGATTGAAGCCTCCCCCCCCCCAACAAAAAGGCGCAAATGGTGGTCAAGAAGATCCTGAAAGATATTTTTCCAAGGTACGGCCTGCCTAAGGTAATAGGGTCTGATAATGGACCAGCGTTCATGGCCCAGGTAACTCAGGGGTTAGCCAGGACCCTGGGGATTAATTGAAAGTTACATTGTGCTTATAGACCCCAGAGTTCAGGACAGGTAAAAAAATTAAATAGAACCATTAAAGAGACCTAAACGAAATTAAGCTTAAAGAGTTGCATAAAAGATTTGACTATGCTCCTGCCTTATGCACTATTTCATGCAAGAAATACTCCCTCTGTTTCTTTGTGTAACCTCACCCCCTATGAAATTCTCTATGGGGCCCCATCTCCAGTAAGGGACCTAACCCTAACTTAAAGATCTAACGATCCCTTCCACACCACCTTTCTTGACAGACTTAAAGTTCTGGAAGGAACTCAGCAATACCTGTGGAAACAGCTGGCCACTGCCTACCAACCTGCTGAAGAGGGTACTCCACATCTATATCAAGTAAGAGACTTTGTCTACATAAGACAACATCAGGTGTCATCCCTGGAACCCGGCTGGACAGGACCATACCAGGTGCTACTTATAACACCTACAGTGCTAAAGTTAGACGGAATCACTTCCTGGTTCCTAATTCTCATCTCAAGCCTGTGCCCTGTCCAGAATCTGGCTGAAAAATGGAAAAGACTGGTAACATTTTCAAATTGTATATTCGCCATGTGAATAAGACTATAGACTCTCCAATTGGTCACCAGTAGTCCTAACCCTCATCAACCCGTTCAGCAGCGATGGCTGATCACAAGTCCTACTAGACAAGAAGTATGGTCTATCGCACATACAGCCCACTTAGGGACCTGGTGGCCATCTCTCCACCAAGAAATTTGTCAGCTGGCTATACGTCTTTCCTATTGGGAAATCCCTGATGAAGAGGATCCCCAAAAATTCCATTAAATACTTTCCATACAATAGATAATGGAAACAAACATTATGGATGTAGGGACACGCGAGCCAGATGCAGGTTGGCTAGCCTAGATTACTATGTTTGCCTGGCGGACTACCAAAGCCAAAAACAGCCACGACTGTGGGGGGAAAAGCCAACTTCTTCTGTAAATAATGGGGATGTGAGGATACAGGGGCTACCTGGTGGAAGCAAAACTCCTCATCAAATTCAGTACACAGCATTGGCCATATTACCAGTTAGATAACAAAAACCAATGGCCACCAGAAGGGTCTCTAGATCCTCAAATTTTGCGTGACCTTTTCAACTTCGACAAGTGCTCAAAAGTGTGGAAGGAAATTCCCCTACGTTTAGGCCTTTTCCCTCCTATGCTCAAATCCTGAACTATGCTTCTCCAATAGATACTCACCCGCAGCCTTCTGCCCCAGACTCTCTGCTGTCACTCCCACATCAGCAACCTGATTTCTCAGCTCCAGTTACTAGATCAAAAACCCAAATTTCCGTCGGTTCTCAGACCATTGCCCCTTGCTGAGCTTGCAGGTACTGAGGTACCCTTCCACCCACTCACTCCTCTCTCCTCCTGTCAGTGCCCACACCGGGTCCCACCAGGTCCTCTTACCAGCTAACCCAAAGCTCAAACCAGCTAAGGAGTGCCCTCAGACGCCTATCAAAGATGTAATTAAAATGGCCTTTAAAGTTGCTTTGTCATCACTGAAAACAGGTTACTAAGAATTTAAAGTCCCTCACAGGCTTTTTGGGATACTCACTCCCGTCTTCCCCTCTGCTCTACCTGTTCTACTGCTCAAGTTTTGTTGCCAGGAAAATCCCAAACCCGTTTCCCATAATTCTTTTATATCTCTTTTTCCTCATCCTCAGATCCACGGAGCTGCTCTCATCCCCTGCCTTCCCTGTCTTTCCCTCTGTACCAGGCCCACAGAAAAGTCTTAAATGACCTTCTCCAGAAGTCTTCACCATGGCTGACTTTAAGCCTTTCAGCAACACAGTTCCTATAAAAGAGTTCAATGTAGATAAACTTCCTCTATTCGTGTTGCTCTGTTCTACTTGGCCACTGGCTGGAAAAATCAGCACTCCTAAGCTAGACACCCCCTTAGTAGTTTTTAACAAAATATATGAAGAAGGCCTCTGACCTAGAGCTGGGGCTTCATAGAGATGGCTACATTTCTAAGATATAGAAGTTACCAACTGGGCTTCATGGTAACAGCTGGCAGGGAGGAAAAGAAAAAAAAGAAGAAAAAAGCTCTCCCCCTCCCAGGTGTCCTTAAGAAGTTAACTTTCCCAGAACAGAGGAAAAAAAAAACAGAAACAAAAACTGCTTTTTGTGAACTTCTGCAGACTGTGAACTTCTGAGCCCCTTCCCTTACATGCTGGGTACAAAATTCTGAAACAACCTAAACTTTGGGTTCAGGGATTAATTGATTACAACAGAAGCAATACCCTCTAAATCCAGATGCAACCAAATAAGACTGTTTCCCTGTCTTCTGTGCTATCTTAGGTACCTTGCCTTGTCCATCTCTACAGCAGTACAATTCTATACACTTAAACATTGTTTATGTTTTCATAAAATGGTCAACAGATGTGATTAATTATGTAATGGTGCAGATGTTTTCCAGAGTGCTCTATCATGACGCAGGTACATTTAAATATCAAATAAGGGGGCAAACAACCCAGTTCTGCCAGGAACCTGTATCCCTCACTTTAGTCATCCTATTATGAATAGGAGTTGCTGCAGGGGTGGGCACAGGAACCACTGCCCTGGTCCATGGGACACAACAAATGACCCAATTAGAAGCAGTAATAGACCAAAACTTAAAGCTATTAAAAACCTCCTTCACAGCTTTACACGAATCTTTAACCTCTCTCTCTGAAGTTATTTTACAGAACAGTCGAGGGTTGGACCTCCTCTTCATGAGAGAAGGGGCCTTCGTCCTGCATTGAGGGAAGAATGTTGTTTTTATGCCGACCATACTGGAGTTGTAAAAGAATCTATGATTAAATTAAGAAGATGCCTTGAAGAGCATCAACAAGAGAGAGAGGCCCAAAAAAGGTGGTTTGAGTCTTGGTTCACAAAGCCCCCTCATTAACTACGTTTTCATCAGCCCTGGCCGGTCCATTACTAATCCTATTATTGGTAATTGTAGGACCCTGTTTGATCAACCGTGTAGTTTCCTTTCTCCATGCTCAAATTGGACAAGTTAAACTTATGGTAATCAGAAAACAATATACCACACTAGTAAACATAAAATGTGACACCCCCAATGATCATTTTTATGATTAAAAGTAACCAAAAGAAGAAGTGGGGAATGAAAGGTTAATAAAATAGGTACTTGTCACTTCCAGTTTTTCGGTATGCTTAACAAAACACTGTTGATGTCTTGAGAACTGTTTGCTAATCTAGTTCCCTGAAAGTGCTGTACCCAACTGCAAAACTGCAGAATGTACTTCCTCACCCATTTGGACGCAAACCGCCCACTCGCCCTGACCCATCAATAAACTTTCCTATCTGCCCTCTCCAAGGAAAGTATATAAGCTCTGCTTAAGCTGTTCTCAGGGCTCTGTGCTCTATTCAAGGGAGCTCTGACCCCAGCATGCTGGACCCCCATAAATCCTTGGCTGTTGCATGAGACAGTCTCTGGTAGTCTCTTCCTCTGACACTCGCCTGACCTTTACATTGGTAAAATAATAAGTGTCATCTTTGCTTTTTGTGTCCAGAATATTACTGTGATAAAATGCATATGTAGATAAGGTGACGTGAGTATTTCTTCCACCATTTCTGGGAGCAATATTTTGAAGATGTATAAATTAGTATTGGGGGTACAAATAGGTATATCCTGTGACTCTGAATATAGAGATAATGCATGAATAGACCATAATGTGAATAAATAATACAATGGGTTCCAAATTTAAATAATGGATTCCATTGATATCTGAAAATATACAGGAAATCTTATATTGATATACATACATTCATTTCAACCACTAATACAACTAATGGTAATATTAGGATTATGGTTTATCATGAAGAGTGTGTGAGTTTTGCTTCAAAAGTGATCATGGAAATTAAAAATAATGTGTTTGGAAAGAAGTCTCATGAAAAGCCCAGTCAAGAAACCTAGAGGAATTTATGTGTTCTGAAGCAGGAAGTGATGAAAGTGAAACAACTGCCTATAAGTTTGCTAACTTGTGGATGGAATATATATCCTATCATGTGCATAAATTGAAGAAATAGTATTGTACCAGTGCTGAATAAAAATGACCTTCAAAATACACATCATGTCCCACTGGAATCTACTTGCATTGATGTTAAACTGGGTCAGTTACTGTAGAAATAATAGTATTTGTATGCAAAATAAACTGAAGTTAGTTTTAAGTACTGGAAACAAATATGTATTTCAGGTGGATGAATATTTCTGTGAAAAATCTTGTGAAAAGTTGATTATAAATCCATATACATGAACATGAATGAATTTAGAGAGTGTATATAAGACACATATATTTCTGGAGAGTATATATATATATATATATATATATATATATATATATATATATATATATATATATACACACACACACACACACACACATACACACACACACACATACACACACACACAAAATACACACACACACACAGACATTAAATTAGCAATATATATGCCAATCAAAATTTATCATGATATATATATCATCCACAGATGCAAAAATATTTCTTTAATTGAACATGGATTTATGTATAATGTTGTTCAACTAGGAAGCTCACCTATAGGTTGCATTTTCAGTTCCAACAGCGTTTAAGAGGAGTGATCACTTCTCACAAATTGTATTTGCCAAATCAGCCACCTCACAAAAATGTACATGTGATACCAGGTATGATTCTATATGTGCATTTAAAAGTACATGTGCTAAATAGGATACAGAGAAAGGGAGACAGGAATTCACATATTTGTTAACCTTAAAAACACATGGAGAACTATTTAAATTAAATATTGACTAGATTTATAACACCTACCATTAATCATGCAAAATACAAGTACAACTATACACTATGATTTCTCCTAACTGCTTGTATTCCTATTCTGTTTGTGTTATTTTTCGCCATCATATTAGGAGTAGTAGTCAGAGTCTAGTAGGGTATGGGTTCATGTCAGAGATTCAGTATTTTGAATGGAAAATTGTAAAATGAATGCAATGTGTATGTAAATATGTGCTACAAAAAAATGTTCACACTCTCATCCAGAACATTGCCTTGACATTGCCTTTGTTCCGAGTAAGACACAATTAGAGGAGAAAAGTTAGAAAATCTGTGAATATATATCAGGAATGAAAAATGCTCAGGAGTTCACAACCTCCGAGGTGGTAGAGGAGTTTTCAAAAGTAAGGGACAGGGTAAACATTTCTCAAACATGGAGCTCTGCTGGTGTAAAGACTTCTTGAGAAACTTCCTCTGAGGTTGGGCACTTAAAAATATATGTTGTTGTTAGGAGCTTTAGCTTCCTTTGTTGGGAGACCATCAAATCTGGGTGTGCAACAATGTGACCTGGAGGATATTGTTTCTAATTTTCCAATGAACATGAGGCAGCCATGCTGAATACTCTCTTTTTAGTTTAACTATGGTCACTGGGTTGTAAGTGTCTCCACGTGTGGACTGTGAAGCCATTTGGTCATTCTCCAATTTTCGTGGTGTTTCTCACAGGTGCACTGGGAGTTTGGTATTTGCTTCATGAAATACAAGGAGCTAAACTGGGACACAGTGCTGGAGAGAGTTCTGTCCCGTGTGGAGGGTCACGGTCTGCATGAGAATTCACCAACCAGGATTCAATTCCACATAAGTTGCCCCCATTTCCATAGCAACCTGATTCTGAACATTGCCCTGAAACCTCTCTATATAAAAAACACCTTTGCATAGAAGGGTCTGCTGGCTGTACCATGTCAGTCACAAGCCTTTGGGAAGCCAATGGCAGATCCACATGTCACCACCACACATGTTTTATCACACACCTTCACACCACTGCTCTAGGCCCACTAATGAGCAGGATCCAACTTACTGGCATCACTGTTCTACACAAATTTCATGAAACCCAGTAAATCAAGGCACTGTCTGGTACACTCATCATAAGCAACAGGACATCCAAAAGTTCTCCAGTGCCACCTGGTCATGGGAATTTCAAAAATTTCATGGTATTTATCAAGCCATTTGTCAAGGATGAAGTTGGAGTCTCTGGGGGTTTCAATTCATTCAGGAACCATTAAATGTTGAGGAATCTCATTTCAATGAAAGCTCTAGAGAACACTCACAGGCAAGCCTTCCCAAAGAATAGCCAAAAGGTCACATGAAGCCAGGCCCATTGAGGTCTACAATGTGAGGTCCATGCGTGTTTTGACTCAACTGTGGCTGCAAAGTCTTTCAGAATAAAATCATGTGATATCCTGGCTGAGATTCCCAGTGCTCTGTGGAAAGCCACTCTGTGCCTAGATCTCAGGTTCCAAGGGCAACTCTCATGCATGGCCTAGTAAAATTCAAACACAATTGATGACAATGCTTCTCTGAGGTCAGTTCCAGAACTCAGACTCTAAGGGGAATCACACCAGAGTTAAAGCCCAGGTAAACCCAGGCATCTCTTCCAACTGCCACACAACTTACCACAATTCAAAACAAAATTCTCCCACATGGCCCTTATCTTCTTCCATGTAGACCCTCATCATAACCTCTGGATGGAGTTTTCCATGAGGGACACAGACCAAGACAATGTCCAAAATAACCTACCTTTCCCCCGATTTGCCTAAAATCAGTGTGGCCTGGAAACCCTGACTGTGAACGAGGAGTGATCAAATAGGTCTGCCATTAATACTGCTTGGCTTCTCCAATTTGAGGCCTACTGACTGTGGGGTTTAGATTCTTTATGTGAATTGGAGTAATGAGAACACCCAAGCACGTATGGGCTAGCCTCTGCAGGGCTTTGAATAACTCACTTGACCCAAAGGATCCCTATTCTCACTTGATAGATGTCAGGAACCTTTGAAAGGAAGGCGAGAGTCTTCATCCACAATGACAGCTCTTTTGGCTATTTTGGTTCTGTATGCATCCATGGGATCTTTCTTTAGATCCATCAGGTGCTGAGAATCTAAGCCACAGCCTCACACAGGGCCAAGAGACTGATTCAGACACACCCCTTTCCAAAGCAATTAAGCAAAGAGCCCTAGGTGATGCCCATTCATTTCCATTTGAAAACTGTTTTCTTCAGGCTTCACAAATTGGTGGCCCGAATCAAAGAACTTCGTGACATTCATAGCAACAGAATAATAGGTAAGCAAAAGGCCCAAAGCAGGGTTTCTCCACTGAGATTTAGTGGTCACACATATATCTGATTTTTCTGAGATGCTCACAATTCACTTGAGCTATCCAGTACATGGCCATGTCACAGAGCTTGGAGGTGGTACATACCTTAGAGACAAAACCATGAGACTATTCTGGAGAGGGGCCAGAATTCTGGAAGAAAACTGTAACTTAGGAAGATTGCAGGTGTTACCCATTGATAAGGCAATCTGAACTCCATTCATTAATTGGGCAGGATGAATTCTGGGAAGCTTTCTACTAGACAGGACACATCCATTGATGCATTCTTTTTTTCTAATGAGTACAACCACGGACACAGTGAGGTAAACAGACATAGAAACACTCGCCTTGTCAAATGACTTACAATAAACAGTTCATTCCACAGCACATAAAGCGCCTTGCCTACCTATTCTCAGAAAATGAGACAAAACCACAAACCAACACCCACAAAGGCAGCTCCTTCCCCCAAGAAGGTCTGTTACTCTCTGGAGTGTCCTCTGACTGGTGGGCCATATTATTTCCCCCCTAAATGGCCTGAAATGTCTCAGATCTGGTCTCCTTGGCCAACTCTGTGAAGGTGTCAGGACCCAGAGGTGAGCCACTACCTGCTTTCTCAGGAAAGGCCCCTCTTCAGAGCTTTACTGGCATTTTGCAATCCTCACATCAATAGGTACCAAGAAAGACTTACTCTGTCCTTGGTAAATCCAAACAAGTGAGAACACTGGGACTGGGACTGGGACTGACTCTGGGTGCCTGGCTTCATGAATCTCAAGTTCTGAGATTTCCTTCACTAAGGAAGTGATGTGAGGTCACTTCCTTCCGGAACTGAATGAGGTCACTGCCTTGGCAATCACTTTGTCCAACCAGTGGCTTCCAAGTCTCACATGAAAAGGAGGCTGTCCCTAATTCCTGTGACACTTTCACAAGTTAGAATCTTATATCAACCATAGGCACCCGGGAACAGCTACCCACACAGGCCTGGTTTGGTCCATCTTCTCTACATTAAGAATAGAGAGGCTGATTCAGACAGAAACCTTCATCCTGACCAGGTTGTTTGCCATTGAACATGACTTTTGCTCTCTCAGGTCCTTCATAGCTGCGCATATATTCTCCAGTGATCATTTCAGCATGGAACTTTGAGGGTCTCAGTAGGTGGAAGACCCCCTACATTTCTTTACTGTAAGACCAACTCTGTCCCTTCCCTCTGTAAATTTAGATTGAGGGAACAGTGTATGGTTAGGGTTAACAACATGTTTTATTTGTGTTAGGAATCATTCTGCTGGATGAATAATGGTATTGGGAACCTGAAATATTTATAAGAATATGTATTTGAAATATAAGTATGAAAAGAGAAATCTAGGTAAGATTTGAAGCCAGGAAGGGCATTGGGCCCTTGATTATGATATTTAGCTTTGAATTACATTCTGCAATGTGGTCGCAGGTAAATCTACATACAATGGAATAAAACCTAGTACCTCAGATGCCTGAATGTCGAAGAGAACATCCAGTCAAAAAGGGATAGTCAGTAGGATTAGGAAAATAGTAGGTTTAGGTTGAAGAGTGAGTCTTTGAGTTGGAAATATAGTTTTTTAGCAATAGGGTTTCGTTTAGAGAGTGAATGAAAATATCAGCACATATGAAGAGTCAGTCACAATGATGAACTAGGGAAAATATGTAGGAAAGCAGATATAAAATAGAGACATTAGGAAATCAGGCAAAGTATAAAGTGAGTAACAGGATTAGACATTTTCAACAGGGTTGAGGTTGAATATATGATATTAGAAGAAACAAATATGTAGTCACCAATAGGATTGAAATTTGAGAGCATTAGGCGACCTGGACATGGATGGTTTTAGTAATATATATATTCACGTTCAATTTAGGTTTTGGTACAATCATAAGTGTTACCTTTACATTTGTGTCCAGAATATTACTGTGATAAAAATGTATATGTAGATCAGGTGATATGAGTATTTCTTCCACCATTATGGGGAGCAATATTTTTACAACCTATAAATTAGTATTGGGGAAAAAAATAGGTGTACCCTGTTTTGATGAATATAGAAATGATGAATGAATAGACCAAACTGTGAATAAATAATATAACTGGACCCAACATTAGAAATTGGAATTGGAATAAATTGATATCTGAAAATATACAGGAAATCTTATATTGATATTGGCATACATACATTCATTACAACCAGTTGTACATCTAATGGTAATATTAGTGTTACGGTTGATCATGAAGAGTGTGTGAGTTTTGCTTCAAAATTGATTATGCAAATCGAAAATAATGTGTTTGCAAAGAAGTCTCATGAAAGACCAGTCAAGAAACATGGAGGAATACATGTGTTCTGAAGCAGGAAGTGATTGAAAGTGAATCAAAAGTTTTAAATTTTGAAATTTTGGATGAAACATTTATCCTATGATGTGCATAAACTGAAGAAATAGTACTGTACCAGTGTTGAATAAAAATGAATGTCAAAATACACATCATGTCCCATAGGAATCTACTTGCATTGATATTAACCTGGGTAAGTTACTGCAGAAATATTAGGATTTGTATGCACCTTTCATTGAAGTTAGTTTTCAGTACTAGTAAACAAATATGTGTTTCAGGGGGATGAATATTTCTGAGAATAATCTTGTAAAAATTTGATTATAAATCCACATACATGAATATGAATGTATTTAGGGAGTGTATAATAAGACACATATATTTTATATTTTAAAAAATCTGGAGATTATATATATATATATATATATATATATATATATATATATATATATACACACACAAACACAAAACACACACAGACATTAAAGAGTAGCAGTATATATGCCAATCGAAATTCATGGTGAAATATATATCGTCCACTGATCCAAAAATATTAATTTTACTGAACATGGATTTATGAATAATGTTGTTCAACTAGGAAGATCACCCATAGGTTGAATTTTAAGATCCAACAGCATTTACGAGGAGTTATCTCTTCTCATAATTTTTATCTGCCACGTCAGCCTCCAAACAAGTATGTACATGTGATACCAGCTAGGATTCTATATGTGCATATAAAAATACATTTGCTGAATAGGCTACAGAGAAAGGGAGATAGAAATTCACATATTTGTTAACTTTAAAAACACATGGAGAACTATTTCAATTAAAAATTATCTAGATTTATAATACCTACCCTACATAATGCAAAAGGCAAGTCCAACTATACACCATTCCTTCTCTGTACTGCTTGTATTTCTATTGTGTTTGGGTTATTTTTCTCCATCATATTAGGATTAGTAGTCAGAGTCTAGTAGGGTATGGGTTCGTGTCAGGGATTCAGTATTTTTAATGGGAAATTGGAAAATGAATCCAATGTGTATGCAAATATGTGCTACACAAAAATCTTCCCACTCTCATCCACAACAATGCCTTGACATTACCTTCACCCCAGGTAAGACACAATTAGAGGAGAAGAGTTAGAAAATCTGTGAATGCAAATCTGGAATGGAATATGCTCAGGAGTTCACAACCTTGGAGGTGGTAGAGCAGTTTCCAAAAGTAAGGGACATGGTAAACACTCCACAAACATTGAGCTCTGCTGGCCTAAAGACTTCTTGAGAAACTGCCTCTGAAGCTGGGCACTTGAAATATATGTTGTATTAAGGAGTTTTAGCTTCTTTTGTAGTGAGACCATCAAAGCTGGGTCTGCATCTATATGACCTGGAGAACATGGATTCTTATTTTCAAATAAACCTGAGGCAGCAGTGCTGAATTCTCTCTTTGTAGGTAAAGTGTGGCCACTGGAGGCTAAGTTTCACCCCGTGTGGACTGTGAAGCCATTTGGTCCTCCTCAAATTTTTGTGGTGGTTCTTGCTGCTGCACTGGGGCTTTTGGTTCTTGCTGCTGCACTGGGCTTTTTGAACAACAAGTTCAACTGGGACACAGTGCTAGAGGGTGTTCTGTCACGTGTGGTGGGTTAGGGTCTGCAGGAGAATGAAACAACCAGGCTTCTTTCTCACATAGCTTGCACCCTTGACCATATCAACCTGATTCTGATCATTACCTTGAAAGCTCTCCAAATAAAAAGATGCCTTTACAAATAAGGGTCTGCTGGCTGCACCATGTCAGTCACAAGCCATTTGGAAGCAAATGGGCTAATCACATGGACCCACCACAGATGTTTTATCACACACGTGGCTACCACTGCTCTAGGCCCACTACTCAGCAGGCTCCAACTTACTACCATCTCTGTTCTACATTATTTTTATAAATTCCAGTCAATCAAGGCACTCTCTGGTACACTCATGATCAGCAGCAGGACATCCAAAGATACTCCAGTGCCACCTGGTCATGGGAATTTCAAAAATTTCAAAGTATTTATCTAGCCATTTTTCAAGGATGTAGTTGGGAGGCACTGTGGCTTTCAAGAACCATTAAATGTTGAGGAAGCTCATTTCAGTGAAACTCTGGAGAACTTTCATAGGCAACGCTTCCCATAGAGTGGCCAAAAGGTTACATGAAGCCAGGCCTATTGAGGTCTACAATGTGAGTTCCATGTGTGTTTTGACTCTCAAGTATGGCTGCCAAGTCTTTAAGAATAAAATCATGGGATAATTTGGCTGAGATTCCCAGTGCTCTGTGGAAAGCCACCCTGGACCTTGATCTAAGTTTATAAGGGCGACTCTCATGCATGGCTTCCTAAAATCCCAACTCGATTCATGGCAATACTTCTCTGAGGTCACTTCCAGAACTCAGTCTCTAAGGGGATTCACACCAGAGTTCAAACCCAGGTGGACCCAGTCATCTCTTCCAACTGCCACACAAATGACCACAATTAAACCAAAATAGTCCCACATGGCTCTCATCTTCTTCCATATAGACACTCATCATAACCTCTAGCTGGAGGTTTCTATGAGGAGCGCAGGACAAGACAGTGTCCAAAATACGCACTCTTGCTCGTCATTTCCATAAAGTCAGAGTGGCCTGGACACCCCTTCTGTGAACCAGAAGTGATCAAAAAGGCCTACCATTAATACTGCTCAGCTTCTCCAATTTGAGGCCTACTGACTGTGGGGTTTAGATTCTTTATGTGCATTGGGGTCATGAGAAAACCCAAGCACCTATTGGCTAGCCTCCGCAGGGCTTTGAAGAAGTCATTTGACCCAAAGGATTCCTATTCTCACTTGATAGAGGTCAGGAACCTTACAGAGGAAGGCAAGAGATTTTATCCACAATGACTGCTCTTTAGGCCATTTTGGTTTTGGATGCACACCTGGCATCTTTCTTTAGATCCATCAGGTGCTGAGAATACAAGCCACAGCCTCACACACAGCCAACAGACTGGCTCAGACACATCCCTTTCAAAAGCAATTACTCCAAGAGAGACAGGTGATGCTCATTCATTTCCATTAGAAAACTGTTTTATTCAGGTTTCACAAAGTGGTGCCTTAGGCAAAGACCTTCCTGACATTCAGTGCTACAGAACAATAGGTAAGCAAAGGCCCAAAGCAGGGATTCTCCACTGAGACTTTCATGATCACACAGATATCTGAGTTTCCTGAGATTCTCGCCATTCCCTTCAGCTATCCAGTACACGGCCATGTCACAGAGCTTTGAGGTGCTACATATCTTGGTCACAAAACCATGAGTCTATTCTGGAGAGTGGCCAGAATTCAAGAAGAAAACAGAAACTTAGGAAGACAGCAGGTCTTGCCCATCAATAAGGCAAGCCTCCGTCCTTTCATAAATTGGGCAGGATGAATGTGGGGAAGCTTTCTCCTAGACAGGACACATCCATTGATGCATTTTCTTTTGTAATGTCTACAACCATTGACACAGTTGGATACACAGACATAGAAACACTTGCTTTGTCAAATGACTTACTAGAAACAGTCCATTCTAAACCAAAGAAACCGCCTTTCCTACCTATTCTCAGAGCATGAGACAAAACCACATACACACACTCATTCTCACAAAGGCACCTTTTTCCCCCAAGAGGGTCTGTGACTATCAAGAGTGTCCTCTGCCTTGTGGGCCATACTATGTTCCCCCAAAATGGCTTCTCAATTCTCAAATCTGGACTCCTTGGCCCACTCTGTGAAGTTGTCAGGAGCCAATGGTGAGCCAATACCTGCTTTCTCAGGAAAGACCCCAATTCAGATCTTTCCTGGCATTTGGCCATCCTCACAACTGTAGATACCAAGAAAGATTGACTCTCTCCTTGGTAAATCCAAAAAGTGAGACTTCTGTGACTGTTATTGGGCCTGACTCTGGCTGCCTGTTTTCAGGGATCCCAAGTTCAGAGTTCCATCACCAAGAAAGTGAGGTAGGTCACTTCCTTCATGAAGTGAATGAGCTCACAGCCTTGGCAACCACTTTGTCCTAACAGTTGCTTCCAAGGGTCCCATGAGATGGATTCTGCCCCTACTTCCTGTGACACTTTCACAAGTTAGAATGGTATATCAACCATTGGTACAGGGGAAAAGATGTCCACACAGGCCTGGTTTGGTCCATTTGCTCTATATTAAAAACAGAGAGGCTTATTCAGACACATCCCTTCATAGTGACCAGGTTGTTTGCCATGGAAGCTAACTTTTGCTCTCTCAGGTCCTTCATAGTAGTCTACATCTTCTTCGGGGATCATTTCTGCATGGATCTTTGATATTCTCAGCAGGTGGAAGATCCCCAACATTCCTCTTTTGTAAGACCAACTCTGTCCCTGCACTGCTCTAAAGTCAGATTGAGGGAACAGTGTATGGTTAGGGTTAATAATATGTTCAATTTTGGTTAGCAATCATTCTGCTGGATGAATAATGGTATTGGAAACCTGTGATATTTACAAGAATATATAGGTAAAATATAACAGAAATCTAGGGAAGATTTGAAGCCATGTAGGGCATTGGGCCCTTGAGTGGGATACTTAGCTTTGAATTATATTCTGCACAGATGTCTCAGATAAGTCAATATACAATGAAATTGGATCTTGTACCTCGGATGATTGAATAACAAACAGAACATCTAGTCATAAAGGAATAGTCCGTAGGATTACCAAGGTAGTCAGCAGGTTTATAAAGAAGAGTGAGTATAGGATTTGGACCAAAAGTTCTTTACAAATAGGGTTTCGGGTAGAGAGTGAATGTAAATGTCAGCACATGTGAAGAGTCAGTCACAATGATGAACAGGGGAAAATATGTAGGAAAGCAGACATAAATAGAGACATTAGGAAATCAGCAAAAGTATAAAGTGTGTAATTGGTTTAGACATTTTCAACAGGGTTGAGTTTGAATATATAATCTTAGGAAGAAACAAATATGTTGTCACAAATAGGATTGAATTCGAGAGCATTAGGTAACCAGGACTTGGATGATTTTTGTAATCCATGTTCACTTTCCATTTAGGCTTTTTTAAAATCATAAGTGTGACCATTGCATTTTGTGTCCAGAATATTATTGTGATAAAATGTATGTGTAGATCAGGTGACATGAATATTTCTTCCACCGTTTCTGGAGCAATGTTTTGTAGACGTATAATTTAGTATTTGGGGTACAAATAGGTGTACCCTGTGTCTATGAATATGCAGATTATGCATGAATAGACCATACTGTGTATAAATAATATAACTGGTTCCACTTTAAATAATGGATTGAATTGATATCTGAAAATATAAAAGAAATCTCATATTGATATGCAATCATTCATTCCAACCACTTATACA
Organism: Callospermophilus lateralis; assembly: GCF_048772815.1. Taxonomy (NCBI): domain Eukaryota; kingdom Metazoa; phylum Chordata; class Mammalia; order Rodentia; family Sciuridae; genus Callospermophilus; species Callospermophilus lateralis. The sequence goes on along the minus strand of NW_027516985.1, from coordinate 596,026 downwards.
TCTAATGGTAATATTAGGGTTATATTTTATTCTGAAAAGTGTGTGAGTTTTGCTTCAAACGTGATTATGGAAATCAAAAATAATGTGTTTGGAAAGAAGTCTCATGAAAAGAATAGTCAAGAAACCTGGAGGAATTCATGTGTTCTGAAGCAGGAAGTGATTGAACGTGAAACACATGCATATAAATTTGCGAACTTTTGAATGAAATATATACAGTATGATGTGCATAAGCTGCAGAAATAGTAATGTAGCAGTGTTGAATAAAAATGAACATCAAAATACACATCATGTCCCCTAGGAATCTACTTGCATTGATATTAATCTGGGTCAGTTACTGTAGAAATATTAGGATTTTTATGCACCATTTACTGAAGTTAGTTTTCAGTACTAGGAAACAAATATGTATTTCAGGTGGATGAATATTCTGAGAATAATCTTGTGGAAACTTGATTTTAAATCAATATAAATCGCAAAACATTATAAACAAAAAACACACACAGACATTAAAATGTAGCATAGTATATGCCAATTGAAATTCATCTTGAAATATATATCATCCACTGATCCAAAACTATTTGTTTAATGAACTTGGATTCATGAATAATGTTGTTCAACTAAGAAGCTCCCCCATAGTTTGAATTTTCTGTTCCAACAGTGTTTAGGAGGAGTGATCTCCTAAATGTGTATGCAAATATGTGCTACACAAAAATATTTCCAATCTCATCCAGAACAATGACTTGATATTACCTTCGCCCCAAGAAAGACACAATTGGAATAGAAGAGTTAGAAATTCTGTGAATACATATCTGGAATTAAAATGCTCGGGAGTTCACAACATTGGAGTTTGCAGAGGAGTTTCCAAAAGTAAGGGAGAGGCTTGATAGACCCAACCTGATTTTTTATTAAAATTGGGAACCATCTTGCCACAAAGCCGTGAAAAGATAATTTTGGCTTTACTCTAAATTACTGCAAATTCTGAACCTGCTTGGAACGCCTGCCCGTGCCTTGAACTCATCCACACCTGGCTCTCTGACCAGATAACAGTACTTTCTGAAACTTTAGTGACACCTCATAAATATTGGCCTTCCCTGGCCAGACAACAACCCTCTCTGAGGCCCTAATGGTCCTCATTATTTCTGATATTGGGGCCAGCAAAAAAAAAAAAATGTAAACTACCATTAGTGTGATGCTTTCAAAGTTTTGTTATCTGTAACCACCCGTTTGTGTAACTTTCTGGGCTATATAGCTGGGCTGTAGGAAAGGTGGGGTTGCTGTCTTGTTCCCGCCATTTTGGGAAGGAGAGGCAGCCCAGCCTGTTGAAATAATAAGCTTGCCTTAATTTGATTTTAATTGGAGTCAGTGGTCTTTTCTTGCATCCTAGTCCAAAATTTTGGAGTTCCCCAGTGAGATGACCCTGCCCGAGCAGATCACAAAACCAGACTGCTGAAAATTCTGAAGCTGGCCTTTCCTCCAGGGCACTGGGCTGGAGAACCACTCTAGGGGGTGCACAACTTGAGATGTTCCAACGCCTTGGAGTGAGCCGTCAGTCTGGGGAGCACTGCAGTGAACCACCACACTAAAACTATTATCAAGCCCCTGGTGGAGGAGGCCTCCATAGGTAAGTGGCGCCTTTATAACATCTGATATCTGGTTAAGGGAGATCTCTTCTGATGACAGAGAGGTGGCCTGGGGAGGCTCACATACACTCCTGTCCAGGACAGTAATGAGAATCATGCTGTCCTCTGTTCTGTTCTGTAGGGAATTCCTCTGGAAGGGTAGAGAGGTGCCGATGGGCACACACACGCTCCTACCCTGGAGCTTTAGCAAGATGTTGCATTGCTCCTCTGTTTTTCTGTTTCGGCACCAGGATTCTGTTTTTCTGTGTTTTGTTCTGTGGTCTATATGTTTTTTGTTGTTTGTTTTTGTGCGTTTTTTTGTTTGATTTCTGTGGTAAAATTTTAAGGATATTGGACGTGAAAAAGGGTAACAAAGCAAGTAAGCCTGACACCCTTTCGACTGTGTTTTAAGGAACTGTGATGAACTTTACCCACCTTTGTTAAGCAGGAAGAAAGAAGCCCCTAGCTGGCTGCCTGGAGCACACCCACTGCACAGGGCAATGCCTGCTGGGGAACGAAGAACTGAGTATATCCCAGGTTAACAAGTGAAACTCTTTAAAATCCCTTGTCCCTCCAGATCATGAGAGTCACAACCTTTTGGCAGAGTCCCCTTGTTTTTCCTTTGTTAGCAAAGCAATAAACCTCCATTTTTTTTTTCTCAAAACCCTGTCCTCATTATTAAATTAGCATTAATTTGCTTCAGGGTCAGAAACCGAACTTTAAGTTACAAATTTTGATACCCGGCCCCGTCCCAGAACTTTTTGAGAGCTGACGACTGAAATGTTAGGAGATGGAGCATGCTTGGAGTGGACCCGAAACAGAAGAGCTAATCCTGTAAGTAAAAGGAGGGACTGAGGGACCCCAGCAACTGCCAAAGCCCTGTTGCTTCAGGGAATTCCCTCCTTCCTTCCCTGCACTGTAAGCATTATGACACCTCTGTCTTCTTTTAAAAGAGAAAAATAAAAAGGGGACACTAAATGCAGTAAAGTCACCATGGAGACCCTTGATTTTACATTTCAGGTAGCTTCTCTGTGAAAACATGTGGTCCCCTTGTGGGGACATCTGTGGTGCCACTGGTGCAGGAGATTTTTCTCTTATCTGCTCTGTTTTAAAGGCTTCTGTCTGTCAGCCATATTCTGGAGTTCCTTTCTGTCTGTCTTGTGCCTTTGTTTTTGGCCCTTTAAGACATGTGCAATAATGTGTTTATATTATAAATTGTTTCTTGAGAATGATCTTAGCTGAATGTGTGTCTAAATGATGATGTTTTATTGTAAAAATCTGGTATCTGAATGCGTTTTTTGAAGCATTGCACAATATTGCAGTTAAAAGTCGGGTTTAGGTAATTGTTTAGTTTTTTTGATTTCAGATAATTCATGCCAGAGAACTTAAATACTTAGGATGGAAAACTAAAGAACTCTACTTCCAAGTTGGCAAGTAACTTCCCAATCATGCAGTCTTTTTTTCTCCAATTTTGAATTGGGTAGCCTGGGAAAATGTCACTGTGTTTACCAGTGCATTAATTTGGACAAGGATAGTAAATCATAGTATGATATCTGTTGACAAAACAAGATGTAAAGATATAAAATTTTGTGAATTGTATCTTAAACTTGTAGCATAATTTTCAACATCCTAACCAGAAAATTATGGTTAAAATGCCTTAGGCCTGAGGTGTCTGCTCAGAATAGCAGTTTTTTCCTGCTCCTTCCAGACCTCAGCCAGGACTTCTGTTGAAATGCAAATGAAAGTCTCCTGTAAGCTCAGTAGGAGACTGATCTGAGGCCTAAGGGAAAAAAATGGTAAATTGTATGGTATTTACTAATTACCGGCCAGTCATTTTTTCTAGGACTCATAATTTTTTCTTAGATTCTTTTTTTTTTTGAGTTTATGATTTTGATCCTACAGACCTAGGTTAATGTTTTTCTGATCAGTTTTATCTTTGACCAACTGTGGAGTTTTAAAAGCATTGCAATGGTGATTTCACCTGTGAAAAGCTACAAGGCCTTCACTATTATTAGGTGTGCACACTTTTGTTATGTGTTGTATGTCTCTCTCTCTCTCTCTCTCTCTCTCTCTCTCTCTCTCTCTATATATATATATATATATATATATATATATATATATACACATATGTCCGTATATCATTCAAATGATACACAAATTAACATATATAAGGAGCACTCATATAAAAAAGCGCTCATAAAAACAAATTTTAAAAAGTGGACCACAGATCTTTAATTCACGTGGTTTAAATGTTTCAATTTAGATTGGATAAACAGATAAATATAAATGTCTTCAAATTTATGCCTATAAGTTTTTCTAGGTGTTCAAAAATCTAATAAAATATTATTGTCTACCAAAGGTCTATATGACTTTGTTCTAGGACTTTTCCTTCAACCAAAAAATGGTTTACACTGTTCAATACATTTGTCTAATATTTTGATTAAAAAGTAAAGTAAATTTGATTTGGATTTACTCATTCATGAGTGTTTTTGTTTGATATCTGATTGATATACTAAGGTCTATCAATTTTTAGTACAAAATCTGTATAAAATGTTTACAATCTTACACAGACTTTCTACTAAAGTCTGTGTAAGATTGTAAAAATTAGTCATGTGTTAAAGAGACAAAAATTTCTTAAAACATAAGATTACTCATTACATTGTGTTTATTAAGTTTTATTTTTTCCAGAGCAAGCAACCATAAAAATTAAACAACTGTTTAAAACAGAACTGTTATTTTAGAGCACTGTACTGCCATTTCTTTAAAAGATAAACTTGGTTAATGTAGAAACATCAATGTAACTGTGATGCTATTAATGTGCTCATATCTTCCAGTTATACAACTCGATAAGGTAGAAACTTTAAAAGAGCATTATATCAAGCTAGTGTTCTGAAGTTGTATGGTAAATAAAATATATATTGGGGATTTATTTACCTGTTATCAATAAGATATGTAAAGTTTTATGTTACACTTTACATTGTGCAACAATTTAAATGTATTTTTAAATTAATGAGAGCCTAATCTATTTGAATGTTAAAAACATTCAGCCATTCTTTAATTCATGTTTCAAAAGTGATATTATATGGTGTTAGCTAATGTTCATGTGACCTCAAACAATTTATGTAAACTTTGTAAAAGGATATTAAAAAACGAAGATCAGCTTTAGAACTAAAACACTTAAGATTTATAAAGAGCCCTGTCTTACCTGAGATAAGGCTCTGTGTCCCATCTTACTACATGTGAGAATGACTACGAAAGCAGTAGGTCAGATTTTATTTCATTTAAAGTTATGTTCAAAAGTTTTGTTTTTTTCTTTTTTTCTCTCAAGTTTACTAGGATCTCAAACAGGGAATATAAAGTAAAACTCACCCAAAAAATTCAGGGTAGCATTACATTAACTAAGTATTTTTACTCTTGTTAAAAAATTTTGTTTTTTAATTTGCTTATAAGTGATCTAAAGATTCCCTGTTGGTGTTTTAACTATGGCTGGAATCTTTCAGAATAAAATCTTGTGATATCCTGGCTTAGATTCCCAGTGCTCTGTGTAAAGTCACCCTGGGCCAAGATCTCAGATTCCAATGGTGAATCTCATGTGTGGCCTCCTGAAATCAGAACACAATTCATGGCAATACTTCTCTGAGGTCAGTTACACAACTCAGTCTCTAAGGGGAATCACAACAGAGTTCAAGCCCAGGTGGACCCAGGCATCTCTTCAAATTGCCACACAAATGATGACAATTAAAACCAAAACACTCTCACATGGCCCTCTTCATCTTTTTATATAGACACTAATCATAACCTCTAGCTGGAGGTTTCCATGAGGGGCACAGCCCAAGACAGTGTCAAAAATAATCTCCCTTGTCCCTCATTTGCCTAAAGTCAGGGTGGCCTGGACAACGTTAGTGTGAACCAGAAGTGATCAAATAGGCCTGCCGTTAATACTACTCCACTTCTCAAATTTGAGGCCTACTGACTGTGGGGTATAGATTTTTAGTGTGAATTGGAGTTATAAGAAAACCCAAGCACCTATTGTCTCCCCTCTGCAGCCCTTTGAAGAACTTATTTGACACAAATGATCCCTATTCTCACTTGATGGAGGTCAGGAATCTTACAGAGGAAGGCGAGAGGCTTCATCCACAATGACTGATCTTTTTTCCATTTAGGTTTTGGATGCCCACATGGGATCTTTCTTTAGATTCATCAGGTGCTGAAAATCTAAACCACAGGCTCACACAGGGCCAAGAGGCTGATTCAGATACATCCATTTCCAAAGCTATGAAGCAAAGAGCCACAGGTGATGCCCATTCATTTCCATTTGAAAACTGTTTTCTTCAGGCTTCACAAAGGGGTGGCCTGAGGCAAAGACCTTTCTGACATTCAGAGCAACAGAACAATAGGTAATCAAAAGGCCCCAAGCAGGGTTTCTCCACGGAGACTTTCCTTGTTACTCTAATATGTGAGTTTTCTGAGATGCTCGCCATTCCCTTCAGCTATCCAGTACATGGCCATGTCACAGAGCTTGGAGGTGGTACATATCTTGTACAAAAATACATGATACTAATCTTGAGAGTGGCCAGAATTCATGAAAAAATGGAAAATTAGGTAGATAGCAGGTGTTGCCCATGGATAAGACAAGCCTCAGTCCATTCATTAATTGAAAAGGATGCATGCTGGGAAGCTTTCTACTAGACAGGACACACCCAATGAGATATTTTTTTCTAATATCCACAAAGAAAAACACAGTGGGATACACGGACATAGAAACAGTCTCCTTGTCAAATGACTTACTGGAAACAGTCCACTCCAATCCAAACAAACCTCTTTTTTTACCTATTCTCAGAACATGGAAAAAAACCACAAACACAAACCAACACCCACAAATGCAACTCCTTCCCCCAAGTAGGTCTGTCACTATCTGGAGTGTCCTCTGACTGGTAGGCCATACGATGTTCCCCACAAATGGCCTTTCTGTCTCAGATCTGGTCTCCTTGGTCAACTCTGTGAAGTTGTCAGGAGGCAGTGGTGAGCCAATTCCTGTCCTCTCAGGAAAGACCCCTCTTCAGAGCTTTCTTAGTATTTGGCAACCCTTACATCAGTAGGTACCAAGAAAAACTGACTCTGTCCTTAGTAAATCCAAACAAGTGAGCCCACTGCGACTGGGACTTGGACTGGCTCTGGTGCCTGGCTTCCTGGATCACAAAATTCAGAGAGTTCCATCGCCAAGGAAATGAGGTGAGGTCACTACCTTCAGGAAATAAATGAGGTCCCTGTCTTGGCCACTACTTTGTCCTAACAGTTGCATCCTAGTGTCTCCTGACATGGAGGCTGCCCTACTTCCTGTGATACTTTCACATGTTAGAATGGTATAGAAACCATAGTCACCTGGGAACAGCTCTCTACACAGGCCTGCTTTGGTCCATCTTCCCTGTATTAAGAATAGAGAGGCTGACTCAGACACATCCTTTCATCCTGACCATGTTGTTTGCCATGGAATATGACTTTTGTTCTCTCAGGTCTTTCATTGCTGCCTACATCTTCTCTAGGGATTATTTCTGCATGGATTTTGAGGTACTCAGCAGGTGGAAGATCTCCTAACTTCCTGTATTGTAATATCAACTTTATCCCTGCTCTTCTGTAAAGTGAGTTTGAGGGAACATTGTATGGTTAGGGTTAATAGCATGTTCCATTTGGCTTAGGAATCATTCTGCTGGATGAATAATGGTATTGGGAACCAGCAATATTTATAAGAATATAGAGGTAAAATATAAGTGTGAAAACAGAAATCTAGGTAATATTTGAAGCCCAGAAGGATTTGGGCTCTTGATTGGGATCCTTAGCTTGAGTAATGTTTTGCACCGAGGTCGATGCAAATTGATATACAATGGCATAAGACCCTGTACCTCAGATGATTGAATGTAGAAGAGAACATCCAGTGAAAAAGGGATAGTGTGTAGGATTAGAAAGATAGTCAGTAGGTTTAGGAGGAAGAGTGAGTCTAGGATTTGGACCAAAAGTTCTTTAGCAATAGGTTTCGGTTAGAGAGTGAATATAAATGGCACCATATGTGAAAAGTTATGCACAATGATGAACTGGGAAAAATATGTAGGAAGGCAGACATCAATAGAGACATTAGGAAATCAGGCAAAGTATAACGTGAGTGATAAGATTTGACATTTTCAACAGGGTTGAGGTTGAATACATAATCTTAAAAAGAAACAAAAATGTAGTCACCAATTGGATTGACATTTGAGAGCATTAGGCAAACTGGACATGGATGTTTTTAGTAATCCATGTTCACATTCCATTGAGGCTTTATTGCAATCATAATGGTGACCTTTGCATTTTGTGTCCAGAATATTACTGTGATAATATGTATATGTAGATCAGGTGACATGAGTATTTCTTCCACCTTTTCTGGGAGCAATATTTTGAAAACATATAAATTAGTACTGGGGATACTAAGAGGTTTACCCTGTGTTGATGAATATAGAGATGATGCATTAATAGACCATACTGTGAAAAAATTATGTGACTGGTTCCAAATTTACATAATGGATTGTTTTAATATCTGAAAATATAGACGAAATCATATATTGATATATGTACATTCATTCCAACAAGTTATATATCTAATGGTATTATTAGGGTTACCGTTTATCATGAATAGTGTGTGAGTTTTGCTTCAAAAATGATAATGGAATCGAAAATAATGTGTTTAGAAAGAAGTCTAGTGAAAAGACCAGTCAAGAAACATAGAGGAATATATGTGTTCCGAAGGAGGAAGTGATTGAAAGTAAACCAAATATTTATAAATTTGTGAACTTGTGAATGAAAGGATATATTTTATGATGTCCATAAACTGAATAAATAATAATGCACCAAGTTTGAATAAAAATGAACTTTAAAAAACACATCATATCCAATAGGAATGTATTTGCATTGATGTTAAACTTGGTCAGTTAGTCTAGAAATATTAGGATTTGTATGAACCCTTCCCTGAATTTAGTTTTCAGTACTAGGAAACAAATATGTATTTCAGTGGATGTATATTTCTGAGAATAAACTTGTTAAAAGTTGATTATAAATCCACATATATGAATATGAATGAATTCAGGTGGTGTATAAGAAGACATATATTTCATATTTTGGAAAATCTGGAGACTATATATATATATATATATATATATATATATATATATATATAGAGAGAGAGAGAGAGAGAGAGAGAGAGAGACAAACACACACACATTATAATGTCGCAATATATATGTCAATCGAAATTCATCATGAAAAATAACTCATCCGCATATCCCAAAATATTCATTTTACTGAACATGGATGTATGTATAATGTTGTTCATCTAGGAAGCTCACCCATGGGTTGAATTTTCTGTACCAACAGCGTTTAGGAGGAGTGATCTCTTCTCACAAATAGCATCTGCCAAGTCAGCCACCTTACAAGAATGTATGTGTGAAACCAGGTAGGATTCTATTTGTGCATATAAAAATACATGTGCTTAATAGGCTACAGAGAAAGGGAGACAGGAATTCATATATTTCTTAACTTTAAAAACACATGGAATAGTGTGTAGTGTCCCTCTTTATCCCTTTTGATTAACTTTGGCTTAAAAAAAAGAATTTTATTGAGAATTTTTGTATATATCTTTGTCAGGAATATTGCTCTGAAGATTTCTTTCCTTGATGTGTCTTTGTCTGATTTTGGTATGTGAGTGATAATAGCCTCATGGAATGAGTTTGGAGGAGTTCCATCCTTCTCTATTTTATGGAATAATTTGAGGAGTATTGTGATGAATGCTTCTTTGAAGGTCTTGTAGAACATGGCTGAGAATCTGTCTGTTCCTGGGCTTTGCTTGATTGGTAGGCTGTTGACAGCAACTTCTATTTCATTGCTTGAAATTGATTTGTTTAAATTGTTCACGTCCTACTAATTAAGTTTGGGTATATCTCTAAAATTTTATTGATGTCATCATTGTATTTTAATTTATTAGACTATAAATTTTCAAATTAGTTTTCAATTATTCTCTGTATTTTAGTTGTGTACTCTGTAAAAGTTCCTTTATGATCCTTAATTTTAGTAATTTGAGGTTTTTTTTCTTCATTAGCTTGGTTAAGGAAGTGTCAATTTTATTTATTTTTCAAAGATTAAATTTTGTGTTGTGTCAAAAAAAATAACACAAGGAAAATAATTTCAATAAATTGAATAGATTTATAACTCCTACCTTATATTATGCAAAAGGCAAGTCCAACTATACACCATGTCTCTTCTGAAATGCTTGTATCTATTCTGTTTGGGTTCTTTTTCTCCATTATATTAGTATTAGTGGTAAGAGTCTCGTAGGGTATATGAATGTTTCTGAGAATAATCTTGTGAAAAGATAATTATAAATCCACATTCATGAATATGAAAATTTTAGGAAGTGCAAAATAAGACACATATATTTCATACTTTGAAAAATTTGTAGAGTATATCTATATTTATATCTATATATCTATATCTATCTATCTATATATATATATACACACACACACACACACACACACACACACACAACACTCACAGACATTAAAAAGTACCAATATAAATGCCAATCGAAATTCATCAGTAAATATATATCATCCACAAATGCAAAAAATATTTATTTTACTGAACATGAGTTTATATATAATGTTTTTCTAATAGGACGCTCTCCTATAGGTTGAATTTTCATTTCCAAAAGCATTTAGGAGGAGTGAACTCTTCTCACAATTTGTATCAGCCAAGACAGCCACCTCACAAAAATGTACGTGTGATACCTGGTAGGATTCTATATATGCATATAAATATACATGTGTGAATAGGCTACAGAAAAGGGAAACAAGAATTCACATATTTGTTAAGTTTAAAAACACATGGACAATATTTCAATTAAAATTTGACTAGATTTATAACTCCAACCTTATATAAGGCAAATGTCAAGTCCAACTATACAACATGTCTCCTCTGAAGTGCTTGTATTTCTATTGTGTTGGGTTAATTTTCCCCATTATATTAGGATGAATAGTCTGAGTCTACTAGGTATGGGTTAGTGTCAGGGATTCAGTACTTCGAATGAAAAATTGGAAAATGAATCCAATGTGTATGTAAATATACGCTGCACAAATATCCTCCCGCTCTCATCCAGAACAATGCCTTGACATTACCTTCACCACAAGTAAGACACAACTAGAGGAGAAGAGTTACAAAATCAGTGAATACATATCTGGAATGGAAAATGCTAAGGAGTTCACATTCTGTAGGTGGTAGAGGAGTTTCAAAAAGTAAGGGACAGGGTAAACACTCCACAAACATGGAGCTCTGCTGGCCTAAAAACTTTTTGAGAAACTGCCTCTGAGCTTCCGCACTTGAAATATATGTTGTTTTCAGGAGATTTGGCTTCCTTTGTAGTGAGACCATCAAAGCTGGGTCTACATCTATGTGACCTGGAGGACATGGTTTCTTATTTTCCAATGAACAAGATGAAGCAGTGCTGAATCCTCTCTTTGTAAGTAAACTGAGGCCACTGGGGACTTAGTGTCTCCCTGTGTGGACTGTGAAGCCATTTGGTCCTCCTCCATTTTTTGTGGAGTTTTTGCTGCTGCACTGTGAGTTTGGTATTTGTTTCACGAAATACTAGGAGCTAAACTGGGACACAGTGCTGGAGGGAGTTCTGTCACGTGTGGTGGGTCAGGGTCTGCAAGAGAATGCACCAACTAGGCTTCTATCTCTCACAGCTTTCCCCATTGCCCCCTTTTTCCATATCAACCTGATTCTTAATTTTCCTCTGAAAACTCTCCATATAACAAGATGCCTTTACATATAAGGGTCTGCTGGCTGCACCATGTCAGTTACAAGCCATTTGGAATCCAATGGTAGATCCAAAAGGCCCTTCCACGAATGTTTTATCAAACACCTCCCCACCACTGCTCTAGACCCACTACTCAGCAGGCTACAAACTACTGGCATCTCTGTTCTACACCATTTTCATGAAACTCAGTAAATCAAGGCACTGTCTGGTATAATCATGATCAGCAAAAGGACATCCAATGTTTCTCCAGTGCCACCTGGTCATAGGTATTTCAAAAATTTCATGGTTTTTATCTAGCCATTTTTCAAGCATGAAGTTGGAGGCACTGTGGGTTTCAATTCATTCAGCAAAGATTAAATGGTGAGGAAGCTCATTTCAATAAAATCTCTGGAGAACTCTCACAGGCAAGGCTTCCCAAAGAGTGGACAAAAGGTCACATTAGGCGAGGCCCATTGAGGTCTATAATGTGAGGTCCATGTGTGTTTTGACTCTCAACTATGGCTGCCATTTCTTTAAAGATAAAATCATGTGATATCCTTGCTGAGATTCCCAGGCCTCTTTGGAAATCCACCCGGGGCCTAGGTCTCAGTTTCCAAGAGCGACTTTCATGCATGGCCTCTTAAAATCCCAACAAAATTCATGGCAATGCTTCTCTGAGTTCAGTTCCAAAACCCAGTATCTAAGGGGAATCACACCAGAGTTCAAGCCCACATGGACGCAGTCATTTATTCCAATGCCACACAAATGAGCAACATTAAAACCAAAACACTCCCACATAGCCCTCATCTTATTCCATATAGCCAATCATCTTAACATCTGGCTGGAGGTTTCCATGAGGGGCACAGCCCAAGACAGTGTCCAAAATCAGCTCGTTTGCCCCTCATTTGCCTAAAGTCAGGGCAGGCTGGACACCGTTTCTGTGAACAAGGAGTGAACAAATAAACCTGCCGTTAATACTTCTATGTTTCTCCAATTTGAGGTCTACTGATTTTAGGTATCAATTCTTTAGGTGATTTAGAGTCAAGCGAGAACACAAGCACCTCTGCAGGGCTTTGAAGAACTCATTTGACCCAAATAATCCCTATTCTCATTTGATGGAGTGCAGCAACCTAACAGAGAAAGGCAAGAGACTTCATCCAAAATGAATGATATTTTTTGCCATTGTGGTTTTGGAAGCTCACATGGGATCATTCTTAAGATCCATCAGGTGCTGAGAATCTAATCCACAGCCACACACAGGTCCAAGAGGCTGATAAAGACACATCCCTTTCCAAAGCAATTAAGCTAAGAGCCACAGGTGAGGCCCATTCATTTCCATTTGAAAACTGTTTTCTTCAGGCTTCACAAAGGGGTGGCCTGAGGCAAAGACCTTCCTGACATTCAGTGCAACACAACAATAAGTAAGCAAAAAGCCCAAAGCAGTGTTTCTGCACTGAGACTTTCCTGGTCCCACTGATATCTGAGTTTTCTGAGATGCTCGCCATTCTCTTCAACTATCCAGTACATGGCCATGTCACAGAGCTTGGAGGTGGTACATATTTTGGACACAAATCCATAAGCCTATTCTGGAGAGTGGCCAGAATTCAGGAAGAAAACAACAACTTAGAAAGATAGCAGGTGTTGCACATCGATAAGACAAGCTGAAGTCCATTCATATATTTTGCAGGATGAATTATAGGGAAGATTTATACTAGACAGGACACATCCATTAATGCATTCTCTTTTCTAATGTCTACAACAAGGGACACAGTGGGATACACAGAAACAGAAACACTCGCCTTGTCAAATGACTTACTAGAAACTGTCCACTCCAAACCAAACAAAACGCCTTTCCTATCTATTCTCAGAACATGAGACAAAACAACAAACCCACACCCACTCCCACAAAGGCACCTCCTGCCCCCAAGTAGGTCTTTGACTATCCGAAGTATCCTCTGACTGGTGGGCCATACTATGTTCCCCCGACATGGCCTGACTTCTCTCAGATCATGTTTCCTTGACCAACTCTGTGAAGATGTCAGGAAAAAGTGGTTAGCCACTACCTGTTTTCTCAGGAAAGGTCCATCTTCAGAGCTCTCCTGGCATTTGGCCATCCTCACATCATTAGGTACCAAGAAAACTGACTCTGTCCTTGGTAAATCCAAACAAATGAGCCCACTGGGCCTGGGACTGGGACTGCCTCTGGGTGCCTGGCTTCTTGGATACCAAGTTCAGAGAGTTCCATCACCAAGGAAATGAGGTATGTCACATTCTTTGGAACTGAATGAGGTCACTGCCTTGGCAACCACTTTGTCCTAACAGTTGCTTCCAAGGGTTACATAAGATGGAGGTTTCCCCTACTTCCTGTGACACTTTCATAAGGTAGAATGTATATCAACCATTGGCACCCGGGAACAGCTCTCCACTCAGGCCTGGATTGTTCCACCTTGTCTATAGTAAGAAGAGAGAGGCAGATTCAGACACATCCCTTCATCCTGACCAGGTTGTTTGCCATGGAAGATGACTTTTGCTCTCTCAGGTGCTTCATACCTGCCTACAACTTCTCCAGGTATCATTTGTGCATGGACATTTGAGGTTCTCATCTGGTGGAAGATCCCCAACTTTCCTGTATTGTAAGAACCCCTCTGTCCCTGCTCTTCTGTAAAATGATTGAGGGAACAGTGTATACTTGGGGTTAAAAACAGGTTTGATTTGGTGACGAATGATTCTGTGCGATGAATAATGGGATTGGGAACCTGCAATATTTACAAGAATATAGAGGTGAAATATAAGTATGAAAACAGAAATCTAGGTATGATTTGAAGCCCAGAAGGGTTTTGCCCTTGATTGGGATACTTAGCTTTGAATTATGTTCTGCAAAGATGTCTCAGATAATTCGAATTATAATGGCATAGGACGTTGTACATTGGATGATAGAATTTAGAAGAGAACATCAGGTCAAAAAGGGATATTCAGTAGGATTAGGAAGATAGTCAGTAGGTTTAGGAAGAAGAGTGAGTACAGGATTTGGACCAAAAGTTCTTTAGCAATAGACTTTTGGTTATAGAGTGAATGTAAATGTCAGCACATATGAAGAGTCAGTCACTATGTTGAACTGTGGAAAATATATAGAAAAGCAGATATCAATAGAAACATTACGAAATCAGGCAAAGTATAAAGTGAGGGATAGAATTAGACATTTTCAACAGTGTTGAGTTTGAATATATAAATAGGAAAAAAACAAATATGTAGTCACCAATAGGATTGACAATTGACAGCATTAGGCAACCTGGACATGGATGTTTTTAGAAATCCATGTTCACTTTCCATTTAGGCTTTGGTACAATCATAAGTGTGACCTTTCCATTTTTTGTCCAGAATATTACTGTGATAATGAGGTGACACGAGTATTTCTTTCACCATTTCTGGGAGCAATATATTGAATATGTAATATTAGAATCGGGGTACAAAGAGGTGTACCCTGTTTCTATGAACATAGAAAAAAAGCATGAATAGACCATACTGTGAATAAATAATATATTTTTTTCAACTTTAAATAATGAATTGAACTGATATCTGAAAAATTAAAGGAAATCGTATATTGATATACAATCATTCATTCCAACCAGTTATATATCTATTGGAAATATTAGTGTTTTGGTTTATCATGAAGAGTGTGTGAGTTTTGCTTCAAAATGATTATGGAAATTCAAAATTATGTGTTTGGAAAGAAGTCTGCTGAAAAGACCAGTCAAGAAACCCTGACAATACATGTGTTCTGAAGCAAGAAGTGATTAAATTTGAAACAAATGCCTATTAATTTGTGAACTTGTGGATGCAATGTATATCCTATGATGTGCAAAAACTGAAGAAACAATAATGTACCAGTGTCGAATACAAATGAATGACAAATTACATATCATGTCCCATAGGAGTCTACTTGCATTGATGTTAGACTGGGTCAGTTACTGTAGAGTAATTAGGGTTTGTATGCACCATTCACTGAAGTTAGGTTTCAGAACTATGAAACAAATATGTATTTCAGGTGGATGAATATTTCTGATTATGATCTTGTGAAAAGTTGATTATAAATCCACATACATGTACATGAATGAATTTAGGGAGTATATATTAGACACATTTTTTCATATTTTGAAAAATTTGGAGAGTATATATATATCTATGTCTATACACACACACAGACACACACACACACACAGGCACACACACACACAGACACACACACACACACACACACAACATTCACAGACATTAAAAAGTACCAATATAAATGCCAATCGAAATTCATCAGTAAATATATATCATCCACAGATGCAAAAATATTTATTTTACTGAACATGAGTTTATGCATAATTTTGTTCTACTAGGACGTTCTCCATTAGGTTGAATTTTCATTTCCAACAGCATTTAGGAGGAGTGAACACTTCTCACATTTTGTATCTGCCAAGACAGCCACCTCACAAAAATGTATGTGTGATACCTTTTAGGATTCTATATATGCATATAAATATACATGTGTGAATAGGCTACAGAAAAAGGAAACAAGAATTCACATATTTGTTAAGTTTAAAAAGAGATGGAGAATATTTCAATTAAAATTTGACGAGATTTATAACTCCTACCTTATATAATGCAAATGTCAAGTCCAACTATACAACATGTCTCCTCTGAAGTGCTTGTATTTCTATTGTGTTTGGTTAAATTTCCCCATTATATTAGGATGAATAGTCTGAGTCTACTAGGTAAGTTTTAGTGTCCGGGATTCAGTACTTCAAATGGAAAATTGGAAAATGAATCCAATGTGTATGTAAATATATGCTGCACAAATATCCTCCCGCTCTCATCCAAAACAATGCCTTGACATTACCTTCACCCCAAGTAAGACACAATTAGAGGAGAAGAGTTACACAATCAGTGAATACATATCTGGAATGGAAAATGCTCAGGAGTTCACAACCTTGGAGGTGGTTTAGGAGTTTCCAAAAGTAAGGGACATGGTAAACACTCCACAAACATGTAACTCTGCTGGCCTAAAAACTGTTTGAGAAACTGCCTCTGAGCTTCCGCACTTGAAATATATGTTGTTTTCATGAGATTTGGCTTCCTTTGTAGTGAGACCATCAAAGCTGGGTCTGCATCTGTGTGACCTGGAGGACATGGTTTCTTATTTTCCAATGAACAAGATGAAGCAGTGCTGAATCCTCTCTTTATAGGTAAACTGAGGCCACTGGGGACTAAGTGTCTCCCCGTCTCCCCGTGTGGACTGTGAAGCCATTTGGTCCTCCTCCACTTTTTGTGGTTTTTAGGCTGCTGCACTGTGAGTTTGGTATTTGTTTCACGAAATACTAGCAGCTAAACTGGGACACAGTGCTGGAGGGAGTTCTGTCACGTGTGGTGGGTCAGGGTCTGCAAGAGAATGCACCAACTAGGCTTCTATCTGTCACAGTTTGCCCCATTGCCCCCTTGTCCATATCAACCTGATTCTTAATTTTCCTCTTAAAACTCTCCATATAACAAGATGCCTTTACATATAAGGGTCTGCTGGCAGCACCATGTCAGTTACAAGCCATTTGGAATCCAATGGTAGATCCACATGGCCCTACCACGGATGTTTTATCAAACACCTCCCCAGCACTGCTCTAGACCCACTACTCAGCAGGCTCCAACTTACTGGCATCTCTGTTCTACACCATTTTCATGAAACTCAGTAAATCAAGGCACTGTCTGGTATACTCATGATCAGCATAGGACATCCAATGTTTCTCCAGTGCCACCTGGTCATAGGAATTTCAAAAATTTCATGGTATTTATCTAGCCATTTTTCAAGCATGAAGTTGGAGGCACTGTGGGTTTCAATTCATTCAGCAAACATTAAATGGTGAGGAAGCTCATTTCAATGAAATCTCTGGAGAAATCTCACAGGCAAGGCTTCCCAAAGAATGGACAAAAGGTCACATTAGGCCAGGCCCATTGAGGTCTACAATGTGAGGTGCATGTGTGTTTTGACTCTCAACTATGGCTGCCATTTCTTTAAGAATAAAATCATGTGATATCCTTGCTGAGATTCCCAGGCCTCTGTGGAAATCTACCCGGGGCCTAGGTCTCAGTTTCCAAGAGCGACTTTCATGCGTGGCCTCTTAAAATCCCAACAAAATTCATAGCAATGCTTCTCTGAGTTCAGTTCCAAAACCCAGTGTTTAAGGGGAATCACACCAGAGTTCAAGCCCACGTGGAACCAGTCATTTTTTCCAATGCCACACAAATGACCAACATTAAAACCAAAACACTCCCACATGGCCCTCACCTTATTCCATATAGTCAATCATCTTAAACTCTGGCTGGAGGTTTCCATGAGGGGTACACCCAAGACAGTGTCCAAAATCAGCTCGTTTGCCCCTCATTTGCCTAAAGTCAGGGTAGCCTGGACACCGTTGCTGTGAACCAGGAGTGAACAAATAAGCCTGCCGTTAATACTTCTATGTTTCTCCAATTTGAGGGCTACTGATTTTAGGTATCGATTCTTTAGGTGATTTAGAGTCATGCGAAAACACAAGCACCTCTGCAGGGCTTTGAAGAACTCATTTGACTCACAGAATCCCTATTCATATTTGTTGGAGTGCAGGAACCTAACAGAGGAAGGCAAGAGTCTTCATCCACAATGAATGATATTTTTTGCCATTCTGGTTTTGGAAGCTCACATGGGATCATTCTTAAGATCCATCAGGTGCTGAGAATCTAAGTCACAGCCACACACAGGACCAAGAGGCTGATAAAGACACATCCCTTTCCAAAGCAATTAAGCAAAGAACCACAGGTGAGGCCCATTCATTTCCATTTGAAAACTGTTTTCTTCAGGCTTCACAAAGGGGTGGCCTGAGGCAAAGACCTTCCTGACATTCAGTGCAACACAACAATAAGTAAGCAAAAAGCCCAAAGCAGTGTTTCTGCACTGAGACTTTCCTGGTCACACTGATATCTGAGTTTTCTGAGATGCTCGCCATTCTCTTCAACTATCCTTTACATGGCCATGTCACAGAGCTTGGAGGTGATACATATTTTGGACACAAATCCCTGAGCCCATTCTGGAGAGTGGCCAGAATTCAGGAAGAAAACAACAACTTAGAAAGATAGCAGGTGTTGCACATCGATAAGACAAGCTGCAGTCCATTCATATATTGGGCAGGATGAATTATAGGGAAGATTTATACTAGACAGGACACATCCATTAATGCATTCTCTTTTCTAATGTCTGCAACCACGGACACAGTGAGATACACATAAACAGAAACACTCGCCTTGTCAAATGACTTACTAGAAACTGTCTGCTCCAAACCAAACAAACTGCCTTTTCGATCTATTCTCAGAACATGAGACAATACAACAAACCCACACCCACTCCCACAAAGGCACCTCCTTCCCCCAAGTAGGTCTGTGACTATCCGGAGTGTCCTCTGACTGGTGGGCCATACTATGTTCCCCCGAAATGGCCTGTCTTCTATCAGATCTTGTTTCCTTGACCAACTCTGTGAAGATGTCAGGAAAAAGTGGTTAGCCACTACCTGTTTTCTCAGGAAAGGTCCATCTTCAGAGCTCTCCTGGCATTTGGCCATCCTCACATCATTAGGTACCAAGAAAACTGACTCTGTCCTTGGTAAATCCAAACAAGTGAGCCCACTGGGCCTGGGACTGGGACTGCCTCTGTGTGCCTGGCTTCTTGGATACCAAGTTCAGAGAGTTCCATCACCAAGGAAATGAGGTATGTCACATTCTTTGGAACTGAATGAGGTCACTGCCTTGGCAACCACTTTGTCCTAACAGTTGCTTCCAAGGGTTACATAAGATGGAGGTTTCCCCTACTTCCTGTGACACTTTCATAAGGTAGAATGTATATCAACCATTGGCACCCGGGAACAGCTCTCCACTCAGGCCTGGATTGTTCCACCTTGTCTATAGTAAGAAGAGAGAGGCAGATTCAGACACATCCCTTCATCCTGACCAGGTTGTTTGCCATGGAAGATGACTTTTGCTCTCTCAGGTGCTTCATACCTGCCTACAACTTCTCCAGGTATCATTTGTGCATGGACATTTGAGGTTCTCATCTGGTGGAAGATCCCCAACTTTCCTGTATTGTAAGAACCCCTCTGTCCCTGCTCTTCTGTAAAATGATTGAGGGAACAGTGTATACTTGGGGTTAAAAACAGGTTTGATTTGGTGACGAATGATTCTGTGCGATGAATAATGGGATTGGGAACCTGCAATATTTACAAGAATATAGAGGTGAAATATAAGTATGAAAAAAGAAATCTAGGTATGCTTTGAAGCCCAGAAGGGTTTTGCCCTTGATTGGGATACTTAGCTTTGAATTATGTTCTGCAAAGATGTCTCAGATAATTTGATATACAATGGCATAGGACCTTGTACATTGGATGATTGAATTTAGAAGAGAACATCCAGTCAAAAAGGGATATTCAGTAGGATTAGGAAGATAGTCGGTAGGTTTAGGAAGACGAGTGAGTATAGGATTTGGACCAAAAGTTCTTTAGCAATAGACTTTTGGTTATAGAGTGAATGTAAATGTCAGCACATATGAAGAGTCAGACACTATGTTGAACTGGGGAAAATATGTAGAAAAGCAGATATCAATGGAAACATTATGAAATCAGGCAAAGTATAAAGTGAGGGATAGAATTAGACAATTTCAACAGGGTTGAGTTTCAATATATAAATTAGGAAAAAACAAATATGTAGTCACCAATAGGAGTGACAATTGACAGCATTAGGCAACCTGGACATGGATGTTTTTAGAAATCCATGTTCACTTTCCATTTAGGCTTTGGTACAATCATAAGTGTGACCTTTCCATTTTTTGTCCAGAATATTAGTGTGATAATGAGGTGACATGAGTATTTCTTTCACCATTTCTGGGAGCAATATATTGAAGATGTAAAATTAGAATCGGGGGTACAAATAGGTGTACCCTGTTTCTAAGAACATAGAGAAAAACCACGAATAGACCATACTGTGAATAAATAATATAAATTTTTTGAACTTTAAATAATGAATTGAACTGATATCTGAAAAATAAAAGGAAATTGTGTATTGATATACAATCATTCATTCCAACCAGTTATATATCTAATGGAAATATTAGTGTTTTGGTTTATCATGAAGAGTGTGTGAGTTTTGCTTCAAAATGATTATGGAAATTCAAAATAATGTGTTTGGAAAGAAGTCTCATGAAAAGACCTGTCAAGAAACCCTGACAATACATGTGTTCTGAAGCAAGAAGTGATTAATGTTGAAACAAATGCCTATTAATTTGTGAACTTGTGGATGAAATGTATATACTATGATGTGCAAAAACTGAAGAAACAATAATGTACCAGTGTCGAATACAAATGAATGACAAATTACATATCATGTCCCATAGGAGTCTACTTGCATTGATGTTAGACTGGGTCAGATACTGTAGAATAATTAGGATTTGTATGCACCCTTCACTGAAGTTAGTAGTCAGTACTAGGAAACAAATATGTATTTCAGGTGGATGAATATTTCTGATTATAATCTTGTGAAAAGTTGATTATAAATCAACATACATGAACATGAATGAATTCAGAGAGTGTATACTAGACACATATATTTCATATTTGGAAAACTTTGGAGAGTATATCTATATCTATATCTATACACACACAGACACAAACACACACACACACACACACACACACACAACACTCACAGACATTAAAAAGTACCAATATAAATGCCAATCGAAATTCATCATTAAATATATATCATCCACAGATGCAAAAATATTTATGTTACTGAACATGAGTTTATGTATAATGTTGTTCTTCTAGGACGCTCTCTTATAGGTTGAATTTTCATTTCCAACAGCATTTAGGAGGAGTGAACACTTCTCACAATTTGTATCTGCCAAGACATCCACCTTACAAAAATGTACGTATGATACCTGGTAGGATTCTATATATGCATATAAATATACATGTGTGAATAGGCTACAGAAATTGGAAACAAGTATTCACATATTTGTTAAGTATAAAAACACATGCAGAGTATTTCAATTAAAATTTGACTAGATGTATAACCCCTACCTTATATAATGCAAATGTCAAGTCCATCTATAGAACATGTCTCCTCTGAAGTGCTTGTATTTCTATTGTGTTGGGTTAATTTTCCCCATTATATTAGGATGAATAGTCTGAGTCTACTAGGTATGGGTTAGTGTCAGGGATTCAGTACTTCGAATGACAAATTGGAAAATGAATCCAATGTGTATGTAAATATATGCTGCACAAATATCCTCCCGCTCTCATCCAAAACAATGCCTTGACATTACCTTCACCACAAGTAAGACACAATTAGAGGAGAAGAGTTACAAAATCAGTGAATACATATCTGGAATGGAAAATGCTCAGGAGTTCACAACCTTCTAGGTGGTTTAGGAGTTTCCAAAAGTAAGGGACATGGTAAACACTCCACAAACATGTAACTCTGCTGGCCTAAAAACTTTTTGAGAAACTGCCTCTGAGCTTCCGCACTTGAAATATATGTTGTTTTCATGAGATCTGGCTTCCTTTGTAGTGAGACCATCAAAGCTGGGTCTGCATCTATGTGACCTGGAGACATGGTTTCTTATTTAACAATGAACAAGATGAAGCAGTGCTGAATCCTCTCTTTAAAGGTAAACTGAGGCCACTGGGGACTAAGTGTCTCCCCGTCTCCCCATGTGGACTGTGAAGCCATTTGGTCCTCCTCCACTTTTTGTGGTGTTTAGGATGCTGCACTGTGAGTTTGGTATTTGTTTCACGAAATACTAGCAGCTAAACTGGGACACAGTGCTGGAGGGAGTTCTGTCACGTGTGGTGGGTCAGGGTCTGCAAGAGAATGCACCAACTAGGCTTCTATCTCTCACAGCTTGCCCCATTGCCCCCTTGTCCATATCAACCTGATTCTTAATTTTCCTCTTAAAACTCTCCATATAACAAGTTGCCTTTACATATAAGGGTCTGCTGGCAGCACCATGTCAGTTACAAGCCATTTGGAATCCAATGGTAGATGCACATGGTCCTACCACGGATGTTTTATCAAACGCCTCCCCACCACTGCTCTAGACCCACTACTCAGCAGGCTCCAAATTACTGGCATCTCTGTTCTACACCATTTTCATGAAACTCAGTAAATCAAGGCACTGTCTGGTACACTCATGATCAGCAACAGGACATCCAATGTTTGTCTAGTGCCACCTGGTCATAGAAATTTCAAAAATTTCATGGTATTTATCTAGCCATTTTTCAAGCATGAAGTTGGAGGCACTGTGGGTTTCAATTCATTAGGCAAACATTAAATGGTGAGGAAGCTCATTTCAATGAAATCTCTGGAGAACTGTCACAGGCAAGGCTTCCCAAAGAATGGACAAAACGTCACATTAGGCCAGGCCCATTGAGGTCAACAGTGTGAGGTCCATGTGTGTTTTGACTCTCAATTATGGCTGCCATTTCTTTAAGAATAAAATCATGTGATATCCTTGCTGAGATTCCCAGGCCTCAGTGGAAATCTACCCGGGGCCTAGGTCTCAGTTTCCAAGAGCGACTTTCATGCGTGGCCTCTTAAAATCCCAACAAAATTCATGGCAATGCTTTTCTGAGTTCAGTTCCAAAACCCAGTGTCTAAGGGGAATCACACCAGAGTTCAAGCCCACGTGGACCCAGTCATTTTTTCCAATGCCACACAAATGACCAACATTAAAACAAAAACACTCCCACATGGCCCTCACCTTATTCCATATAGTCAATCATCTTAACCTCTGGCTGCAGGTTTCCATGAGGGGTGCAGCCCAAGACAGTGTCCAAAATCAGCTCGTTTGCCCCTCATTTGCCTAAAGTCAGGGTACCCTGGACACCGTTGCTGTGAACCAGGAGTGAACAAATAAGCCTGCCATTAATACTTCTATATTTCTCCAATTTGAGGGCTACTGATTTTAGGTATCGATTCTTTAGGTGATTTAGAGTCATGCGAAAACACAAGCACCTCTGCAGGGCTTTGAAGAACTCATTTGACTCACAGAATCCCTATTCTCATTTGTTGGAGTGCAGGAACCTAACAGAGGAAGGCAAGAGTCTTCATCCACAATGAATGATATTTTTTGCCATTCTGGTTTTGGAAGCTCACATGGGATCATTCTTAAGATCCATCAGGTGCTGAGAATCTAAGTCACAGCCACACACAGGTCCAAGAGGCTGATAAAGAAACATCCCTTTCCAAAGCAATTAAGCAAAGAGCCACAGGTGAGGCCCATTCATTTCCATTTGAAAACTGTTTTCTTCAGGCTTCACAAAGGGGTGGCCTGATGCAAAGACCTTCCTGACATTCAGTGCAACACAACAATAAGTAAGCAAAAAGCCCAAGGCAGTGTTTCTGCACTGAGACTTTCCTGGTCACACTGATATCTGAGTTTTCTGAGATGCTCGCCATTCTCTTCAGCTATCCAGTACATGGCCATGTCACAGAGCTTGGAGGTGGTACATATTTTGGACACAAATCCCTGAGCCCATTCTGGAGAGTGGCCAGAATTCAGGAAGAAAACAACAACTTAGAAAGATAGCAGGTGTTGCACATCGATAAGACAAGCTGCAGTCCATTCATATATTGGGCAGGATGAATTATAGGGAAGATTTATACTAGACAGGACACATCCATTAATGCATTCTCTTTTCTAATGTCTACAACAACGGACACAGTGGGATACACAGAAACAGAAACACTCGCCTTGTCAAATGACTTACTAGAAATTGTCTGCTCCAAACCAAACAAACTGCCTTTTCGATCTATTCTCAGAACATGAGACAAAACAACAAACCCACACCCACTCCCACAAAGGCACCTCCTTCCCCCAAGTAGGTCTGTGACTATCCGGAGTGTCCTCTGACTGGTGGGCCATACTATGTTCCCCCGAAATGGCCTGTCTTCTCTCAGATCTTGTTTCCTTGACCAACTCTGTGAAGATGTCAGGAAAAAGTGGTTAGCCACTACCTGTTTTCTCAGGAAAGGTCCATCTTCAGAGCTCTCCTGGCATTTTTCCATCCTCACATCATTAGGTACCAAGAAAACTGACTCTGTTCTTGGTAAATCCAAACAAGTGAGCCCACTGGGCCTGGGACTGGGACTGCCTCTGGGTGCCTGGCTTCTTGGATACCAAGTTCAGAGAGTTCCATCACCAAGGAAATGAGGTATGTCACATTCTTTGGAACTGAATGAGGTCACTGCCTTGGCAACCACTTTGTCCTAACAGTTGCTTCCAAGGGTTACATAAGATGGAGGTTTCCCCTACTTCCTGTGACACTTTCATAAGGTAGAATGTATATCAACCATTGGCACCCGGGAACAGTTCTCCACTCAGGCCTGGATTGTTCCACCTTGTCTACAATAAGAAGAGAGAGGCAGATTCAGACACATCCCTTCATCCTGACCAGGTTGTTTGCCATGGAAGATGACTTTTGCTCTCTCAGGAGCTTCATACCTGCCTACATCTTCTCCATGTATCATTTGTGCATGGACATTTGAGGTTCTCATCTGGTGGAAGATCCCCAACTTTCCTGTATTGTAAGAACCCCTCTGTCCCTGCTCTTCTGTAAAATGATTGAGGGAACAGTGTATACTTGGGGTTAAAAACAGGTTTGATTTGGTGATGAATGATTCTGTGCGATGAATAATGGGATTGGGAACCTGCAATATTTACAAGAATATAGAGGTGAAATATAAGTATGAAAAAAGAAATCTAGGTATGCTTTGAAGCCCAGAGGGTTTTGCCCTTGATTGGGATACTTAGCTTTGAATTATGTTCTGCAAACATGTCTCAGATAATTTGATATACAATGGCATAGGACCTTGTACATTGGATGATTGAATTTAGAAGAGAACATCCAGTCAAAAAGGGATATTCAGTAGGATTAGGAAGATAGTCTGTAGGTTTAGGAAGACGAGTGAGTATAGGATTTGGACCAAAAGTTCTTTAGCAATAGACTTTTGGTTATAGAGTGAATGTAAATGTCAGCACATATGAAGAGTCAGACACTATGTTGAACTGGGGAAAATATGTAGAAAAGCAGATATCAATGAAAACATTACGAAATCAGGCAAAGTATAAAGTGAGGGATAGAATTAGACATTTTCAACAGGGTTGAGTTTCAATATATAAATTAGGAAAAAACAAATATGTAGTCACCAATAGGATTGACAATTGACAGCATTAGGCAACATGGACATGGATGTTTTTAGAAATCCATGTTCACTTTCCATTTAGGCTTTGGTACAATCATAAGTGTGACCTTTCCATTTTTTGTCCAGAATATTACTGTGATAACGAGGTGACATGAGTATTTCTTTCACCATTTCTGGGAGCAATATATTGAAGATGTAAAATTAGAATCGGGGGTACAAATAGGTGTACCCTGTTTCTATGAACATAGAGAAAAACCACGAATAGACCATACTGTGAATAAATAATATAACATTTTTGAACTTTAAATAATGAATTGAACTGATATCTGAAAAAAAAAGGAAATTGTATATTGATATACAATCATTCATTCCAACCAGTTATATATCTAATGGAAATATTAGTGTTTTGGTTTATCATGAAGAGTGTGTGAGTTTTGCTTCAAAATGATTATGGAAATTCAAAATAATGTATTTGGAAAGAAGTCTCATGAAAAAACCAGTCAAGAAACCCTGACAATACATGTGTTCTGAAGCAAGAAGTGATTAATGTTGAAACAAATGCCTATTAATTTGTGAACTTGTGGATGAAATGTATATCCTATGATGTGCAAAAACTGAAGAAACAATAATGTACCAGTGTCGAATACAAATGAATGACAAATTACATATCATGTCCCATAGGAGTCTACTTGCATTGATGTTAGACTGGGTCAGATACTGCAGAATAATTAGGATTTGTATGCACCCTTCACTGAAGTTAGTAGTCAGTACTAGGAAACAAATATGTATTTCAGGTGGATGAATATTTCTGATTATAATCTTGTGAAAAGTTGATTATAAATCCACATACATGAACATGAATGAATTTAGAGAGTGTATACTAGACACATATATTTCATATTTGGAAAACTTTGGAGAGTATATCTATATCTATATCTATACACACACACACACACACACACACACACACACACAACACTCACAGACATTAAAAAGTACCATTATAAATGCCAATCGAAATTCATCAGTAAATATATATCATCCACAGATGCAAAAATATTTATGTTACTGAACATGAGTTTATGTATAATGTTGTTCTTCTAGGACGCTCTCTTATAGGTTGAATTTTCATTTCCAACAGCATTTAGGAGGAGTGAACACTTCTCACAATTTGTATCTGCCAAGACATCCACCTTACAAAAATGTACGTGTGATACCTGGTAGGATTCTATATATGCATATAAATATACATGTGTGAATAGGCTACCGAAATTGGAAACAAGTATTCACATATTTGTTAAGTTTAAAAAGACATGGAGAATATTTCAATTAAAATTTGACTAGATGTATAACCCCTACCTTATATAATGCAAATGTCAAGTCCAACTATAGAACATGTCTCCTCTGAAGTGCTTGTATTTCTATTGTGTTGGGTTAATTTTCCCCATTATATTAGGATGAATAGTCTGAGTCTACTAGGTATGGGTTAGTGTCAGGGATTCAGTACTTCGAATGACAAATTGGAAATGAATCCAATGTGTATGTAAATATATGCTGCACAAATATCCTCCCGCTCTCATCCAAAACAATGCCTTGACATTACCTTCACCCCAAGTAAGACACAATTAGAGGAGAAGAGTTACAAAATCAGTGAATACATATCTGGAATGGAAAATGCTCAGGAGTTCACAACCTTGGAGGTGTTTTAAGAGTTTCCAAAAGTAAGGGACATGGTAAACACTCCACAAACATGTAACTCTGCTGGCCTAAAAACTTTTTGAGAAACTGCCTCTGAGCTTCCGCACTTGAAATATATGTTGTTTTCATGAGATTTGGCTTCCTTTGTAGTGAGACCATCAAAGCTGGGTCTGCATCTATGTGACCTGGAGAACATGGTTTCTTATTTTCCAATGAACAAGATGAAGCAGTGCTGAATCCTCTCTTTATAGGTAAACTGAGGCCACTGGGGACTAAGTGTCTCCCCGTCTCCTCATGTGGACTGTGAAGCCATTTGGTCCTCCTCCACTTTTTGTGGTGTTTAGGCTGCTGCACTGTGAGTTTGGTATTTGTTTCACGAAATAGTAGCAGATAAACTGGGACACAGTGCTGGAGGGAGTTCTGTCACGTGTGGTGGGTCAGGGTCTGCAAGAGAATGCACCAACTAGGCTTCTATCTCTCACAGCTTGCCCCATTGCCCCCTTGTCCATATCAACCTGATTTTTAATTTTAATCTTAAAACTCTCCATATAACAAGATGCCTTTACATATAAGGGTCTGCTGGCAGCACCATGTCAGTTACAAGCCATTTGGAATCCAATGGTAGATGCACATGGTCCTACCACGGATGTTTTATCAAACGCCTCCCCACCACTGCTCTAGACCCACTACTCAGCAGGCTCCAAATTACTGGCATCTCTGTTCTACACCATTTTCATGAAACTCAGTAAATCAAGGCACTGTCTGGTATACTCATGATCAGCAACAGGACATCCAATGTTTCTCCAGTGCCACCTGGTCATAGGAATTTCAAAAATTTCATGGTATTTATCTAGCCATTTTTCAAGCATGAAGTTGGAGGCACTGTGGGTTTCAATTCATTAGGCAAACATTAAATGGTGAGGAAGCTCATTTCAATGAAATCTCTGGAGAACTGTCACAGGCAAGGCTTCCCAAAGAATGGACAAAACGTCACATTAGGCCAGGCCCATTGAGGTCTACAATGTGAGGTCCATGTGTGTTTTGACTCTCAATTATGGCTGCCATTTCTTTAAGAATAAAATCATGTGATATCCTTGCTGAGATTCCCAGGCCTCAGTGGAAATCTACCCGGGGCCTAGGTCTCAGTTTCCAAGAGCGACTTTCATGCGTGGCCTCTTAAAATCCCAACAAAATTCATGGCAATGCTTCTCTGAGTTCAGTTCCAAAACCCAGTGTCTAAGGGGAATCACACCAGAGTTCAAGCCCACGTGGACCCAGTCATTTTTTCCAATGCCACACAAATGACCAACATTAAAACCAAAACACTCCCACATGGCCCTCACCTTATTCCATATAGTCAATCATCTTAACCTCTGGCTGCAGGTTTCCATGAGGGGTGCAGCCCAAGACAGTGTCCAAAATCAGTTCGTTTGCCCCTCATTTGCCTAAATTCAGGGTAGCCTGGACACCTTTGCTGTGAACCAGGAGTGAACAAATAAGCCTGCCATTAATACTTCTATGTTTCTCCAATTTGAGGGCTACTGATTTTAGGTATCAATTCTTTAGGTGATTTAGAGTCATGCGAAAACACAAGCACCTCTGCAGGTCTTTGAAGAACTCATTTGACTCACAGAATCCCTATTCTCATTTGTTGGAGTGCAGGAACCTAACAGAGGAAGGCAAGAGTCTTCATCCACAATGAATGATATTTTTTGCCATTCTGGTTTTGGAAGCTCACATGGGATCATTCTTAAGATCCATCAGGTGCTGAGAATCTAAGTCACAGCCACACACAGGTCCAAGAGGCTGATAAAGAAACATCCCTTTCCAAAGCAATTAAGCAAAGAGGCACAGGTGAGGCCCATTCATTTCCATTTGAAAACTGTTTCTTCAGGCTTCACAAAGGGGTGGCCTGATGCAAAGACCTTCCTGACATTCAGTGCAACACAACAATAAGTAAGCAAAAAGCCCAAGGCAGTGTTTCTGCACTGAGACTTTCCTGGTCACACTGATATCTGAGTTTTCTGAGATGCTCGCCATTCTCTTCAACTATCCTTTACATGGCCATGTCACAGAGCTTGGAGGTGGTACATATTTTGGACACAAATCCCTGAGCCCATTCTGGAGAGTGGCCAGAATTCAGGAAGAAAACAACAACTTAGAAAGATAGCAGGTGTTGCACATCGATAAGACAAGCTGCAGTCCATTCATATATTGGGCAGGATGAATTATAGGGAAGATTTATACTAGACAGGACACATCCATTAATGCATTCTCTTTTCTAATGTCTACAACAACGGACACAGTGGGATACACATAAACAGAAACACTCGCCTTGTCAAATGACTTACTAGAAACTGTCTGCTCCAAACCAAACAAACTGCCTTTTCGATCTATTCTCAGAACATGAGACAAAACAACAAACCCACACCCACTCCCACAAAGGCACCTCCTTCCCCCAAGTAGGTCTGTGACTATCCGGAGTGTCCTCTGACTGGTGGGCCATACTATGTTCCCCCGAAATGGCCTGTCTTCTCTCAGATCTTGTTTCCTTGACCAACTCTGTGAAGATGTCAGGAAAAAGTGGTTAGCCACTACCTGTTTTCTCAGGAAAGGTCCATCTTCAGAGCTCTCCTGGCATTTGGCCATCCTCACATCATTAGGTACCAAGAAAACTGACTCTGTCCTTGGTAAATCCAAACAAGTGAGCCCACTGGGCCTGGGACTGGGACTGCCTCTGGGTGCCTGGCTTCTTGGATACCAAGTTCAGAGAGTTCCATCACCAAGGAAATGAGGTATGTCACATTCTTTGGAACTGAATGAGGTCACTGCCTTGGCAACCACTTTGTCCTAACAGTTGCTTCCAAGGGTTACATAAGATGGAGGTTTCCCCTACTTCCTGTGACACTTTCATAAGGTAGAATGTATATCAACCATTGGCACCTGGGAACAGCTCTCCACTCAGGCCTGGATTGTTCCACCTTGTCTACAATAAGAAGAGAGAGGCAGATTCAGACACATCCCTTCATCCTGACCAGGTTGTTTGCCATGGAAGATGACTTTTGCTCTCTCAGGAGCTTCATAACTGCCTACAACTTCTCCATGTATCATTTGTGCATGGACATTTGATGTTCTCATCTGGTGGAAGATCCCCAACTTTCCTGTATTTTAAGAACCCCTCTGTCCCTGCTCTTCTGTAAAATGATTGAGGGAACAGTGTATACCTGGGGTTAAAAACATTTTTGATTTGGTGATGAATGATTCTGTGCGATGAATAATGGGATTGGGAACCTGCAATATTTACAAGAATATAGAGGTGAAATATAAGTTTGAAAAAAGAAATCTAGGTATGCTTTGAAGCCCAGAGGGTTTTGCCCTTGATTGGGATACTTAGCTTTGAATTATGTTCTGCAAAGATGTCTCAGATAATTTGATATACAATGGCATAGGACCTTGTACATTGGATGATTGAATTTAGAAGAGAACATCCAGTCAAAAAGGGATATTCAGTAGGATTAGGAAGATAGTCTGTAGGTTTAGGAAGACGAGTGAGTATAGGATTTGGACCAAAAGTTCTTTAGCAATAGACTTTTGGTTATAGAGTGAATGTAAATGTCAGCACATATGAAGAGTCAGACACTATGTTGAACTGGGGAAAATATGTAGAAAAGCAGATATCAATGGAAACATTACGAAATCAGGCAAAGTATAAAGTGAGGAATAGAATTAGACATTTTCAACACGGTTGAGTTTCAATATATAAATTAGGAAAAAACAAATATGTAGTCACCAATAGGATTGACAATTGACAGCATTAGGCAACCTGGACATGGATGTTTTTAGAAATCCATGTTCACTTTCCATTTAGGCTTTGGTACAATCATAAGTGTGACCTTTCCATTTTTTGTCCAGAATATTACTGTGATAACGAGGTGACATGAGTATTTCTTTCACCATTTCTGGGAGCAATATATTGAAGATGTAAAATTAGAATCGGGGGTACAAATAGGTGTACCCTGTTTCTATGAACATAGAGAAAAACCACGAATAGACCATACTGTGAATAAATAATATAACATTTTTGAACTTTAAATAATGAATTGAACCGATATCTGAAAAAAAAAGGAAATTGTATATTGATATACAATCATTCATTCCAACCAGTTTTATATCTAATGGAAATATTAGTGTTTTGGTTTATCATGAAGAGTGTGTGAGTTTTGCTTCAAAATGATTATGGAAATTCAAAATAATGTGTTTGGAAAGAAGTCTCATGAAAAGACCAGTCAAGAAACCCTGACAATACATGTGTTCTGAAGCAAGAAGTGATTAATGTTGAAACAAATGCCTATTAATTTGTGAACTTGTGGATGAAATGTATATCCTATGATGTGCAAAAACTGAAGAAACAATAATGTACCAGTGTCGAATACAAATGAATGACAAATTACATATCATGTCCCATAGGAGTCTACTTGCATTGATGTTAGACTGGGTCAGATACTGTAGAATAATTAGGATTTGTATGCACCCTTCACTGAAGTTAGTAGTCAGTACTAGGAAACAAATATGTATTTCAGGTGGATGAATATTTCTGATTATAATCTTGTGAAAAGTTGATTATAAATCCACATACATGAACATGAATGAATTTAGAGAGTGTATACTAGACACATATATTTCATATTTGGAAAACTTTGGAGAGTATATCTATATCTATATCTACACACACACACACACACACACACGCACACACACAACACTCACAGACATTAAAAAGTACCAATATAAATGCCAATCGAAATTCATCAGTAAATATATATCATCCACAGATGCAAAAATATTTATGTTACTGAACATGAGTTTATGTATAATGTTGTTCTTCTAGGACGCTCTCTTATAGGTTGAATTTTCATTTCCAACAGCATTTAGGAGGAGTGAACACTTCTCACAATTTGTATCTGCCACGACTGCCACCTTACAAAAATGTACGTGTGATACCTGGTAGGATTCTATATATGCATATAAATATACATGTGTGAATAGGCTACAGAAATTGGAAACAAGTATTCACATATTTGTTAAGTTTAAAAACACATGGAGAATATTTCAATTAAAATTTGACTAGATGCATAACCCCTACCTTATATAATGCAAATGTCAAGTCCAACTATAGAACATGTCTCCTCTGAAGTGCTTGTATTTCTATTGTGTTGGGTTAATTTTCCCCATTATATTAGGATGAATAGTCTGAGTCTACTAGGTATGGGTTAGTGTCAGGGATTCAGTACTTCGAATGACAAATTGGAAATGAATCCAATGTGTATGTAAATATATGCTGCACAAATATCCTTCCGCTCTCATCCAAAACAATGCCTTGACATTACCTTCACCCCAAGTAAGACACAATTAGAGGAGAAGAGTTACAAAATCAGTGAATACATATCTGGAATGGAAAATGCTCAGGAGTTCACAACCTTGGAGGTGTTTTAGGAGTTTCCAAAAGTAAGGGACATGGTAAACACTCCACAAACATGTAACTCTGCTGGCCTAAAAACTTTTTGAGAAACTGCCTCTGAGCTTCCGCACTTGAAATATATGTTGTTTTCATGAGATTTGGCTTTCTTTGTAGTGAGACCATCAAAGCTGGGTCTCCATCTATGTTACCTGGAGAACATGGTTTCTTATTTAACAATGAACAAGATGAAGCAGTGCTGAATCCTCTCTTTATAGGTAAACTGAGGCCACTGGGGACTAAGTGTCTCCCCGTCTTCTCAGGTGGACTGTGAAGCCATTTGGTCCTCCTCCACTTTTTGTGGTGTTTAGGCTGCTGCACTGTGAGTTTGGTATTTGTTTCACGAAATACTAGCAGCTAAAGTGGGACACAGTGCTGGAGGGAGTTCTGTCACGTGTGGTGGGTCAGGGTCTGCAAGAGAATGCACCAACTAGGCTTCTATCTCTCACAGCTTGCCCCATTGCCCCCTTGTCCATATCAACCTGATTCTTAATTTTAATCTTAAAACTCTCCATATAACAAGATGCCTTTACATATAAGGGTCTGCTGGCAGCACCATGTCAGTTACAAGCCATTTGGAATCCAATGGTAGATGCACATGGTCCTACCACGGATGTTTTATCAAACGCCTCCCCACCACTGCTCTAGACCCACTACTCAGCAGGCTCCAAATTACTGGCATCTCTGTTCTACACCATTTTCATGAAACTCAGTAAATCAAGGCACTGTCTGGTATACTCATGATCAGCAACAGGACATCCAATGTTTCTCCAGTGCCACCTGGTCATAGGAATTTCAAAAATTTCATGGTATTTATCTAGCCATTTTTCAAGCATGAAGTTGGAGGCACTGTGGGTTTCAATTCATTAGGCAAACATTAAATGGTTAGGAAGCTCATTTCAATGAAATCTCTGGAGAACTGTCACAGGCAAGGCTTCCCAAAGAACGGACAAAAGGTCACATTAGGCCAGGCTCATTGAGGTCAACAATGTGAGGTCCATGTGTGTTTTGACTCTCAATTATGGCTGCCATTTCTTTAAGAATAAAATCATGTGATATCCTTGCTGAGATTCCCAGGCCTCAGTGGAAATCTACCCGGGGCCTAGGTCTCAGTTTCCAAGAGCGACTTTCATGCGTGGCCTCTTAAAATCCCAACAAAATTCATGGCAATGCTTCTCTGAGTTCAGTTCCAAAACCCAGTGTCTAAGGGGAATCACACCAGAGTTCAAGCCCACGTGGACCCAGTCATTTTTTCCAATGCCACACAAATGACCAACATTAAAACCAAAACACTCCCACATGGCCCTCACCTTGTTCCATATAGTCAATCATCTTAACCTCTGGCTGGAGGTTTCCATGAGGGACGCAGCCCAAGACAGTGTCCAAAATCAGCTCGTTTGCCCCTCATTTGCCTAAAGTCAGGGTAGCCTGGACACCGTTGCTTTGAACCAGGAGTGAACAAATAAGCCTGCCGTTAATACTTCTGTGTTTCTCCAATTTGAGGCCTACTGATTTTAGGTATGGATTCTTTAGGTGATTTAGAGTCATGCGAAAACACAAGCACCTCTGCAAGGCTTTAAGAACTCATTTGATCCATAGAATCCCTATTCTCATTTGTTGGAGTGCAAGAACCTAACATAGGACGGCAAGAGACTTCATCCACAATGAATGATATTTTTTTGGGATTTTGGTTTTGGAAGCTAACATGGGATCATTCTTAAGATCCATCAGGTGCTAAGAATCTAAGTCACAGCCACACACAGGTCCAAGAGGCTGATAAAGACACATCCCTTTCCAAAGCAATTAAACAAAGAGCCACAGGTGAGGCCTATTCATTTCCATTTGAAAACTGTTTTCTTCAGGCTTCACAAAGGGGTGGCCTGAGGCAAAGACCTTCCTGACATTCAGTGCAACACAACAATAAGTAAGCAAAAAACCCAAAGCAGGGTTTCTGCACTGAGACTTTCCTGGTAACACTGAAATCTGAGTTTTCTGAGATGCTCGCCATTCTCTTCAGCTATCCATTAAATGGTCATGTCACAGAGCTTGGAGGTGGTACATATTTTGGACACAAATCCCTGAGCCCATTCTGGAGAGTATCCAGAATTCAGGAAGAAAACAACAACTTAGAAAGATACCAGGTGTTGCACATTGATAAGACAAGCTGCAGTCCATTCATATGTTGGGCAGGATGAATTATGGGAAGATTTATACTAGACAGGACACATCCATTAATGCATTCTCTTTTCTAATGTCTACAACAACGGACACAGTGGGATACACATAAACAGAAACACTCACCTTGTCAAATGACTTACCTGAAACTGTCCGCTGCAAACCAAACAAACCGCCATTTCTATCTATTCTCAGAACCTGAGACAAAACAACAAACCCAAACCCACTCCCACAAAGGCACCTCCTTCCCCCAAGTAGGTCTGTGACTATCTGGAGTGTCCTCTGACTGGTGGGCCATACTATGTTCCCCCGAAATGGCCTGTCTTCTCTCAGATCTTGTTTCCTTGACCAACTCTGTGAAGATGTCAGGAAAAAGTGGTTAGCCACTACCTGTTTTCTCAGGAAAGGTCCATCTTCAGAGCTCTCCTGGCATTTGGCCATCCTCACATCATTAGGTACCAAGAAAACTGACTCTGTCCTTGGTAAATCCAAACAAGTGAGCCCACTGGGCCTGGGACTGGGACTGCCTCTGGGTGCCTGGCTTCTTGGATACCAAGTTCAGAGAGTTCCATCACCAAGGAAATGAGGTATGTCACATTCTTTGGAACTGAATGAGGTCACTGCCTTGGCAACCACTTTGTCCTAAAGGTTGCTTCCAAGGGTAACATAAGATGGAGGTTGCCCCTACTTCCTGTGACACTTTCATAAGGTAGAATGTATATCAACCATTGGCACCCGGGAACAGCTCTCCACTCAGGCCTGGATTGTTCCACCTTATCTACAATAAGAAGAGAGAGGCAGATTCAGACACATCCCTTCATCCTGACCAGGTTGTTTGCCATGGAAGATGACTTTTGCTCTCTCAGGTGCTTCATACCTGCCTACAACTTCTCCAGGTATCATTTGTGCATGGACATTTGAGGTTCTCATCAGGTGGAAGGTCCCCAACTTTCCTGTATTGTCAGAACCACTCTGTCCCTGCACTTCTGTAA
Source organism: Callospermophilus lateralis (assembly GCF_048772815.1). Lineage (NCBI taxonomy): Eukaryota > Metazoa > Chordata > Mammalia > Rodentia > Sciuridae > Callospermophilus > Callospermophilus lateralis. The sequence continues at coordinate 559,942 of NW_027516985.1, read as the reverse complement.
AATGATTGAGGAAACAGTGTATACTTGGTTTTAAAAACAGGTTTGATTTGGTGACGAATGATTCTGTGCAATGAATAATGGTATTTGGAACCTGCAATATTTACAAGAATATAGAGGTGAAATATAAGTATGAAAACAGAAATCTACGTATGATTTGGAGCCCAGAAGGGTTTTGCCCTTGATTGGGATACTTAGCTTTGAATTATGTTCTGCAAAGATGTCTCAGATAATTCGATATACAATGGTATAGGACCTTGTACATTGGATGATTGAATTTAGAAGAGAATATCCAGTCAACGAGATATTCAGTAGGATTAGGAAGATAGTCGGTAGGTTTAGGAAGAAGAGTTAGTATAGGATTTGGACCAAAAGTTCTTTAGCAATATACTTTCGGTTATAGAGTGAATGTAAATGTCAGCACATATGAAGAGTCAGTCACTATGTTGAACTGGGGAAAATATGTAGAAAAGCAGATATCAATAGAAATATTACGAAATCAGGCAAAGTATAAAGTGAGGGATAGAAGTAGACATTTTCAACAGGGTTGAGTTTGAAAATATAAATTAGGAAAAAACAAATATGTAGTCACCAATAGGATTAACATTTGACAGCATTAGGCAACCTGGACATGGATGTTTTTAGAAATCCATGTTCATTTTCCATTTAGGCTTTGGTACAATCATAAGTGTGACCTTTCCATTTTTTGTCCAGAATATTACTGTGATAATGAGGTGACATGAGTATTTCTTTCACCATTTCTGGGAGCAATATATTGAAGATGTAAAATAAGAATCGTGGTTACAAAGAGGTGTACCCTGTTACTATGAAAATAGAGAAAAAGCATGAATAGACCATACCGTGAATAAATAATATAACTTTATTGAACTTTAAATAATGAATTGAACTGATATCTGAAAAATTAAAGGAAATCGTATATTGATATACCATCATTCATTCCAACCAGTTATATATCTAATGGAAATATTAGTGTTTTGGTTTATCATGAAGAGTGTGTGAGTTTTGCTTCAAAATGATTATGGAAATTCAAAATAATGTGTTTGGAAAGAAGTCTCATTAAAAGACCAGTCAAGAAACCCTGACAATACATGTGTTCTGAAGCCAGAAGTGATTAAAGTTGAAACAAATGCCTATTAATTTGTGAACTTGTGGATGAAATGTATATCCTATGATATGCAAAAACTGAAGAAACAATAATGTACCAGTGTCGAATACAAATGAATGACAAATTACATATCATGTCCCATAGGAGTCTACTTTCATTGATGTTAGACTGGGTCAGTTACTGTTGTTAATTAGGATTTGTATGCACCTTTCACTGAAGTTAGTTTTCAGTACTAGGAAACAAATATGTATTTCAGGTGGATGAATATTTCTGATTATAATCTTGTGAAAAGTTGATTACAAATCCACATAAATGAACATGAATGATATAGAGAGTGGATATTAGACACATATATTTTATATTTTGAAAAATTTGGAGAGTATATCTATATCTATATCTATACCTATATCTATCTATCTATCTATCTATATCTATATCTATATCTATATATATATATATATATACACACACACACACACAAACACATACACACACACAACACTCACAGACATTAAAAAGTACCAATATAAATGCCAATCTGAATTCATCAGTAAATATATATCATCCACAGAGGCAAAAATATTTATTTTACTGAACATGAGTTTCTTTATAAAGTTGTTCTACTAGGACGCTCTTTTATAGGTTGAATTTTCATTTCCAATAGCATTTAGGAAGAGTGAACACTTCTCACAATTTGTATCTGCCACGACTGCCACCTCACAAAAATGTACGTGTGATACCTGGTAGGATTCTATATATGCATATAAATATAAACGTGTGAAGAGGCTACAGAAGAGGGAAACAAGAATTCACATATTTGTTAAGTTTAAAAACACATGGAGAATATTTCAATTAAAATTTGACTAGATTTATTACCCCTACCTTATATAATGCAAATGTCGAGTCCAACAATACAACATGTCTCCTCTGAAGTGCTTGTATTTCTATTGTGTTGTGTTAATTTCCCCCATTATATTAGGATGAATAGTCTGAGTCTACTAGGTATGGGTTAGTGTCAGGTATTCAGTACTTCGAATGAAAAATTGGAAAATGAATCCAGTGTGTATGTAAATATATGCTGCACAAATATCCTCCCGCTCTCATCCAGAACAATGCCTTGACATTACCTTCACCCCAAGTAAGACAAAATTAGAGGAGAAGAGTTACAAAATCAGTGAATACATATCTGGAATGGAAAATGCTCAGGAGTTCACAACCTTGGAGGTGGTAGAGGAGTTTCCAAAACTAGGGGACACAGTCAACACTCCACAAATATGGAGCTCTGCTGGTCTAAAAACTTTTTGAGAAACTGCCTCTGAGCTTCCGCCCTTGAAATATATGTTGTATTCAGGAGATTTGGCTTCCTTTGTAGTGAGACCATCAAAGCTGGGTCTGCATCTATGTGACCTGGAGGACATGGTTTCTTATTTTCCAATAAACAAGATAAAGCAGTGCTGAATCCTCTTTTTGTAGGTAAACTGAGGCCACTGGGGACTAAGTGTCTCCCCGTGTGGACTGTGAAGCTATTTGTTCCTTCTCCTCTTTTTGTGGTGTTTTTGCTGCTGCACTGTGAGTTTGGTATTTGTTTCACGAAATACTAGGAGATAAACTGGGACACAGTGCTGGAGGGAGTTCTGTCATGTGTGGTGGGTCAGGGTCTGCAAGAGAATGCACCAACTATGCTTCTATCTCTCACAGCTTGCCCCATTGTCCCCTTGTCCATATCAACCTGATTCTTAATTTTCCTCTGCTAACTCTCCATATAACAAGATGCCTTTACATATAAGGGTCTGCTGGCTGCACCATGTCAGTTACAAGCCATTTGGAATCCAATGGTAGATCCACATGGCCCTACCACGGATGTTTTATCAAACACCTCCCCACCACTGCTCTAGACCCATTACTCAGCAGGCTCCAACATACTGGCATCTCTGTTCTACACCATTTTCATGAAACTCAGTAAATCAAGGCACTGTCTGGTATATTCATGATCAGCAACAGGACATCCAATGTTTCTCCAGTGCCACCTGGTCATAGGAATTTCAAAAATTTCATGGTATTTATCTAGCCATTTTTCAAGCATGAAGTTGGAGGCACTGTGGGTTTCAATTCATTCAGCAAACATTAAATGTTGAGGAAGCTCATTTCAATGAAATCTCTGGAGAACTCTCACAGGCAAGGCTTCCCAAAGAGTGGACAAAAGGTCACATTAGGCCAGGCCCATTGAGGTCTACAATGTGATGTCCATGTGTGTTTTGACTCTCAAATATGGCTGCCATTTCTTTAAGAATAAAATAATGTAATATCCTTGCTGAGATTCCCAGACCTCTGTGGAAATCCACCTGGGGTCTAGGTCTCAGTTTCCAAGAGTGACTTTCATGCTTGGCTTCTTAAAATCCCAACAAAATTCATGGCAATGCTTCCCTGAGTTCACTTCCAAAACCCAGTCTCTAAGGGGAATCACACCAGAGTTCAAGCCCACGTGGACCCAATCATTTATTCCAATGCCACACAAATGAGCAACATTAAAACCAAAACACTCCCACATGGCCCTCATCTTATTCCATATAGTCAATCATCTTAACCTCTGGCTGGAGGTTTCCATGAGGGGCGCAGCCCAAGACTGTGTCCAAAATCAGCTCCTTTGCCCCTCATTTGCCTAAAGTCTGGGTAGCCTGGACACCGTTTCTGTGAACCAGGAGTGAACAAATAAGCCTGCCTTTAATACTTCTGTGTTTCTCCAATTTGAGGCATACTGATTTTAGGTATCAATTCTTTAGGTGATTTAGAGTTATGCGAAAACACAAGCACCTCTGCAGGGCTTTGAAGAACTCATTTGACCCAAAGAATTCCTATTCTCATTTGATGGAGTGCAGGAACCTAACAGAGGAAGGCAAGAGACTTCATCCACAATGAATGATATTTTATGCTATTTTGGTTTTGGAAGCTCACATGGGATCATTCTTAAGATCCATCAGGTGCTGAGAACCTAAGTCACAGCCACACACAGGTCCAAGAAGCTGATAAAGACACATCCCTTTCCAAAGCAATTAAGCAAAGAGCCACAGGTGAGGCCTATTCACTTCCATTTGAAAACTGTTTTCTTCAGGCTTCACAAAGGGGTGGCCTGAGGCAAAGACCTTCCTGACATTCAGTGCAACACAACAATAAGTAAGCAAAAAGCCCAAAGCGGGGTTTCTGCACTGAGACTTTCCTGGTCACACTGATATCTGAGTTTTCTGAGATGCTCGCCATTCTCTTCAGCTATCCTGTAAATGGCCATGTCACAGAGCTTGGAGGTGGTACATATTTTGGACACAAATCCATGAGCCTATTCTGGAGAATGGCCAGAATTCAGGAAGAAAACAACAACTTAGAAATATAGCAGGTGTTGCACATCGATAAGACAAGCTGCAGTCCATTCATATATTGGGCAGGATGAATTATGGGAAGTTTTATACTAGACAGGACACATCCATTAATGCATTCTCTTTTCTAATATCAAAAACCCCGACACAGTGGGATACACAGACATAGAGACACTGGCCTTGTCAAACGACTTACCAGAAACAGTTCACTCCAAAACAAATGAACTGCCTTTCCTACCTATTCTCAGAACATGAGACAAAACAACAAACCCACACCCACTCCCACAAAGGCACCTCCTTCCCCCAAGTAGGTCTGTGACTATCCGGAGTGTCCTCTGACTGGTGGGCCATACCATGTTCCCCCGAAATGGCCTGTCTTCTCTCAGATCTTGTTTCCTTGACCAACTCTGTGAAGATGTCAGGAAAAAGTGGTTAGCCACTACCTGTTTTCTCAGGAAAGGTCCATCTTCAGAGCTCTCCTGGCATTTGGCCATCCTCACATCATTAGGTACCAAGAAAACTGACTCTGTCCTTGGTAAATCCAAACAAGTGAGCCCACTGGGACTGGGACAGGGACTGCCTCTGGGTGCCTGCCTTCTTGGATACCAAGTTCAGAGATTTCCATCACCAAGGAAATGAGGGATGTCACATTCTTTGAAACTGAATGAGGTCACTGCCTTGGCAACCACTTTGTCCTAACAGTTGCTTCCAAGGGTAACATAAGATGGAGGTTGCCCCTACTTCCTTTGACACTTTTATTAGGTAGAATGTATATCAACCATTGGCACCTGGGAACAGCTCTCCACTCAGGCCTGGTTTGGTCCACCTTCTCTACAATAAGAATAGAGAGGCAGATTCAGACACATCCCTTCATCCTGACCAGGTTGTTTGCCATGGAAGATGACTTTTTCTCTCCTAGGTGCTTCATACCTGCCTACAACTTCTCCAGGTATCATTTGTGCATGGATATTTGAGGTTCTCATCAGGAGGAAGGTCTCCAACTTTCCTGTATTGTAAGAACCACTCTGTCCCTGCTCTTCTGTAAAATGATTGAGGGAACAGTGTATACTTGGGGTTAAAAACAGGTTTGATTTGGGTTACGAATGATTCTGTGCGATTAATAATGGGATTGGGAACCTGCAATATTTACAAGAATATAGAGGTGAAATATAATTATGAAAAGAGAAACCTAGTTATGATTTGAAGCCCAGAAGGGTTTTGCCCTTGATTGGGATACTTAGCTTTGAATTATGTTCTGCAAAGATGTCTCAGATAATTCGATATACAATGGCATAGGACCTTGTACATTGGATGATTGAATTTAGAAGAGAACATCCAGTCAAAAAGGGATATTAAGTAGGATTAGGAAGATAGTCGGTAGGTTTAGGAAGAAGAGTGAGTATAGGATTTGGACCAAAAGTTCTTTAGCAATAGACTTTCGGTTATAGAGTGAATGTAAATGTCAGCACATATGAAGAGTCAGTCACTATGATGAACTGGGGAAAATGTGTAGAAAAGCAGATATCAATGGAAACATTACAAAATCAGGCAAAGTATAAAGTGAGGGATAGAATTAGACATTTTCAACAGGGTTGAGTTTGAATACATAAATTAGGAAAAAACAAATATGTAGTCACCAATAGGATTGACAATTGACAGCATTAGACAACCTGAACATGGATGTTTTTAGTAATCCATGTTCACTTTCCATTTAGGCTTTGGTACAATCATAAGTGTGACCTTTCCATTTTTTGTCCAGAATATTACTGTGATAATGAGGTGACATGAGTATTTCCTTCACCATTTCTGGGAGCAATATATTGAAGATTTAAAATTAGAATTGGGGGTACAAAGAGGTGTACCCTGTGTCTATTAAGATAGAGATAAAGCATGAATAGAGCATACTGTGAATAAATAATATAACTTTTTTGAACTTTATATAATGAATTGAATTGATATCTGAAAAATTACAGGAAATCGTATATTGATATACAATCATTCATTCCAACCAGTTATATATCTAAAGGAAATATTATTGTTTGGTTTATCATGAAGAGTGTGTGAGTTTTGCTTCAAAAGTGATTATGGAAATAAAAAATAATGTGTTTGGAAAAAAGTCTCATGAAAAGACCAGTCAAGAAACCCTGCCAATACATGTGTTCTGAAGCAAGAAGTGATTAAAGTTGAAACAAATGCCTATAAATTTGTGAACTTGTGGATGAAGTGTATAACTTAAAATGTGCAAAAACTGAAGAAATAATAATGTACCAGTGTTGAGTACATATGAACGTCAAATTACATATCATGTCACATAGGAATCTACTTGCATTGATTTTAGACTGGGTCAGTTACTGTAGAATAATTAGGATTTGTATGCACCATTCACTGAAGTTAGTTTTCAGTACTAGGAAATAAATATGTATTTCAGCTGGATGAATATTTCTGATTATAATCTTGTGAAAAGTTGATTATAAATCCACATACATGAACATGAATGAATTTAGAGAGTTTACATTAGACACATATATTTCATATTTTGAAAAATCTGCAGAGTGTACAGATATATTACACACACACACACACACACACACACAAACACACAAAACACTGACAGACATTTAAAAGAAGCAATATAAATGGCAATAGAAATTCATCAGTAAATATATATCACCCACAGATGCAAAAATATTTATTTTACTGAACATGAATTTATGTATAATGTTCTTCTACTAGGAAGCTCCCCTATAGGTTGAATTTTCAGTTCCAACAGCGTTTAGGAGGTGTGAACTCTTCTCACAGTTTGTATATGCCAAGTCAGCCACCTCAAAATGTACGTGTGATACCTGGTAGGATTCTATTTATGCATATAAATATACAAGTGTGAATAGGCTAAAGAGAAAGGGAAACAAGAATTCTCGTATTTTTTAAGTTTAAAAACTTATGGAGAACTTCTTCGATTAAAAATTGACTAAATTTATAACTTTTACCTTATATAATGCAAAAGGCAAGTCCAACTATACAACATGCCTCCAATGAACTGCTTGTATCTCTATAGGTTTGGGTTATTTTTCTCTATCATATTAGGATGAGTTGTTTGAGTCTAGTAGGTATGGGTTAGTGTCAGGGATTCAATATTTCAAAATGAAAATTGGAAAATGAATCCAATTTGTATGCATATATATGCTGCACGAATATCCTCCCACTCTCATCCAGAACAATGCCTTGACATTACCTTCACCCCAAGTAAGACACAATTAGAGGAGAAGAGTTAGAAAATCATTGAACACATATCTGGAATGGAAAATGCTCAGGAGTTCACAACCTTGGAGGTGTTAGAGGAGTTTCCAAAAGCAAGGGACAGGGTAAACACTACACAAACATGGAGCTCTGCTGGCCTAAAAACTTTTTGAGAAACTGCCTTGAGATAGGGCACTTAAATATATGTTGTTGTCAGGAGATTTGGCTTCCTTTGTAGTGAGACCATCAAAGCTGGGTCTGCATCGATGAGACCTGGAGGACATTGTTTCTGATGTTTCAATGAACATGAGGCAGCAGTGCTGATATTTTTCTTTTTAGGTAAACTGTGGCCTCTGGGGTCTAAGTGTCTCCCCGTTGAACTGTGAAGCCATTTGGCCCTCCTACACTTTTTGTGGGGTTTTTGCTGCTGCACTGGTAGTTTGGTATTTGCTTCATAAAATAGAAGGAGTTCAACTGGGACACAGTGCTGGAGGGAGTTCTGTCACGTGTGGTGGGTCAGGGTCTGCAGGAAAATGCACCAACCAATCTTCTATCCCTCAAAGCTTGCCCCATTGCATCCTTGTCCATAGCAACCTGATTCTGAACATTGCCCTGAATCCTCTCCATATAACAAGATGCCTTTACTTATAAGGGTCTGCTGGCTGCACCATGTAAGCCACAAGCCATTTTTAAGCCAATGGAAGATCCAAATTGCTCCAACACAGAAGTTTTATCACACTCCTGCGCACCACAACCCTAGGCCCACTTCTTAGGAGCCTGAAACTTACTGGGACCTCTGTTGTACACCATTTTCATAAAACCCAGTCAAGCAAGGCACTGTCAGGTACATCCATGATCAGCAGCAGGACATCCAAAGGTTCTCTAGTGCAACCTAGTCATGGGAATTTCAAAAATTTCATGGTATTTATCTAGACATTTTACAAGGATGAAGTTGGAAGCACTGTGGGTTTCAATTTTTTCAGGAACCATTAAATGGTGAGGAAGATTATTTCAATGAAAGCTCTGAAGAACCCTCACAGGCAAGGCTTCTCAAAGAGTGAACAAAAGGTCACATTAAGCCAGGCCCATTGAGGTCTACAATGTGAGTTCCATGTGTGTTTTGACTCTCAAATATGGCTGCCAAGTCTTTCGAATGAAATCATGTGATACCTTGGCTGAGATTCCCAGTGCTCTGTGCAAAGCCACTCTGGGGCTAGATCTCAGTTTCCCATGGTGACTCTCATATATGGCCTCTTTAATCCCAACACAATACATGGCAATACTTTTCTGAGGTCAGTTTCTGAACTCAGTCTCTAAGGGGAATCACACCAAAGTTCAAGCACAGGTAGACCCAGTTATGTCTTCCAACTGCCACACAAATATCCACAATTAAATCCAAAACACTCCCACATGTCACTCATCTTTTCTATATACCCACTCATCATAACCTCTGGCTGGAGGTTTCCATGAGGGGTGCTGCCCAAGACAGTGTCCAAAATAACCACCCTTGCCCCTCATTTGCCTAAAATCAGGGTGGCCTGGACATCCTTCCAGTGAACCAGGAGTGATCAAATTGGCCGGCCATTAAGATGGCACTGCTTCTCCAATTTGAGGCCTACTGACTGTGGGGTTTAGAGTCTTTATGTGATTTGGAGTCATGAGAAAAATCAAGCACTTATGGGCTATCCTCTGCAGAGTTTTGAGGAACACATTTAAACCAAATGATCAATATTCTCACTTGATGAAGGTTAGGAACCTTACAGAGGAATGCGAGAGACTTCATCCAAAATGAATGCTTTTTTGTCCATTTTGGTTTTGGATGCACACATGGGATCTTTCTTTAGATCCATCAGGTGCTAAGAATCTAAGCCACAGCCTCACACAGGGCCAAAAAGCTGATTCAGACACATCCCTTTCCAAAGCAATTAAGCAAAGAGCCACAGGTGATGCCCATTCATTTCTATTTGAAAACTATTTCTTTTGACTCTACAAAGGTGTGGCCTGAGGCAAAGACGTTCTGACATTCAGGGCAACAGAACAATTGGTAAGCAAAAGGCCCAAAGCAGGGTTTCTCCATTAGAATTTTCTGGTCACACTCATATCTGAGTTTTCTTAGATGCTCCCATTCCTTTCAGCAATCCAGTACATGGCCAAGTCTCAGAGCTTGGAGGTGGTACATATTTTGGACACAAAACAATGAGACTATTCTGGAAATTGGCCAGAATTCAGGAAGAAAACAGGACCTTAGCAAGATTGTAGGAGTTGCCCACCCATAAGTCAAGCCACAGTCCATTCATAAATTGGGCAAGATGAATCTTGGGAAGCTTTCTACTAGTCAGGACACATACGATGATTCATTCTCTTTTCTAATGTCTAAAACCACGGACACAGTGGGATACACAGACAAAGTGACACTGGCCTTGTCAAACGACTTACCAGAAACAGTTCACTCCAAAACAAACAAACCGCCTTTCCTACCTATTCTCAGAACATGAGACAAAACCTCAAACCCACACCCACACACACAAAGGCAGCTCCTTCCGCCAAGTAGGTCTGTGACTATCAGGAGTGTCCTCTGACAGGTGGGCCATACTATGTTCTGATGAAATCGCCTGTCCTGTGTCAGATATGGTCTCATTGGCCCAATCTGTGAAGTTGTCACTAGCCAGCTATGAGCAACTACCTGCTTTCTCAGGAAAGGCCTCTCTTCAGAGCTTTCCTGACATTTGTCCATCCTCACATCAGTAGGTACCAAGAAAGACTGACTCTGTCCTTGTTAAATCCAAACAAGTGAGACCACTGGGACTGGGAATGGGACTGGCTCTGCGTGCCTGGCTTCCCGGATCCCAAGTTCAGAGAGTTTCATCACCAAGGAAGTGAGGTGAGATTACTTCCTTCAGGAATTTAATGAGGTCACTGCCTTGGCAACCACTTTGTCCTAACTGTAGCTTCCAATAGTCCTATGAGATGGAGGCAGCCCTTACTTCCTGTGACACTTTCATATGTTAGAATGGTATATCAACCATAGGCACCCAGGAACAGCTCTCCACACATGCCTGGTATGGTCCATCTTCTATACATTAAGAAGAGAGGCTTATTCAGACAAAACCCTTCGTTCTGGAAAGGTTGTTTGCGATGGAAGATGACTTTTGCTCTCTCAGGTCCTTCATAGCTGCCTAATCTTCTCCAGGGATCAAATCTGCATGGACCTTTGAGGTTCTCAGCAGGAGGCAGATCCCCTACATTCCTGTATTGTAAGATGAACTCTCTCGCTGCTCTTCTGTAAAGTTAGATTGAGGGAAGAGTGTATGGTTAGGGTTATTAACATGTTCGATTTGGATTACGAATCATCCTGCAGGATGATTAATAGTATTGGGAACCTGCGATATTTATAAGATTATAGAGGTGAAATATAAGTATGAAAACAGAAATGTTGGTAAGATTTGAAGCCCAGAAGGGCATTAGGCCCTTGATTGGGATACTTAGCTTTTAATTACGTTCTACACAGATGTCTCAGATAAATTGATAATCAATGGCATAGGACCTTATACCTTGGATGTTTGATTTTAGATGAGAACATCCACTCAAATTGAGATAGTCGGTGGGATTAGGAAGATAGTCAGTAGGTTTATAAAAAAGAGTGAGTATAAAATTTGGACAAAAATTTCTGTAGCAATAGGGTTTCGGTTATAGAGTGAATGTAAATGTCAGCACATGTGAAGAGTCAGTCACAATGATTAACTGGGGAAAATATGTAGGAAGGAAAATATCAATAGAGACATTATGAAATGAGGCAATTATATAGTGAGTGATAGGATTAGACATTTTCAACAGGGATGAGATTGAGTACATAATCTTAGGAAGAAACAAATATGTAGTCACCAATAGGAATGACATTTGAAAGCATTAGGCAACCTGGATATGGATGTTTTTAGTAAGCCATGTTCACTTTCCATTTAGGATTTGGTACAATCATAAGTGTGACCTTTGCATTTTGTGCCCAGAAAATTATTGTGATCAAATATATATGTAGATCATATGATATGTGTATTTCTTCCACCATTTCTGGGAGCAATATTTGAGGACACATAAATTAGTATTGTGGGTACAAAGTGGTGTACACTGTGTCTACGAATATAGAGATAATGCATGAATAGACCTTAGTGTGAATAAATAATATAACTTTTTTCAGTTTAAATAATGGATTGGATTGATATCTTAAAATATATAGGAAATCATATATTGACATACAATCATTCACTCCAACCAGTTACACATATAATGGTAATCTTAGGGTTATTGTTTATCATGAAGTGTGTGTGAGTTTTGTTTCAAAAGTGTTTATGGAAATCGAAAATAATGTGTTTGGAAGGAAGTCTCATGAAAAGACCAGTCAAGAAATATGGAGGAATCCATGTGTTCAAAGCAGGAATTGATTGAAAGTGAAACAAATGCCTATAACTTTGCTAAATTGTGGATGAAATATATATCCTGTGATGTGCATAAACTGATGAAATAATAATGTACCAGTGTTGAATAAAAATGAAGGTCAAAGTACACATCATGTCCCATAGGAATCTACTTGCATTGATGTTAAACTGGTTCAGTTACTGTAGAAATATTAGGATTTCATGCATTATTCACCGTAGTTAGTTTTATTTTTTTTTCATTTTTATTTATAATTGTTCAAAACATTACATAGTTGTTATATCATATTTCACACTTTGATTCAAGTGCATTATGAACTCCCATTTTTACCCCATGTACAGATTACAGAATCACATCATTTACACATCTATTGATTCACATATTGCCATACTAGTGTCTATTGAATTCTGTTGCCTTTCCTATCCTCTAGTATCCCCCCTCCCCTCCCCGCCCCTCACCTCTTCTCTCTCTACCCCCTCTACTGTAATAAATTTGTCCCCCTTGTATTATTTTTCCCTTTCCCCTCACTTTCTCTTGTATGTAATTTTATATAACCCTGAGGGTCTCCTTCCAATTCCATGCAATTTTCCTTCTCTCTCCCTTTCCTTTCCACCTCTAATCCCGGTTTAATGTTAATCATCTTGTCATGCTCTTTGTCTCTCCTCTGTTCTTAGTTACTCTCCGTATATCAAAGATGACATTTGGCATTTGGTTTTTAAGGATTGGGTAGCTTCACTTAGCATAATCTGCTCTAATGCCATCCATTTCCCTCCAAATTCTATGATTTTTTTCATTTTTCAATGCAGAGTAATACTCCATTGTGTATAAATGCCACAGTATTTTCTCCATTCTTTCATTGAAGGGCATCTAAGTTGGTTTCACAGTGTTCCTGTTGTGAATTGTTCTGCTATGAACATCGATGTAGCAGTGTCCCTGTAGCATGCTCTTTTTAGGTCTTTAGTGAATAGACTGAGTAGGGGAAAAGCTGGGTCAAATGGTGGTTCCATTCCCAGCTTTCCAAGAAATCTCCATACTGCTTTCCAAATTGGCTGCACCAATTTGCAGTCCCACCAGCAATGTACAAGTGTACCTCTTTCGCCACATCCTTGCCAGAACTTGTAGTTGTTTGACTTCATAATGTCTGCCAATCTTACTGGAGTGAGATGGTATCTTAGGGTGGTTTTGATTTGCATTTCTCTGACTGCTGGAGATGGTGAGCATTTGTTCATGTACTTGTTGATTGATTGTAAGTCCTCATCTGATAAGTGTCTGTTGAGGTCCTCAGCCCATTTGTTGATTGGGTTATTTGTTATCTTATTGTCTAATTTTTTGAGTTTTTTGTATACTCTGGATATTAGGGCTCTATCTGAAGTGTGAGGAGTAAAGATTTCTTCCCAGGATGTAGGCTCCCTATTTACCTCTCTTATTGCTTCTTTTGCTGCGAAAAAACTTTTTAGTTTATGTCCCATTTGTTGATTCTAGTTATTAACTCTTGTGCTATGGGTGTCCTATTGAGGAATTTGGATCCCGACCCCACAGTATGCACATCGTAAGCAAATTTTTCTTCTATCAGACACTGTGTCTCTGATTTGATATCAAGCTCATTGATCCATTTTGAGTTAACTTTTGTGCATGGCAAGAGAAAGGGATTCAGTTTCAATTTGTTACATATGGATTTCCAGTTTTCCAAACACCATTTGTTGAAGATGCTATCCTTCCTCCATTGCATGCTTTTAGCCCCTTTATCAAATATAAGATAGTTGTAGTTTTGTGGATTGGTTTCTGTGTCCTCTATTCTGTACCATTGGTCCACCGGCCTATATTGGTACCAGTACCATGCTATTGTTGTTACTATTGCTCTGTAGTATAGTTTGAAGTCTGGTATCGCTCTACCGCCTGATTCACACTTCCTGCCTAGCATTGTTTTTGCTATTCTGGGACTTTTATTTTTCCATATGTATTTCATGATTGGTTTCTTTATTTCTACAAGAAATGCCTTTGGGATTTTGATTGGCATTGCATTAAACCTATAGAGAAATTTTGGTAATATCGTAATTTTGATGATGTTAGTTCTGCCTATCCATGAACAGGATATATTTTTACATCTTCTAAGATTTTCTTATATTTCTCTCTTTAGGGTTCTGTAGTTTTCATTGTATAAGACTTTCACCTCTTTTGTTAGGTTGATTCCCATCTTTTTTTTTTTTTTTTAGGATATTGTGAATGGAGTGGTTGTTCTCATTTCCATTTCAGAGGATTTGTCGCTGATATAGAGGAATGCCTTTGATTTATGTGTGTTGATTTTATATCCTGCCACTTTGCTGAATTCATTTATTAGCTCTATTAGTTTCTTTGTAGACCCTTTTGCGTCTGCTAGGTATAGAATCCTGTCTTCTGCAATAGTAATAATTTAAGTTCTTCTTTTCCTCTTTTTATGCCTTTAATTTCTTCTGTCTGTCTAATTGCTCTGGCCAGTGTTTCTAGAACTGTATTGAACAGAAGTGGTGAGAGAGGGCATCCCATTCTTGTTCCAGATTTTAGAGGGAATGCCTTCAATTTTTCTAGATTCAGAATGATGCTAGCTTGAGGCTTAGCATAGATTGCTTTTACAATATTGAGGTATGTTCCTGTTATTCCTAGTTTTTCTAGAGTTTTGAAGATAAAGGGATGCTGTACTTTGTGGAATGCTTTTTGTGCATCTATCGAGATGATCACATGGTTCTTATTTTTAAGTCTATTGATGTGGTGAATAACATTTATTGATTTTCGTATATTGAACAAGCCTTGCATTCCACGGATGAATCCTACTTGATGATGGTGCACAATTTTTTTAATATGTTTTTGTATCTGATTCGCCAGAATTTAATTAGGGATTTTTGCATTTAGGTTCTTTAGGGATATTGGTCTGTAGTTTTCTTTGTTTGAAGTGTTTATGTCTGGTGTAGAAATTAGGGTGATATTGGCCTGGTAGAATGAATTTGGAAGATCTCCCTCTTTTTCAATTTCCTGAAATAGCTTGATAAGTATTGGTATTAGTTCATATTTAAGGGTTTGTAAAACTCTGCTGTATACCCATACTGTCCTGGTCTTTTCTTAGTTGGTAATCTTTGGATGGTTTCTTCTATTTCCTCAATTGATATTGGTCTGTTTAGGTTGTCTATATCCTCCTGACTCAATCTGGACAGATCATATGACTTAAGAAATTTTTCGATGCCTTCACTATCTTCTATTATATTGGAGTATAACGAATCAAATTAATTTCTTATTATCTTCTGTATTTCAGAAATATCTGCTGTGATTGCCAGGGGGTGACAAATAACTTGTGTAGATTGATACAGCAGGAGTGGAAGCCGTTTATTGTAGAATCCGAGCGATATTTATACATTTTATAAAGCTTATCTAATTAGCATAAAATAGATACAGCAGTCAACCAATAAGGAATCTCCACACTTAATGGCTTGCTTTTGTTACTTCAAAAACCACTCCCTATGGCATTTGGCCAGGCGCCATCCAGACTTGTTTACAGACCCTAACATTTCTCTGGCAAAATACCAGGTGCCATGCTGACTTGTTTATAGACCTTAACATGTGATATTGACTTTTTCATCCCGTATGCTAGTAATTTGAGTTTTCTCTCTTCTTCTTTCATTAGCATGGCTAAGGGTCTGTCGATTTTATTTATTTTTTCAAAGAACCAACTTTTAGTTTCCTCAATTTTTTCAATTGTTTCTTTTGTTTCGATTTCATTAATTTCAGCTTTGATTTTAATTAAATCTTACCTTCTACTTATTTTGCTGTTGTTTTCCTCTTCTTTTTCTAGGATTCTGAGATGAAGTATGAGATCATTTATTTGCTGTTGTTTTTTTCTTTTTTTAAGGAATGAAATCCAAGCAATGAATTTTCCTCTTAGAACGGATTTCAATGTGTCCCATAGATTCTGATATGTTGTGCCTGTGTTTTCATTTATCTCTAAGAATTTTTTAATTTCCTCCTTTATGTCTTCTATAACCCATTGTTCATTCAGTAACCTGTTGTTCATTCTACAAGTGATGCATGATTTTTCCTTCCTTCTTTTATCATTGATTTTTAGTTTATATTCCATTATGATCAGATAAGATGCATGGTATTATCTCTACTGCTTTATATTGTCTAAGAATTGCCCTGTGACATAATATATGATCTATTTTTGAGAAGGATCCATGTGCTGCTGAAGAAAAATGTAACTGCTTGATGTTGTGGAGTATATTCTATATATGTCAATTAAGTCTAGGTTATTAATTGTGTTATTGAGTTCTATAGTTTTCTATTTCAACTTTTGTTTGGAAGACCTGTCCAGTGGTGAGAGAGGTGTGTTGAAGTCTCCCATGATTATTGTATGGTGGTCTATTAGACTCTTGATCTTGAGAAAAGTTTGTTTGATGGACATAGCTGCACCATTGTTTTGGGGCATATATATATTTATAATGGTTATGTCTTGTTGCTGTATGGTTCTCTTGAGCAGTATATAGTGTCCCTCTTTATCCCTTTTGATTAACTTTTGCTTGAAATCTATTTTATTTGATATGAGTATGGACACTCCTACTTGTTTCTGAAATCCATATAAGTGATATGATTTTTCCCAACCTTTCCCCTTCAGTCTATGTATGTCTTTTCCTATCAAATGCGTCTCCTGTAGGCAGCATATTATTGGGTCTTGTTTTGTGATCCATTCTACTAGCCTCTGTCTCTTAATTGGTGAGTTTAAGGCATTAACATTTACAGTTATTATTGAGATAATGGTTGTTCTTCTAGCCCTATTTGTTTATTTATGTTATTAAACATGGATTGTTTTCTTCTTTGATTATTTCCCACTTTTACTGTACTACATCCCACTGTTGGTTTTTATTGTTATTTCCCTTTCTTCTTCCTGTAATATTTTCCGAGGATGTTTTGAAGAGATGGTTTTCTAGCTACAAATTATTTTAACTTTTTTTTTTATCATGGAAGGTTATAATTTTATCTTCCATCCTGAAGCTTAATTTCACTGGATACACAATTCTTGGTTGGAATCCATTTTCTTTCAGTGTTTGAAAAATGTTATTCAAGGATTTTCTAGCTTTCAGAGTCTGTGTTGAAAGATCAGCTGTTATCCTGATTGTTTTACCCCTAAATGTAATCTGCTTTTTTTCTCTTGTAGCATTTAAAATTCTCTCCTTATTGTGTACGTTGGGCATCTTCATTATAATGTGTCTAGGTGTGGATCTCTTATGATTTTGCACATTTGGCGTCCTGTAGGCTTCTAGGACTTGGGAGTCAGTCTGATTCTTCAAGTCTGGGAAGTTTTCTCGTATTATTTCATTGAATACATTCCTCATTGCTTTGGTTTTAACCTCTATACCTTCCTGTATTCCAATGACTCTTAAGTTTGGTCTCTTTATGTTATCCCGTATTTCTTGGATATTCTGTTCATGGTTTCTTAACAGTCTTGCTGAGCTGTCTATGTTCTTTTCAAGTTGGAATACTTTGTCTTCATTGTCTGATATTCTATCTTCTAAGCGTTCTACTCTGCTGGGAGTCTTCTCAATTGAGTTTTTTAGTTGGTTTATTGCTTTCTGCATTTCTAGGATTTCTGTTTGTTATTTTTTACAACCTCTATCTCTCTGTATAGCTGATCTTTTGCTTCTTGAATTTGTTTATGTAATTCATTGTCGAAGTGATCTTTCATTGTCTGATTTTGCTGTCTAATGTCTTCCTTGAGACTCCAGATCATCTGAAGCATGTATATCCTGAGTTCTTTATCTGACATTCCATCTGCTGCAGCTATTACCCGTGGACCCCTGGGGTGTTCTGCCGATCGGTCGCAGGTCTGCCTACCTTGTAGGTGCTGGCGGCGGCTCTGCTCTGCCCCTATTCCAATTGGGGTGACGTGACTACCATGCAGGTGTGTTGCTGGGCCTGTTCCGCCAGTTTGTCGCAGGTCTGCCTGCCTTGCGGGCACGGGCAATGGATCTGCTCTGCTCCTATTCCAAATGGGGTGAAGTGTCTGCCGTGCCGGCAGGGCGATGGGCCTCTTCTGCCAGTCAGGTGCAGGTGTGCCTACCTTGCGGGCGCGGGTGATGGCTCTGCTCTGCCCCTACTCCAATTGGGGGGTCGTGACTACCATGCCGGCAGGTTGCTGGGCCTGTTCTGGGTGCGGGCGAAGGCTCTGCTCTTCCCCTACTAATATTGGGGTGACCTGACTACCATGCCGGTGGGCCACTGGGATTGTACTAGGTGTGGGAGAAGGCTCTGCTCTGCAACTACTCCAATTCGGTTGATGTGACTACCACGCCTGCGGGTTGCTGGGCCTGTTCTGGGCAAGGGCGGCGGCTCTGCTCTGCCTCTATTCCAATTGGGGTGACGTGAATACCATGCAGGTGTGTCGCTGGGCCTGTTCCGGGCGTGGGCGGCGGCTCTGCTCTGCCCCTCTGGCTTGATGACAAAGTGAGAGAGACCCGGGTGTTTGTGACTCACTTTCTTTACCAGGAGACCAACTGTTTCTGTCACCGCTGGTATCAATGAGGTTATCTCCTCTGCTGCTTTCTGATGACATCAGATCTCTGCCATGTTGGTATCCCATGCAAAAGGCAGCATTTCATTCCCTTTGCTGGGTGACTAAAGCAATCGGTGAGTCCTGACCGGCATTCACAAGCCCCGTCTCAATCCTGTTGCCACTGCCTATTAAGGCTCGGTTGATATTTACTGATATTCAGCAAGACCCGGACCGAGAAGCAGTTTCCGCCGGTTCTTTAGCCCTGGGCCAGATCAGTTCCTGGAGGCGGAATTCGGCCGCTCTGGGCTCGCTGTATGTTCTAATAGAAGCA
The DNA here is from genome assembly GCF_048772815.1 of Callospermophilus lateralis. NCBI lineage: Eukaryota > Metazoa > Chordata > Mammalia > Rodentia > Sciuridae > Callospermophilus > Callospermophilus lateralis. The sequence goes on along the minus strand of NW_027516985.1, from coordinate 540,944 downwards.
GGCTCCAAGACGCAGTTTCTGCGGGTTCTTTAGCACTGAGCCTGAGTAATTTGTCTGCAACACAAAGGTGAATGGCATCCTGAAATTACCTGTTCTATAGCTGAATAAGCTGCGATCAGTCGAAAACAGGGATGATGAAGTCACCTCTCCATGATGGTGGCCACTGGGTTCCTCTGTGGTCTGACGGGTGTGGAGAAACGAGTTGGACTGCATGCTTTCCCGTCTCAAACCCAGAATTCAGCACTGAGCACAGTGATTGCATACCATGGCAGGAGCTCACAGTACCTGCACCGCTGTATATTTGCCTTGCAATCTCGTCATTTCCCAGCACGCGCCACAGACTCTAGCCACGGAGCGATTTCCTGAATAAGTCGCATGACCTTCTGTGAGGACAAATCACTCACGTTTGAGCCCCCGTAGCTGATCCTCCTGAGATGGAAATATGTACACTTGGTTTTGGAGAACCACAATTTTGCTGGAAATTCCTAACAAGATAGGTTTTAGCCATTCTAACTCGTCATTCTCCCTCACAGTGACGCAGTACATGGGGGTGATGCACTCCCTTCGCAGCCATCATATGATCCCCTGAAGTTAGTTTTCAGTACTAGGAAACAAATAAGTATTTCAAGTGGATGAATATTTCTGAGAATAATCTTTTGAAAAGTTGATTATAAATCCACATACATGAATATGAATGAATTTAGGGAGTGTATAATAAGAAAAATATACTTCATATTTTGAAAAATCTGCAGAGTGAAAAAAAAAAATATATATATATATATATATATATATATATATATACATACACACAGAGACATTAAAAAGTAGCATTATGTACGCCAATCGAAATTCACCATGAAATATATATCATCCACAGATCCAAAAATATTCATTTTAATGAACATGGATTTATGTCGTTCAACTAAGAAGCTCACCCGTATGTTGAATTTTCAGTTCCAACAGCATTAAGTAGGAGTGATCTCTTCTCACAATTTGTATCTGTCAAGCCAGCCACCTCACAAAATGTACGAGTGATACCAGGTAGAATTCGATATGTGCATATAAAAATACATGTGATGAATAGGCTAAAGAGAAAGGGAGACAGTTATTCACATATTTGTTAACTTTTAAAACACATGGAGAACTATTTCAATTAAAATTTGCTAGATTTATAACACCTACCATTTATCATATGAAAGGCAAGTCCAACTATACACCATGCCTCCTGTGAACCTCTTGTATTTCTATTCTGTTTGGGTTATTTTTCTCCATAATATTAGCATTAAATGTCAAAGTCTATTAGGGTATGTGTTAGTGTCAGGGATTCAGTATTTCGAATGGAAAATTTGAAAATGTATCCAATGTGTATGCAAATATGTGCTACACAAAAAACTTCCCACTCTCATTCAGAACAATGCCTTGACATTACCTTCGCCCCACATAAGACACAATTAGAGGAGAGGAGTTAGAAAATCTGTGAATACATATGTGGAATGGAAAATGCTCAGGAGTTCACAAATTTGGAGGTGGTAGAAGAGGTTCCAAAAGTAAGGGACAGGGTAAACACTCCACAAACATGAAGTTCTGCCAGCCTGACATCTGGAGAAACTGCCTCTAAGGTTTGGCAATGAAATATATGCTGTTGTCAGGAGCATTAGCTTCATTTGGAGTGACACCATCAAAGCTGGGTCTTCATCTATGTGACATGGATGACATTGTTTCTTATTTTCCAATGAACATGAGGCAGCAGTGCTGAATTTTCTATTTGTATGTAACTTCTGGCCACTGGGGTCTAAGTGTCTCCCCGTGTGCACTGTAAATCCATTTGGTCATCCTCCACTATTCATGGTGTTTCTAGCTGCTGCACTGGGAGTTTGGAATTTGCTTCATGAATTACAAAGAGTTCAACAGGGACACAGTGCTGAAGTGAGTTCTGTCAATTGTGGTGGGTCGGGTTCTACAGGAGAATGCACCAACCAGGCTTCTATCACACATTGCTTGCCCCATTGACCATAGCAACCTGATTTTGAACATTGCCCTGAAACCTCTCCATATAACAATATGCTTTTACATATAAGAGTCTACTGGCTGCAAAATGTCAGTCACAATCAATTTGCAAGCCAATGGCAGATCCACATGGCCCAACACAGATGTTTTATCACACACCTGCCAACCACTGCTCTAGGACAACTACTCAGCAGGATCCAACTTACTGGCATCTCTGTTCTACACCATTTTCATAAAACCAAGTCAATCAGGGCACTGTCTTACATACTCATGATCAGCAACAGGACATCCAAATGTTCTCCTGCCACCCGGTCATGGGAATTTCAAAAATTTTTATGATATTTATCTAGCCAATTTTCAAGAAAGAAGTTGGAGGCACTGTGGGTTTCAATTTATTCAGGAACCATTAAATGGTGACTAAGCTCATTTCAATGAAAACTCTGGAGAATTCTCACAGGCAAGGCTTCCCAAAGAGTGGCCAAAATGTCAGATTAAGCCAGGCCCATTTAGGTCTACAATGTGAGGTCCATGTGTGTTTTGACTCTCAAAAATGGCTGCCAAGTCTTTAAGAATAAAATCATGTGATATCCTGGATGAGATTTCCTGTGATCTTTGGAAAGTCAACTTGGGCCTAGATGTCACTTTCCAAGGGCAACTCTCATGCATGGCCATCTAAAATCCCAACACAATTCATGGCAATACATCTCTGAGATCAGTACCAGAACTCAGTCTCTAAGGGGAATCACACCAGAGTGCAAGCCCAGGTGGACCCAGTCATCTCTTCCAACCACCATTCAAATGTCCACAATTAAAACCAAAACACTCCCACATGGCCCAAATCTTCTTCCATATAGACACTCATCATAACCTGTGGCTAGAGGTTTCCATGAGGGGAGCAGCCCACGTCAGTGTCCAAAATAAGCTTCCTGCCCCTCATTTGCCTAAAGTCAGGGTGGCGTGGACACCCTTCCTGTAAACCAGGAGTGATCAAATAGGCCTTCCTTTAATACTGTTTGGCTTCTCCAACTTGAGGACTACTGACTTTGAGGTTTAGATTCTTTAAGTGAATTGGAGTCATGAGAAAAAACAAGCATCTATGGGCTAGCCTCTGCTGGGTTTTGAAGAACTTATTTGACCCAAAGGATCCCTGTTCTCACTTGATGGATTTCAGGAACCTACCAGAGTAAGGCAAGAGAGTTAATCAACAATATCTGATCTTTTTGCCATTTTGGTTTTGGATGCATGCATGGGATCTATCTTTAGATCCATCAGGTGCTGAGAATCTAAGCCACAGCCTCACACAGGGCCAAGAGACTGATTCAGACATATCCCTTTTCAAAGCAATTAAGCATGGATCCACAGGTGATGCCCATTTATTTGCATTTGAAAACTGTTTTCTTCAGGCTTCACAAAGTGGTGGCTTGAGGCAAAGATCTTCCTGACATTCAGGGCAACAGAACAATAGGTAAGCAAAAGGACCAAAGCAGGGTTTCTCCACTGAGACTTTCCTGGTCAACTGATATCTGAGATTTCTGAGATGCTAGCCATTCCCTTCAACTATCTAGTACATGGCCATGTCACAGATATTGGAGGTGGTACATATCTTGGACACAAAACCATGATACTATTCTGGAGTGTTGCTAGAATTGAAGGAGAAAACAGGAAATTATGAAGCTAGTAGGTGTTGCCCATCTATAAGGCAAGCCTGAGTCCACTCATATATTGGGCACAATGAATGCTGGCAAGCTTTCTAGTAGACAGGAAACATCCATTGATCCATTCTCTCTTCTAATGTCTACAATCATGAACACAGTGGGATACACAGACACTCGCATTGTCAAAGGACTTACTAAAAATAGTCCACTCTAAACCAAACAAACCGCCTTTCCTACCTATTCTGAGAACATGAGCCAAAACCACAAAATCACACCCACACCCAAAAAGGCACCTCCTTCCCCCAAGTAGGTCTGTGACTCTCCGGAGTGTCCTCTGACTGGTGGGCCATACTATGTTTCCCCAAAATGACCTCTCCTGTCTCAGTTCTGGTCTGCATGGCCAACTCTGTGAAGTTGTCAAGAGCCAGTGGTGAGACACTACCTGCTTTCTCAGGAAAGCCCCTCTTCAAAGGTTTCCTGGCATTTCGTCATCCTCACATCTGTAGGTTCCAAGAAAGACTGACTCTGTCCTTGGTAAATCCAAACATGTGAGACCACTGGGACTGGGACAGGGACTGTCTCTGAGTGCCTGGCTTCCTGGATCCCAAGTTCAGAGAGTTTTATCACCAAGGAAGTGAGGTGAGGTCACTTTCTTCAGGATCTGCATTATGTCACTGCCTTGACAACCACTTTGCCCTAACAGTTGCTTCCAAAAGTCCCATGAGGTGGAGGCTGCCCCAGTTTTCCTGTAACACTTTCACAAGTTAGAATGTCATATCAATCATAAGCACCCCGGAACAGCTCTCCACACAGAACTGGTTTGGTCCATCTTGTATACATTAAGAAGAGAGAGAATGATTCAGACACAACCCTTCAACCCGACCAGGATGATTGCCATGGAAGATGACTTTTGCTTTCTGAGGTCTTTCATAGCTGTCTTCATCTTCACCAGGGATCATTTCTAAATGAACATTTGAGGTTCTCAGCAGGTGAAGATACCCTACATTCCTGTATTTTAATACCAACTCTGTCCCTGCTCTTCGGTAAAGTTAGTGTATGGTTAGGGTTAATTATATGTTCGATTTGGGTTAGGAATCATTCTGCAGGATGAATAAAGGGATTGGGTACCTGCGATATTTATAAGAATATATAAGTGAAATATATGTATGAAAACGGAAATCTAAGAAAGATTTGAAGCCCAGAAGGGCATTGGGCCCTTGATTGGGATACATAGTGTTGAATTACTTTCTGTTAAATTGTCTCAGTTAAATCAATATACAATGGCATAGGACCGTGTACCTTGGATGATTGAATGTAGAAGAGAACATCCAGTCAAAAAGTGATAGTCGGTAGGATTAGAAAGATAGTCGGTAGGTTTAGGAAGAAGAGTGAGAATATGATTTGGAATAAAAAGCTTATTTAGCAATAGGGTTTCGTTTAGAGAGTGAATGTAAATGTCAGTACATGTGAAGAGTCATTCACAATAATGAACTGGGGAAATTATGTAGAAAAGCAAGTATCAATAGCGACATAACGAAATCAGGCAAAGTATAAATGAGTGATAGGATTAGACATTTTCAACAGGGTTGAGTTTGAATATATAATCATAGGTAAAAACAAATATGTTGTCACCAATGGGATTTACATTTGAGAGCATTAGGCAACCTGGACACGGATGTTATTAGTTATCCATGTTCACTTTCCTTTTAGGCTTTGGTACAATCATAAGTGTGACCTTTACATTTTTTTGTTCAGAATATTACTGTGGTAAAATGTATATGTAGATCAGGTAACATGAGTATTTCTTTCACTATGTCTGGGAGCAATATTTTGAAGACATATACATTAGTATTAGGGGTAGAAAGAGGTGTACCCTGTGTCTATGAATATAGAGATAATGCATGAATAGACGATAATATGAATAAATAATGTAACTGGTTCCACTTTAAATAATGTATTGAATTGAAATCTGAAAATATATAAGAAATCTTATATTGATATATAATCATTCATTCCAACCAGTTATATATCTAATGGTAATATTAGGATTATGGTTTATCATGAAGGGTGTTTGAGTTTTGCTTTATAAGTGATGATGTTAAACGAAAATAATGTGTTTGGAAAGAAGTCTCATGAAAAGACCAGTCAAGAAACATAGAAGAATCATGTGTTCTGAATCAGGAAGTGATTGATCGTGAAACAAATGCCTATAAATTTTCTAACTTGTGAACGAAATATATATCCTATGATGTGCATTAACTGAAGGAGTAGTAATGTACCAGTGTTGAATAAAAATGAAAGTCAAAATACACATCATGTCCCCTAAGAATATACTTGCATTGATGTTAAACTAGCTCAGTAACTGTAGAAATATTAGGTGTTGTTTGCACCTTTCACTGAATTTACTTTTCAGTACTAGAAAACAAATATGTATTTCAGGTGGATGATTATTTCTGAGAATAATCTTGTGGAAAGTTGATTATAAATACACATATATGAATATGAATGAATTTAGGGAGTGTATAATAAGACACATATATTTCATATTTTAAAAAATCTGGAGAGTGTATATATATATATATATACACTCTCATACATACACACTCCCATGCACAGATATAAAAATTAGCAATACAGGAGATCCATCATGAAGGCAGGCATGGAAAAATCAAGTCTCTGACCTCTTCAGCTGAGCGGGCATAGGGAGTCGGAAACTGTCTAAATGCTGTTTGCTCAGAATCAGTAGGCAATGTTGACCTGATGTGGATCTGGGGCGAACATTCTGGGCCCCTCAGAACACACACCGAGCCTGGATGGGCTGCATTCAACCTCCGGTTTGCCTGGTTCTCATGACTCAGCACTAAGATCCCACTGAAATAACTGTTCGGCCCTTCTGAACTTTCAGAGGTAAAAGCCAACCAAGCCTTCAAAAGCAGTGGCCACAGGATTGAAACGGCGCTTGGGAGAGACAGTCAGGACCCACCCGTTGCATTGGTTACCTTGCAAAGGGAACAAACGGTCACCATTTGCATGGGATACCACCATAGCATAGAAATGACTTCACGGGCAGAGGAGATAACTTCATTAAAACCAGCGTGACAGGTGTGTAATCCCCTAGCCATCTCTCTCAACACAGCGGGGAAACCTTAAGGGCCCCTCCCAGCTCAGCCTTAAGGGCCTCTCCCAGCTCTCCCGTGAGCACGATAGCCAGACCTAGGGAATCAGGATTGGCTCGGGACTAGCGCGTGGAATTCCCGGCTCCTGATCCCACAAGTGCTGACAATTGAGGTCTCTTACACCACGTACCGGGGGCATGGCTCCCAGAGGGCAAGAAAATTCGCTGGGGGTCCTCAGCCCCAAGCTCTACAAAACTAGGGTCTGAGGGAGGCAAACAGGGAGAGTGTGCCCAGGCATTCATGAAAACAGGGCTGCCAGGAGTAGAGTTCTGGCTTGTAACCACTATTGTGGTGAGCGTCACAGGTGAGCAAGGCATGGCTTGAGGAAGCACAAGAGAAGGCCCTAGGCACTCAGGATTGGAGATCCGCCAAGTCTAGGAGGAAGAGCTGCTGCACAGTGATTGGTTCCCACTTATTCAGAGGAGAAGCTTGGCCCAGTGCACACAGCTCCACCTACTGAAAGAGAAGTTAATTGAACTCTATGACTGCATTTATTATTATTATTTTTTTAATTTATATTTTTTCTATTTCTTTCATTTTCATTTTTGTTGTTGTTGTTCTTTAACTTTTTTAAATGTTTTTTTTTTATTTTATCATTATTATTATTAATATTATTTTAAATTTTAATTTTCATCTTTTAATTATAATTATTATTTAAATTTTTTTTCTTTATTTATTTTCTATTTTTCTTTTGTCTTTTCATTTCTTTTCAATTTTCTTATTCCCCCTTCCTTGAATTCTACCTGCCTACTCTCATTCTCTTTAGTGACTTCTTCCCTTCCCTTCTAATATCTTTCCTCCGAAGCATCAAATAAATTTATAAGAGTAAGCAGTAACTCAGCAGTCAAACAAAACAAGAAGTAACATGAGCAGCATAAAAAAAACAAGGAAGAAAAGGAGTACAAATAACAATGGACAGCCTAAATATTCAGAAGGAATCATCAGAAAAATGGTCATATAAAGAACTCAAGGAATACCTTAGACAGATGGAATGGAACCTTAAAGAGGATACGAGACATCAAAACCAAACAGTGAAAGAACACATTGAAAATGAATTACATAAACAGATATAAAAAGAAATTAAGCATCTTTATTAGGAGATAGAGATTATAAAAAATCAAACAATAATTCTAGAAATGAAGGAAATGATAAACCAAATTAAAAACTCAATTGAGAGTATCACTAACAGAGTGGAGCGAGTAGAAGACAGAATGTCAGATAATGAAGACAAAATATATCATCTTGAAAAAAGTCTAGCCAACAAAGAAATGCTGGTAAAAAGTCATGAGAAAAACATCCAAGAGATATGGGATATCATAAAAAAAAAACTTATGAGTCATCTGGATAGAGTAAGGTACAGAGATTCAAACCAAGGGAATGAGTAACCTGCTGAATGAAATAATTACAGAAAACTTTCCAGAAATAAAAATGGAAACGGATAAAAAAAATTGTAGATGCTTACAAGACACCGAGCACAAAAAAATCACAGTAGACCAATGCCAAGAAACATTGTTATGAAGATATCCAATATACAAAACAAAGAGAAAATATTAAAAGCTACAAGAGAAAGGAGGCAGATTACAATCAGGGGTAAACCAAAAATGTTAACAACAGATTTTTCATCACAGACGCTGAAAGTGAGAAGATCCTGGAACAACGTATTTCAAACACTTAAAAACAATGGATGACAACCAAGAAATCTGTATTCAGAAAAATTAAGTTTCAGGTAAGACAACTAAATAAAAATATTTTGTGATAAACAAAAGCTAAAAGAATTTGCAGCCAGAAAACCAGCATTGCAAAGCATCTTAAGGAAAACACTACAGGAGGAAAAAATGAATATCAACAACGAAAACCATCAGTGGGAATTTCCTCAGTAATGACAGAGGGAGGGGGGAAAGCTAATCATGGATAAACAAACTAAATTTTAAAAAAAAGATAAATAATCAAAGACGGGTGGCAATACAAACCATATATCAATAGTAACTCTAATCGTTAATGGCTTAAACTCTCCAATAAAGTGACATAGGCTTGTAACGTGGATTAAAAAAAACAAATCCAACAATATGTTGCTTCCAGGAGACACATCTGAATGGAAAAGACATACACAGGCTGAAGGTGAAAGGTTGGGAAAATTTATACCATGCACACGGTCCTTGTAAGCAAGGAGGGGTGGCCATCCTCATACGGAATAAAATCGACTTCAAGACTAATTTAATCAAAAGGGATAAGGAAGGACATTATATACTGTTAAAAGAAACCATTCACCAACAAGACATAACAATTATCAATATTTACGCAGAAAATAATGGTGCTGCGACATTTATAAAACAAATTCTCCTCAATTTCAAGAATCAAATAGACCACAACACAATAATTATGGGAGACTTCAACTCACCTCTCTCACCATTGGACAGATCCTCCAAACAAAAGTTGAATAAAAAAAATATAGAATTCAATATCACAATCAATACCCTAGACTTAACTGACATATATAGAATATATCAACCATCATCAAGTGGATATACTTTTTTCTCACCAGCACATGGATCCTTCTCAAAATAGACCATATATTATGCCGTAGGGCAACACTCAGTAAATATAAAGGGGTGGAGATAATACCATGAATTTTTTTCTGATCACAATGGAATGAAACTGGAAACCAATGGTAAAAGAAGGAAGGAAAAATCCTACATCACATGGAAAATGAACAATATATTACTGAATGATCAATGGGTTACAGAAGACATAAAAGAGGAAATCAAAAAATTCTTAGAGATAAATGAAAATACAGACACAACATATCAGATTCAATGGGACACAATGAAACAAGATTCAAGAGGCAAATTCATCGCTTGGAGGTCATTCCTCAAAAAAAGAAAAAAAAACAAAAACAACAAATAAATGAGCTCTCACTTCATCTCAAAGCCCTAGAAAAGGAAGAGCAAAACAACAGCAAATGTAGCAGAAGGCAAGAAATAATTAAAATCAGAGCGTAAATCACGAAATTGAAACAAAAGAAACTATTAAAAAATTAATAAAACTAAAAGTTGGTTCTTCGAAAAAATAAATAAGATGGACAGACCCTTAGCCATGCTAACGAGGAGAAGAAGAGAGAGAACTCAAATTACTAACATACGGGATGAAAAAGGCAATATCACAACAGAAGCTACATAAATACGAAAGACAATTAGAAATTATTTTGAAAACCTATATTCCAATAAAATAGAAAGTAGTGAAGACATCGATACATTTGTTAAGTCATATGATTTGCCTAGACGGAGTCAGGAGGATACACACAATTTAAACAGACCAATATCAATCGATGAAATAGAAGAAGCAATCAAACGACTACCAACCAAGAAAAGCCCAGGACCGGATGGGTATACAGCGGAGTTTTACAAAACCTTTAAAGAAGATTTAATACCAATACTTTTCAAGTTATTCAGGAAATAGAAAAACAGGGAGCTCTGCCAAGTTCATTCTATGAGGCCAACATCACCCTGATTCTGAAACCAGACAAAGACACCTCAATGAAAGAAAACTACAGACCAATATCTCTGATGAACCTAGATGCAAAAATTTTCATTAAAATTCTGGTGGTTTGGATACAAAGGCACATCAAAAAAATTGTGCACCATGATCAACTAGGATTCATCCCTGGGATGCAAGGAGGGTTCAATATATGGAAATCAATAAATGTTATTCACAACATCACTAGACTTAAAAATAAGAACCATAAGATCATCTTGATAGATGCAGAAAAACCATTAGACAAAGTAGAGCATTCCTTTATGTTCAAAACATTAGAAAAACTAGGGATAACAGGAACATACCTCGACATTGTAAAAGCTATCTATGTTAAGCCTCAGGCTAGCATCATTCTGAATGGAGAAAAAATGAAGGCATTCCCTCTAAAATCTGGAACAAGACAGGAATGTCCTCAAGGAGCTAGATTCAAATCAGAGACTCTGCATTTGATAGAAGAAAAAGTTGGTTCCTATCTACATATTGTATGGTCAGGCTCCAAATTCCTTAATAGGACACCCATAGCACAAGAGTTAATAACAAGAATCAACAAATGGGAGTTACTTAAACTGAAAATTTTTTTTCTCAGAAAGAGAAACAATAAGAGAGGTAAATATGGAGCCTAGATCATGGGAACAAATTTTTACTCCTCACCCTTCAGATGGAGCCCTAATATCCAGAGTATGCAAAGTATACAAAGAACTCAAATAATTAGACAATAAGATAACAAATAACCCAATGGGCCAAGGACCTGAACAGACACTTCTCAGAGGAGGACATAGAATCAATCAATAAGTACATGAAAAAATGCTCTCCATTTCTTGCAGTCAGAGAAATGCAAATCAAAACCACCCTAAAATACCATCTCAATCCAGTGAGATTGGTAGCCATTATGAAGTCAAACAACAACAAGTGCTGGCGACGATGTGGGGAAAAGGGTACTCTTGTACATTGCTGATGGGACTGAAACTGGTGCAGCCAATTTGGAAAGCATTATGGAGATTCCTGGGAAAGCCGGGAATGGAAGCACCATTTGAACCAGCTATTGCCCTTCTCGCACTATTCCCTGAAGACCTTAAAAGAGCGTACTACAGGGATACTGCCACATCGATGTTCATAGCAGCACAATTCACAATTGCTACACTGTGGAACCAACCCAGATTCCCTTCAATAGATGAATGGATAAAAAAAAAAAATGTTTTTTTTTTATATACTATGGAGGATTACGCAGCACTAAAAAATGACAAAATCATGGAATTTGCAGGGAAATGCATGGCACTAGAGCAGATAATGCTTAGTGAAGCTAGCCAATCCCAAAAAAACAAATACCAAATGACTTATTTGATATAATGAGAGCAACTAAGAACAGAGCAGAGAGGAAGAGCATGAAGAAAAGATTAACATTAAGCAGAGACATGAGGTGGCAAGGAAAGGGAGAGAAAAGAGAAATTGCATGGTAATGGAGGGAGACCCTTATTGTTACAAAAAAATTACATATAAGAGGTTGTGAGTGTAATGGGAAAATAAACAATAAGAGAAATGAATGACAGTAGGTAGGGTAGAGAGAGAAGATGGGAAGAGAGGGGAGGGGGGATAGTAGAGCATAGGAAAGGTAGCAGAATACAACAGTAACTAATAAGACATTATGTAAAAATATGGATGTGTAACTGATGTGATTCTGCATTCTGTATTTGGAGTAAAAATTGGAGTTCAAAACCCACTTGAATTTAATGTATGAAATATGATATGTCAAGAGCTTTGTAATGTTTTGAGCAACCAATAAAAGAAAAAAAAAGTAGCAATATATATGCCAATCGAAATTCATCATGAAATATATATAATCCAAAGATCGAGAAATATTCATTTTACTGAACATGGATTTATGTATAATGTAATTCAACTAGGAAGCTCACCCGTAGGTTGAATTTTCAGTTCCAACAGCGTTTAGGAGGAGTGATCTCTTCTCACAATTTGCATCTGCCAATTCAGCCACCTCACATGTGTGTACAAGTGATATCAGGTAGGATTCTATATGTGCATATAAAAATACATGTGCTGAATAGGCTACAGAGAAAGGGAGACAGGGATTCACATATTTGTTAATTTTAAAAACACATGTAGAAGTATTTCAACAAAAAAATTGACTAGATTTAAAACTCCTACATTATATAATGCAAAAGGCAATTCCAACTATACACCATGCCTCCTCTGAACTGCTTGTATTTCTATTCTTTTTGGGTTATTTTTCACCATCATTTTAGGATTATTAGTCAGAGACTAGTAGGGTACGGGTTAGTGTCTGGGGTTAAGTATTTCAAATGGAAAATTGGAAAATGAATCCAATGTGTATGTAAATATGTGCTACACAAAAATCTTCCCACTCACATCCAGAGCAATGCCTTGACAATACCTTTGCCCCAAGTAAGACACAATTAGAGTAGAAAAGTGTAAAAATCTAGGAATACATATATGGAATGGAATATGCTCGGGAGTTCACAACCTTGGAGGTGGTAGAGGAGTTTCCAAAAGTAAAGGAAAGGGTAAACACTCCACAAACAAGGAGCTCTGCTGGCCTAAGAATTCTTGGGAAATGGCCTCTGAGGTTGGGATCCTGAAATATATGTTGCTGTCATGAGCTTTAGCTTCCTTTGTAGTGAGACCATCAAAGCTGGGTCTGCATCTATGTTACCGGGAAGAGATGGTTTCTTATATTCCAATGAACATGAGGCAGCAGTGCTCAATTCTCTCTTTGTAGGTAAACTGTGGCCACTGGAGGCTAAGTGTCTCCCAGTGGGGACTGTGAAGACATTTGGTCATCCTCCACTTTTCATGGTGTTTTTTGCTGCTGCACTGGGAATTTGGTATTTGCTTCACAAAATATAAGAAGTTCATCTGGGATACAGTGCTGGAGGGAGTTCTGTCACTTGTGGTGGGTCAGGGTCTGCAGGAGAATGCACCAACCAGGCTTCTATCGCACAGAGCTTGCCCCAATAACCATAGCAACCTTATTCTGAACATTGCCCTTAAAACTCTCGATATAACAGGATGCCTTTACATATAAGGGTCTCATGTCTGCACTATATCAGTCACAAGCCATTTGGAAGCCAATGGCAGATCCACATAGCCCCTCCATGATGTTTTATCACACTCCTTCCCACCACTGTTCTAGGCGCACTACTCAGAAGGCTTCAAATTACTGGCATCTCGTGTTCTACATCATTTTCATGAAACCCAGTCAAACAAGGCACTGTCTGGTATACACATGATAAGCAACAGGACATCAAATTTTCTCCAGTTCCACCTGGTCATGGGAATTTCAAAAATTTCATGGTATTTATTTAGCAATTTTTCAAAAATGAAGTTAGAGGCACTGTGCGTCTCAATTCATTCAGGAACCATTAAGTGTTGTGAAAGTTCATTTCAATGAAAGCTCTAGAGAACTCTCACAGTCAAGGCTTCTCAAAGAATTACCAAATGGTCACATAAAGCCAGGCCAATTGACGTCTACAATGTAAGGTCCATGTGTGTTTTGACTCTCATCTATGGCTGCCATGTCTTTCATAATAAAATCATGTGATATCCTGGCTGAGATTCCAAGGCCTCTGTGGAAAGCCTCCCTGGGCATAGATCTCAGTTTCCAAGAGTGAGTCTTATGTGTGTCCTCCTAAAATCCCAACACAATTCATGGCAATACTTCTCTGAGGTCAATTCCAGAATGCAGTCTCTAAGGGGAATCACACCAGAGTTCAAGCCCAGGTGGATCCAGTCATCCCTTCCAACCGCCACAAAAATTACCACAATTAAAATCAAAACACTCCCACAGGCCCATCATCTTCTTCCATGTAGACACTCCTCATAACCTCTAGCTGGAGGTTTCTATGAGCCCAAGGTAGTGTCCAAAATAAGCTCACTTGCCCCTTATTTGCCTAAAATCATGGTGGCCTGGACACTCTTCCTGTGAACCAGGAGTGATCAAATATTCCTGCTGTTAAAGTGTTCCACTTCTCCAATTTCAGCCTACTGGCTGTAGGGTATAATTCTTTATGTGATTTGGAGTCATGAGAAAACCCAAGCACATATGGGGTAGCCTCTGCACGGATTTCAAGAACTCATTTGACCCAAATGATCCCTATTCTCACTTGATGGAGTTCAGGAACCTAAAACAAGAAGGCAAAAATATTCATCCACAATGACTGCTCTTTTGGACATTTTAGTTTTGAAAGCACATGGGATCTTTCTTTAAATCCATCAGGTGCTGAGAATCTAAGCCACAACCTCATACAAGGACAAGAGGCTGATTCAGACACATCCCATTCCAAAGCAATTAAGCAAAGAGCCACAGGTGGTGTCGATTCATTTCCATATGAAAACAGTGTTCTTCAGGCTACACAAAGGGGTGGCCTGAGGCAAAGACCTTTCTGACATTCAGGGTAATAGAAATAGAATTAAGCAAATGGCCCAAAGAAGGGTTTCTCCACTGAGACTTTACTGGTCACACTGATATCTGAGTTTTCTGAGATGCTCTCATTCCCTTCAGCTATCCAGAACATGGCCATGTCACAGAGCCTTGTGGTGTTACATATCTGGGAAACAAAACCATGAGTCTATTCTGGAGAGTGGCCAGAATTCACGAAGAAAAGTGGAACTTTAGAAGATAATAGATGTTGCCCATCCATAAGGCAAGCTGCAGTCCATTCATCAATTGCGCAGTATGAATCGCGGAAGCTTTCAACTAGAGACAACACATCCATTGATGCATTCTGTTTTCTAATGTCTACAACCATGGATACAGTGGGATACACAGACATAGAAACACACACAATGTCAAACGACTTACTAGAAACAGTCCACTCCAAACCAAACAAACCACCTTTCCTACCTATTCTCAGAACATGAGAAAAAACCACAAACTCACACCTACAACGGCAAAGGCACTTTCTTCCCCTAAATAGGTCTGTGACTATCCGAAGTGTCTTCTGACTGGTGGGCCATATTATGTTCCCCCAAAATGGCCTGTCCTGTTTCACATCTGGTCTCCTTGTCCAACTCTGTGAAGTTGTAAGGAACCAGCGGTGAGCCACTACCTGCTTTCTCAGGAAAGGCCCCTCTTCAGAGCTCTGCTGGCATTTGGCCATCCTCATATCAGCAGGTACCAAGAAAGACTGACTATGTCTTTGGGAAAAGCAAACAAGTTAGCCCACTGGGTCTGGAGTGGGACTGGCTCTTGGTGCCTGGCTTCCTGGATCCCAAGTTCAGAGAATTCCATCACCAAGGAAGTGAAGTGAGGTCACTTCTTTCAGGAACTGAATATGGTCACTGCCTTGGTAACCACTTTGTCCTAACAGTTGCTTCCAAGGTTCCCATGAGATAGAGGCTGCCCCAACATCCTGTGACACATTCAGAAGTTAGAATGATATATCAACCATAGGCACCCTGGAACAGCTCTCCACAGAGGCCTGGTTTGGTCCATCTTCTCTACATTAAGAAGAGAGAGGCTGACTCAGACACATCAATTCATCCTGACCAGGTTGTTTGCCATGGAAGATGACTATTGCTCTCTCAGGTCCTACATAGCTGCCTACATATTCTCCAAGGATCCTTTCTTCATGGATCTTTGAGGTTCTCAGCAGGTGGAATATCTTCTACATTCCTATATTGTAAGACCCACTCTGTCGCTGCTCTTAAGTTAGTTATATTGAGGGAACAGTGTATGGTTAGGGTTAATAACATGTTCGATTTGGGTTACGAATCATTCTGCAGGATGAATAATGGTATTGGCAACCTGTGATATTTACAAGAGTATACATGTGAAATATAAGTATGAAAGCAGAAATCTAGGTAAGATTTGAAGCCCAGAAGGGCATTGGGGACTTGAGTGGGATACCTAACTTTGAGTAATGTGCTGCACAGATGTCTCAGATAAATCAATATACATCGGACCTTGTACCTTGGATGATTGAATGCTGAAGAGAACATCCAGTCAAAAACCGATATTCGGTAGGATTAGGAAGGAAGTTGGTAGGTTTAGAAAGAAGAGTGAGTATAGGATTTGGACCAAAAGTTCTTCAGCAATAGGGTTTCGGGTAGAGAGTGTATGTAAATGTCAGCACATGTGAAGAGTCAGTTATAATGATGAACTGGGGAAAACATGTAGGAAAGCAGATATCAATAGAGATATTAGGAAATCAAGCAAAGTATAAAGTGTGTGATAGGGTTAGACATTTTCAACAGGTTTGAAGTTGAATATATAATCTTAGGAAGAAACAAATATTTAGTCACCAATAGGATTGATATTTGAGAGCATTAGGCAACCTGCACATGGATGTTTTTAGTAATGCATGCTATCTTTCCATTTAGGCTTTGGTACAATTGTAAGTGTGATCTTTGCTTTTTGTGTCCGGAATATTTCTGTGATAAAATGTGTATGTAGATCAGGTGACATGAGTATTTCTTCCACCATTTCTGAGAGCAATATTTTGAAGATTTATAAATTAGTATGGGGGTAGAAATAGGTGTACCCTGCTTCTATTAATATAGACATAATGCATGAATAGACCATACTGTGAATAAATAATATAACTGGATCCACTTTAAATAATGGATTGAATGGATATCTGAAAATATATAAGAAATGTTATATTGATATACAATCATTAATTCCAACCAGTTATATATCTAATGATTATTTTATGGTTATGGTTAATCATGAAGGGTGTGTGAGTTTTTCTTCAAAATTGATATGGAAATCGAAAACAATATATTTGGAAAAAAAAGTCTCATGAATAGACCAGTCAAGAAACATAGAAAAATACATGTGTTCTGGAGCAGGAAGTGACTAAAAGTGAAACAAATGCCTATAAATTTGCTAACTAGTGAATGAAATATATATCCTATGATGTGCATAAACTGAAGAAATAGTAATGTACCAGTGTGGAAAAAAAAATTAACGTCAAAATACACATCATGTCCCATAGGAACCAACATGCATTGATGTTAAACTGGGTCAGTTAATGCAGACATATTAGAATTTGTATGCACCTTTCACTGAAGTTAGTTCTCAGTACTAGGAAACAACTATGTATTTCATGTGTATGAGTATTTCTAAGAATAATCTTGTGAAAACTTGATTATTAATCCACATCCATGAACATGAATGAATTTAGGGAGTGTATATAAGACACATATTTTTCATATTTTTACAAATCTGGACAGTATATATATATATATATATATATATATATATATATATATATATAGATAGATAGATAGATAGATATATACACATATATGGACACATATACACACAAACACAGAAATTAAAAAGTAGCAATATATATGCCAATCGAAATTCATCATGAAATATATATCACAAAGATGCAAAAACATTCATTTTACTGAACATGGGTTTATGTATAATGTTGTTCCACTGGGAAGCTCACCCATAGGTTGAATTTTCAGTTCTAACAGCGTTTAGGACGAGTGATCACTTCTCACAATATGTATCTGCCAAGTCATGTAACTCAAAAGAATGTACGTTTGATACCATGTAGGATTCTATTTGTGCATATAAAAATACATGTGCTGAATAGGCTCCAGAAAATGAGAGACAGTAATTCACATATTTGTTAACTTTAAAAACACATGGAGAACTATTTCAATTAAAAATTGACTAGATTCATAATACCTACCCTTTATCATGCAAAAGGCAAGTCCAACCCTGAACTGCATGTATTTACGTACTGTTTGGGTTATTTTTCTCCATCATATTAGGATTAGTAGTCGGAGTCTATTAGAATATGGGTTAGTGTCAGGGATTCAGAATTGCGAATGGAAAAATAGGAAAATTAATCCAATGTGTATGCAAATATGTGCTAAAACAAATCTTCCGACTCTCATCCAGAACAATGCCTTGAAATTATCTTCACCCCAAGTAAGACACAATTAGAGAAGAAAATTTGCAAAATCTGTGATTACATTTCTGTAATGGAAAATGCTCAGGAGTGCACAAACTTGGAGGTGGTATAGGAGTTTTCAAAAGTAAGGACAGGGTACACACTCCACAAGCATGGAGCTCTGCATGCCTACATCTTTTTGAGAAACTGCCACAGAGGTTGGGCACTGATATATAGGTTTTTGTCAGGAGTTAAGCTTCCTTTGTAGTGATACCCTCAAAGCTGGGTCTGCATCTATGTGACCTGGAGGACAAAGTTTCTTATTTTCCAATGAACACGAGGCAGCAGTGCTGAATTCTCTCTTTGTAGATAAACTGTGGCCCCTGGGGGTTTATTTTCTCCCCGTGTGGACTGTGAAACCATTTGGTCATCCTCCAATTTTCGTGGTGTTTCTTGCTGCTGCACTTGGAGTTTTGTACATGCTTCACGAAATACAAGGAGTTCAACTGGGAAACAGTGCTGGAGAGAGTTCTGTCACGTGTGGTGGGTTATGGTCTGCAAGAAAATGCACAAACCAGGTTTCTATCTCTCAAAGATT
This sequence comes from Callospermophilus lateralis, assembly GCF_048772815.1. Classification (NCBI taxonomy): domain Eukaryota; kingdom Metazoa; phylum Chordata; class Mammalia; order Rodentia; family Sciuridae; genus Callospermophilus; species Callospermophilus lateralis. Next base: position 522,088 of record NW_027516985.1, on the reverse strand, counting down.
GCCCCCTTGTTCATAGCAACCTGATTCTGAACATTGCCCTGAAACCTCGCCATATAACAAGATGCCATTACATATAAGGGTCTGAAGTCTTCACTATGTCAGTCACAAGCCATTTGGAAGTAAATGGCAGATCCACATGGACCCACCATGATACTTTATCACACACCTGCCCACCACTGCTCTACGCCCACTACTCAGCAGGCTACAAATTACTGGCATGTCTGTTCTAAACAATTTTCAGAAAACCCTGTCAATCAAGGCACTCTCTGGTACACTCATGATAAGCAATAGGAGATCCAATGTTTCTTGAGTGCCACCGGGTCATGGGAATTTCAAAAATTTCATGGTATTTATCTAGCCATTTTTCAAGGATGACATTGGATGCACTGTGAATTTCAGTTATTCAGAAACCATTAAATGTTGAGAAAGCTCAATTCAAAGAAAATTCTGGAGAACTCTCACAGGCAAGGCTTTCCAAAAAGTGGACAAAAGGTCACTTGAAGCCAGGACCATTGAGGTCTACAATGTGAGGTCCTATATGTTTTGACTCTCTACTATGGCTGCAAAGTCTTTCAGAATAAAATCATGTGATATCCAGGCTGAGATTCCCAGTTCTTTGTGGAAAGCCACCCTGGTCCTAGATCTCAGGTTCCAAGGGCGACTCTCATGCGTGGCCTCCTAAAATCCCAACACAATTCATGGCAATACTTCTCTGAGGTCAGTTTCAGAACTCAGTCTCTAAGGGGAAACACACCAGAGTTCAATCCCTGGTGACCCAGTCATCTCTTCCAACCGCCACACAAATGACCAGAATTAAAACCAAAACACTCACACATGCCCCTCATCTTCTTTCATATAGACACTAATCATAACCTTGGCTGGAAGTTTCCATGAGGCACACAGCACAAGACAATGTCAAAATAAGCTCCCTTGCCCTTCATTTGTCTAAAGTCAGTGTTTCTGGACACCGTTCCTGTGAACCAGGGCTGATCAAAGATGCCTGCCATTAATACTGTTCCGCTTCTCCAATTTGAGGCATACTGACTGTCAGGTATAGTTTCTTTATGTGATTTGTAGTCATGAGAAAACCCAAGCACCTATGGGCTAGCCTCTGCAGGGCTTGAAGAACTCAGTTGACCCAAAGGATCCCTCTTCTGACTTGATGGAGATCAGGAACCTTACAGAGGAAAGCAAGAGACTTCATCAACAATGATTGCTCTTTTGGCCATTTTGGAATTGGATGCACACATGGGATCTTTCTTTAGATCCATCAGGTGCTGAGAATCTGAGCCATGGACTCACACTGCACTAAGAGGCGGATTCAGACATATCCCTTTGCAAAGCAATTAAGCAAAGATCCTCAGGTGATGCCCATTTATTTCCATTTGAAAACTGATTTTTTCAGGCTTTCGAAAGGTGTGGCCTTAGGCAAAGACCTTCCTAACATTCAGGGCAACAGAACAATAAGAAAGCAAATTCCCAAAGCAGAGTTTCTCCACTGAGACTTTCCTGGTCACACTGATATCTGAATTTTCTGAGATACTCACCATTCCCTTCAGCTATCCAGTACATGGCCATGTCCCAGATTGTGGAGGAGATACATATCTTGAACACAAAACCATGAGCCTATGGGAGAGTGGCCAGAATTCAGGAAGAAATCAGGAATGTAGAAAGGTAGTAGGTGTTGCCCATCTATAAGGTAAGCTGCAGTCCATTCATAAATTGGACAAGATGAATGCTGCAAAGATTTCTACTAGACAGGACACATCCTTTGATGCATTCTCTTTTCTATTGTCTACAACCACGGACACAGTGGGATACACAGAAACACTCACCTTCTCAAAGGACTTACTAGAAACAGGCCACTCCAAATTAAACAAACCGACTTTCCTACATATTCTTAAAACATGAGACAAAATCACTAACACACAAACACACCCACAAAGGCACCTTCTTTCCCCAAGTAGGTCTGTGACTATCCAGAGCATCCTCTGACTGGTGGGCCATACTATGTTCCCCTGAAATGGGCTGTTGTATGTCAGATCTGGTCTCCTTGGCCAACACTGTGATGTTGTCAGGAGCCAGCGGTGAGCCACTGCCTGCTTTATCAAAAAAAAAAAAAAAAAGCCCCTCTTCAGAGCTTTCCTGGCATTTGTCCCTCTTCAATTCAGTATTTGCCAAGAAAGAGTGACTCTGTCCTTGGTTAATCCAAACATGTGAGACCACTGGGACTGGGACTGGGCCTGCCTCAGGGTGCCTGTCTCCCTGGATCCAAAGTTCAGAGTGGTACATCAACAAGAAAGTGACGTAGGTCACTTCCTCTAGAACTGAATGAGGTCACTGCCTTGGCAACCACTTTGTCCTAACAGTTGCATCCAAGGGTCCATGAAATGGAGCGTGCTCCTGCTTCCTATGACACTTTTACAAGTTAAAATGGAATATCAACCATAGGCACCCGGGAACAGCTCTCCACACAGGCCTGGTTTGGTCCATCTTCTCTAGATTAAGAAGAGAGAGACTGCTTCAGACACATCCCTTCATCCTTACCTTGTTGTTTGTCATGGAAGATGACTTTTGCTCTCTCAGGTCCTTCATAGCTGCCTATATCTTCTCCAGGGATCATTTCTGCATGGACTTTTGAGGTTCTCTGCAGGTTGAAGATCTCCTACATTCCTGTATTGTAAGACCAACTCTGTCCCTGCTCGTCTATAAAGGTAGATTGAGGGAATCGTGTATGGTTAGGGTTAATAACATTTTTGATTTGGGTTGGGATCATTCTGCTGGATGAATAATGGTATTGGGAACCTGCGATATTTATAAGATTATAGAGGTGAAATATATGTATGAAAACAGAAATCTCAGTAAGATTTAAAGCCCAGAAGGTCATTGGGTCCTTGATTGGAATAGTTAGCTTTGAATTATGTTCTGCCCAGATGTCTCAGATAAATCTATACACAATGGCATAGGATCTTGTACCTTAGATGATTGAATGTTGAGGAGAACATCCATTCAAAAAGGGAGAGTTGGTAAGATTACGAAGATAGTTGGTAAGATTAGAAAAACGTGTGAGTATAGGATTTGGACAAAAAGTTCTTTAGCAATAGGGTTTCAGGTACACAAAAAAATGTAAATGTCAGCACATGTGAAGAGTCAGTCACAATGATGAACTGGGGAAAATATGTAGGAAAGCAGATATCAATAGAGACATAAGGAAATCAGGCAAAGTATAAAATGAGTGATAGCAATAGATATTTTCAACAGGCTTGAGATTGAATATATAATCTTAGGAAGAAACAAATATGTAGTCACCAATAGGATTGACATTTGAGAGCATTAGGCAACCTGGACATGGGTGATTTTCATAATCCATACTCACATTCCATTTAGGCTTTTGTACAATCGTAAGTGTGACTTTGCATTTTGTGGCCAGAATATTACTGTGATAAAATGTATATGTAGATCAGGTGACATGAGTATTTCTACCACCATTTCTTGGAGCAATATTTTGAAGAGGTATAAATTAGTATTGGGGGTACATATAGGTGTACCATGTGTGTATGAATATAGAGATAATGCATGAATAGACCATAGTGTGAATAAATAATATAACTGGTTCGAACTTAAGAAATTGGAATAAATTGATATCTGAATATACACAGGGAATCATATGTTGATATACATACATTCATTCCAACCATTTATACATCCAATGGAAATATTACGGGTGTGGTTCATCATAAAGAGTGTGTGAATTTTGCTTCAAAATTGATTATGGAAATCGAAAATAATGTGTTTGGAAAGAAGTCTCATGAAATGACCAGTCAAAAACAAAGAAGAATACATATGTTCTGAAGCAGGAAGTGATAGAATGTGTTACAAATTTCTTTAAATTTATGAAGTTGTGGGTGAAATGTATATTCTATGATGTACAAAAACTGAAGAAATAGTAATGTACCAGTGTTGTATAAAAATGAACGTCAAAATACACATCATGTCCCATAGGAATCTACTTGCATTGATGTTAAAGTGGGTCAGTTACTGTAAAAATATAAGGATTTGTTTGCACCATTTACTGAAGTGAGTTTTCAATACTATAAAACAAATATGTATTTCAGGTGGATGAATATTTATGAAAATAATCTTATGAAAATTTGAATATAAAACCACATACATGAACAAGAATGAATTTAGGGAGTGTATAATAAGACACATATATTTCATATTTTGAAAAATCTAGAGAGTATATATATATATATATACAAAACACACACAGAGACATTAAAAAGTAGCAATATATATGCCAATTAAAATTCATCGTGAAATATATATCATCCACAGATCCAAAAATATTAATTTTACTGAACATGGATTTATGTATAATGTTTTTCAACTAAGAAGCTCACTCATAATTTGAATTATCAGTTCCAAAACATTTAGGAGGAGTGATTTCTTCTCACACTTTGTCTCTGCCAAGTTAGCCACCTCTCAAGAATATAGGTGTGATACCAGGTATGATTCTATATGTTCATATAAAAATACATGTGCTGAATTGGCTACAGAAAAAGGGAGACAGGAATTCACATATGTGTTAACTTTAAAAACACATGCAGAACTCTTTCAACAAAAAATTGACAAGATTTATAACTCCTACCCTATATCATGCAAAAGGGAAGACCAACTATACACCATGGCTCCTCTGAAGTGCTAGTATTTCTATTCTGTTTGGGTTATTTTTCTCCATTATATTAGAATTAGTTGTCAGAATCTAGTAGGGTAGAGGTTAGTGTCAAGGATTCAGTATTTCAAATGGAAAATTGAAAAATGAATCCAATGTGTATGTAAATATGTGCTACACAAAAATCTTCCCACTCTAATCCAGAACAATGCCTTGACAATACCTTCGCCCCAAGTAAGACACAATTAGAGGAGAAGATTTAGAAAATCTGTGAACAAATATCTGGAATGGAATATGCTCAGGAGTCCACACCTTGGAAGTGGCAGAGGAGTTTCCAAAGGTAAGGGACAGGGTAAACCCTCCAAAAACATGGAGGTCTGCTGGCATAGACACTTCTTGAGAAACTGCCTGTGAGGTTGGGCACTTGAAAAATATGTTGTTGTCAGGAGCTTTAGCTTCCTTTCTAGTGAGACCATAAAAGCTTGGTCTGCATCTATGAGACCTGGAGGACATGCTTTCTTATTTCCCAATGAACATGAGGCAGCAGTGCTAAATTCTTTTTTTTAGGTAAACTGTGGCCACTGGGGGCTAAATGTCTTTCCATGTGCACTTTGAAGCCATATGGTCATCCTCCATTTTCGTTTTGTTTCTTCCTGCTGCACTGGGAGTTTGGTATTTGCTTCACGAAATACAAGGAGTTCAATTGGGTCTCAGTGCAAGAGGGAGTTCTGTCATGTGTGGTGGGTCAGGTTCTGCAGGAGGATACAAGAACCAGGATTCTATCCCACATAGCTTGCCCCCTTGACCATAGCAACCTGATTCTGAACAATGTCCTGAAAACTCTCCATATAACAAGTTGCCTTTACATGGAAGGTTCTGTTGGCTGCACCGTGTCAGTCACAAGCCATTTTGAAGCCAATGGAAGATCCACATGGCCCCACCACAGATGTTTTATCAAATACCTGCCCACCACTGCTCTAGTACAACTACTCAACAGAGTCCAACTTACTGGCATCTCTGTTCTACACCATTTACATGAAACCCAGTCAATCAAGGCACTGTCTGGTATATTCATGATCAGTAACAGGACATCCAAAGGTTCTCCAGTGCCACCTGGTGATGGGAATTTCAAAAATTTTATGGTATTTTTCTAGCCATTTTTCAAGGATGAAGTTGGAGGCACTGTGAGTTTCAATTCTTTCAGGAACCATTAAATGGTTAGGAAGCTCATTTCAATGAAAGTTCTGGAGAACACTCACAGGTAAGGCTTCCCAAAGAGTGGCCAAAAGATCACATGATATTATGCCCATTGAGGTCTACAATGTGAGGTCCATATGAGTTTTGACTCTCAACTATGAGTGCCAAATCTTTCAGAATAAAATCATGTGGTATCCTGGCTGAGAGGCCTAGTGCTCTGTGGAAAGCCATCCTGGGCCTAGAACTTAGTTTCCAAGGGCGACACTAATGCCTGGCTTCATAAAATCTCATCACTATTCATGGCAATACTTCTCTGAGGTCAGTTTGAGAACTCAGTTTCTAAGGGAATCACACCAGAGTTCAAGAACATGTGGACCAAGTCATCTCTTCCAACCGCCACCCAAATGACCACAATTTAAAACAAAACACTCCAATGTGGCGCTCATCTTTTTCCATATAGACACTCATAATGACCTCTGGCAAAAGTTTTCCATGAGGGGCACAGCCCAAGACCGTGTCCAAAATAAGCTCTCTTGCACCTAATTTGCCTAAAGTCAGGGTGGCCTGGACACCCTTCTTGTGAACCAGGAGAGATCAAATAGGCCTCCCATTAATACTGCTTTGCTTTTTCAATTTGAGGCCAACTGACTGTGGAGTTTGGATTCCTTATGTGAATTGGAGTCTTGAGAAAACCCAAGAAACTATGGGCTAGCCTCTGCAGGGCTTTGAAGAACTCATTTGACCCAAAGGATCCCTATTCTGGCTTGATGGAGGTCAGGAAAGTTACAGAAGAGGCGAGAGACTTCATCCACAAGGACTGCTCTTCTGGCCATTTTGGTTTTGGATGTACACATGGGATCTTTCTTTAGATCCATCAGGAGCTGAGAATCTAAGCCACACCCTCACACAAGGCAAATAGGCTGATTCAGACACATCCTTTCCAAAGCAATTAAGCAAAGAGCCACAGGTAATGCCCATTCATTTCCATTTGAAAACTGTTTTCTTCAGGCTTCACAAAGTGGTGGACTGAGGAAAAGACCTTCCTGACATTCAGGGCAACAGAAGAATTGGTAAACAAAAGGCCCCAAGCAGGGTTTCTTCACTGAGACTTTCTTGGTCAAACTGATATCTTAGTTTTCTTAGATGCTCGCCATTCCCTTCAGCTATTCAGTTCATGGTCATGTCACAGAGCTTCAAGGTTGTACATATCTTAAACACAAAACCATGAGCCTATTCTGGAGAGTGGCGAGAATTCAGGAAGAAAACAGGAACTTAGGTAGATAGCAGGTGTTTCACATCAATAAGGCAAGCTGCAGTCCATTCATAAATAGGGCAGGATGAATGCTGGGAAGCTTTCTACTAGATAGGACATATTCATTGATGCATTCTCTTTTCTAATGTCTACAACCACGGACATAGTAGGATACATAGACATAGAAACACTCACCTTGTCAAACGACTTACTAGAAACAGCTCACTCCAAACAAAACAAACCGCCTTTCATACCTATTCTCAGAACATGAGACAAAACCACAAACCCACACCCACACCACAAAGGCACCTCCTTCCCCCATGTAGGTCTGTGACTATCCGGAGTGTCCTCTGACTGGTTGGCCATACTATGTTCTCTGGAAATGGCCTGTTCTGTCTCAAATCTGGTCTCCTTGGCCAACTCTGTGAAGTTGTCAGGAGCCAGCGGTGAGCCACTGCCTGCTTTCTCAGGAAAGGCCCCTATTCATAGCTTTACTTGCATTTGGCCATCCTCACATCAGTAGGTTCCAAGAAAGACTGAGTCTGTCCTTGGTAAATCAAAATAAGTTTGACCACTGGGACTGGGACTGGGACTGGCTCTTGGTGCCTGGATTCCTGGATTCCAAGTTCAGAGAGTTCCATCACCAAGGAAGTTAGGTGAGGTCACTTCCTTTAGCAACTGAATGAGGTCACTGCCTTGGCAACAACTTTGTCCTAACAGTTGCTTCCAAGGTTCCCATGAGAAGGAGGCTGCCCCTACTTCCTGTGACACTTTCACCAGTTAGAGTGGTATGTCAACCATAGGCATGCAGGAGCAGCTCAACACATGCCTGCTTTGGTCCATCTTCTATACATTAAGAAGAGAGTGGCTAATTCAGACACATCCCTTCATCCTGAGCAGGTTGTTTGCCATGGAAGACTTCTGCTCTCTCAGGTCCTTCATAGTTGCCTACATCTTCTCCAGGGATCATTTCTGCATGGACCCTTGAGTTTCTCAGCAGGTGGAAGATCCTCTATATTCCTGTATTTTAAGACCAACTCTGTCCCCACTTTTCTGTAAAATTAGATTGAGAGAACAGTGTATGGTTAGGTTTAATAACATGTTCGATTTGGTTTAGAAAGGAAACTACACGGTTGAGCAAACAGGGTCCTACCGTTAGCAATAATATGAGGATTATTAATGGACCGGCCCTGGCAGATAAAAGCGTAGTTAACCAGGTTGACTATGTGAACAAAGACTCAAACCTTCCTTCTGGGGCCTCTGTCTCTCTTTGACGCTCTTCAAGTCGTTTTCTTAATTTACTCATTGATTCTTTTACAACTCCAGTATTGTCGGCATAAAAACAACATTCTTCCCTCAATGCAAGCAAAAAGGCACCTTTCTCTCATGAAGAGGAGGTCCAACACTCGCCTGCTCTATAAAACAACTTCAGAGAGAGAGAGGTTAAAATTCCTGTAAAGCTGTGATGTCGGTTTTTAATGTCTTTAAGCTTTGGTCTATTTCTGCTTCTAATTGTGTCTTTGTTGTGTCTCATGGACTAGGACAGTTCTTCCTGTGCCCAAGCCTTCAGCAATTATTATTCCTAATAGGATGGCTAAAGTGAGGGATACAGGTTCCCGGTGGAACCGGGTTGTATGCCCCCCTATTTGAACTTTAAATGAACCTGCGTCATGATAGAGCACTCTGAAAAACATCTACATCATTACATAATTAATCACATCTATTGACCATTTTATGAAAACATAAATAATGTTAAAGTGTATAGAATTATACTGTTTTATGGATGGACAAGAAAATGCACCTAAGATAGCACCAAAGTGAGGAAAACATTCTTATTTGTTTGCATCCGGATTTAGAGGGCATTGCTTCTTTTGTAATCAATTAATCCCCTGAAACCCAAGTTTTGGTAGTTTTAGAGTTTGTACCCAACATGTAAGGGAAGGGGCTCAGAAGTTCACAGTCTGCAGAAATTCACAAAAATTAGTTTTTGTTTCTGTTTTTTTTTTTTTCCTCTGTTCTGGGCAAGTTAACTTTTCAAGGACACCTTGGAAGGGGAGAGCTTTTTTGTCTCTTTTTTTTCTCCCTGCCAGCTGTCACCATGGAGCCCAGTTGCTAACATTTTTATCTTAGAAATGTAGCCATCTCGGTGAAGCCCCAGCTCAAGGCCAGAGGCCTTGTTCGCATATTTTGTGAAAAACTGGTAAGGAGGTGTCTAGCTTAGGGGTGGTGATTTTTCCAGCCAGTGGTCAAGTAGAACAGGGCAACATGAAAAGTGCAAGTTTATGTACATTAACTCTTTCAGAGGGACTCTTTTGCTGAAAGACCTAAAGTAAGCCTTGGTGAAGACTTCTGGAGAAGGTCATTTAAGACATTTCTATGGACCTAGTACAGAGGGGGAAGACGGGGTAGTCGAGGCTGAGAGCAGCTCCGTGGATCTAAGAATGAGGAAAGAGAGATGTAAAAGAAAAATGGGAAAGGGGTTTGGGATTTTCCTAAAACAAAACTTGAGCAGTAGAACAGGTAGAGCAGAGGGGAAGATGGGAGTAAATATTCCAAAAAGCCTTTGAGGGACTTTAAATTCTTAGAAACCTGTTTTCAGTGATGACAAAGCAACTTTAAAGGCCATTTTCATTACATCTTGTATAGGGGTCTGAGGCCTCTTATCAGCTGGTTTGAGCTTTGGGTTAGCTTGCTAGAGGACTTGCTTGGACCTAGTGCAGGCACTGACAGGAAAAGAGAGGAGTGAGTGGGTGAAGGGGTACCTTGGTACCTGCTACCTCAGCAAGGGGGCAATGTTCTGAGAACCAGCGGAGGTTTGGGTTTTTGATTTAGTAATTGGAGAGGAGAAATCAGGTTGCTAAGATGGGAGTGATAGCAGAGAGTCTAGAGCAGAAGGCTGAGGGTGAGGAACTATTGGAGAAGCATAGTACAGGATGTGAGCAAAGGAGGGAAAAGGATTCCACATAGGGAAATTTCCCCCTTTTGAGAACTTGCCAAAGTTAAAAATGTCACACAAAATTTGAGGATCTAGAGAACCCTCTGGGGGCCATAGTATTTGGTTGTCTAATTGGTAATATGGCCAATGCTGTGTACTGAATTTGATGAGGAGTTTGGGTTCCACCAGGCAGCCCCTGTATGCTCACATTCACTTGACTTACACAAGAAGTCGGCTTCTCCCCGACACAGCCGTGGCTGTTTGTGCCTTTGATAGTCCGCTAGGCAAACATAGTAATCTAGGCTAGCCAACCTGAATCTGTCTCGCGTGTCCCTGCATCCATAATGTTTGTTTCCATTATCTATGGTACAGAAGAGATTTAATGGAATTTTAGTGGGATCCTCTTCATCAGGGATATCTCAATAGGAAAGACCTATACCGAGCTGACAAATGTCTGGGTGGATAGATGGCCACCAGGTCTCTAAGGGGGCTGTATGCGAGATAGACCATACTTCTTGTCTAGTAGGATTTGTGATCAGCCATTGCTGCTGAACGGAATGATGAGGGTTAGAACTACTGGTGGCCAAGGGGAGAGTCTATAGTCTTATCCACATAGCGAATACGCAATTTGAAATGGTTAGCAGGCTTTTCCAGTTTCCAACAAGAGTCTGGACACAGCAAAGGATTGAGATGAGAGGCATGGATCCAAAAAGTGATTCCGTCTACTTTTACCGCTTTAGGTTTTATAAGTAGCACCTGGTATGTTCCTTTCCAGTGGGGTTCCAGGGATGACACCTGATGTTGTCTTATGTAGACGAAGTCTCTTACTTGATATTGACTTAGAGTCCCCTCCTCCCAAGGTTGGTAGGCAGTGGCCAGCTGTTTCCACAGGTATCGCTGAGTTCTTTCAATGACTTTAAGTCTGTCAAGCAAGGGGGTGTGGAAGTGATCGTTAGGCCTTAGAGTTGGGGTTAGGTTCCTTACTGGATGATGGGCATCATAGAGAATTTCATAGGGGGTGAGGTTACACAAAGAAAGAGAGGGAGTATTTCTCGCATGAAACAGTGCATAAGGCAGGAGCATAATCCAATCTTTTATGCCAGGCTCTAAGCTTAATTTCGTTAAGGTCTCTTTAATGGTTCTATTTATTTTTTCTACCTGTCCTGAGCTCTGGGGTATATAAGCATAATGTAACTTCAAATTAATCCACAGGGTCCCAGTGAACACCGGACTTACCTGAGCCATGAACACCAGTCCATTATCAGACCCTATTGCCTTAGGCAGACCGTATCTTGGAGAAATATCTTTCAGGATCTTCTTGAAAACCATTTGTGCAGTTTGGTTGTTTTTGTGTGTGTATGTGTGTTTGTGTGTAAGGTTTCAGTCCATCCTGAAAATGTATCTACAAAGACTAGGAGATATTTAAGTCCATACGTTGCTGGCTTAATTTCACTATTGTCCACTTCCCAAAATTGTCATTTTCTGGTTCCTCGTAGGTGCTTTCCTCTAGGAAACTGGAAGGGTAAGCATTAACCAATTGACGGACTCGACAGGCTTTTGTTACCCGTTCAGTTATTTCCTTTCGCTGTGAGTCGGTTAGTGGAAAACTCTGTTCTTAATCCTACAGGAATGCCTGCAGTTTCATTGAACCAAGGTGAGTGAGTTGGTGTACATTTTTAACGTAGTGTAGGGCTTTCTGTAATTGCAGCCTGAGCTCAGTGAAGTTGAGGCGTTCAGTGTCAGTGTCCATAGATGTTATCAAAAACTTCCTGGTGATCAGGGGTCCATTGGAATTGGGCATCTCCCATTAACACCGGGTATAAAGGAGCAGCTAAAGACGCAAACCCAGGTATCCATAACCTGCAAAAGCCAGCAGTACCAAGAAACTCTCTGAGTTGTCTCCTGTTAGATGGGGGTGGTATCTACACAATGGTTTGTTTTCTGGGCTCAGTGAGCCATCATTTACTGCCCCTAAGGTAACAGCCCAGGAAGATTACTTCATGCTAGCAAATTTGGGCTTTTTTGCCGAAACTCTATACCCAAGTTGAGCAAGCTCATATAATAGTGCTTGGGTCCCAGACTCACAGTTTTCCTTGGTGTTGGCTGCCAGTAGCAGGTCATTCACGTATTGAAGCTGGGTGATTTGGGGTGCATAGTTCTGAAATTGCTGAGATCTCTGTGGAGGGCTTCATCAAAGAAAGTGGGGGAGTTTTTGAACCCCAGTGGGAGTCTAGTCAAAGTTAGTTGACCAGACGTTCAGGTTTCTGGGTCTACCCACCCAAAAGCAAACAGCAACTGACTATCTTTATGCAGAGGCAAGCAAAAGAAAGCATCTTTTAGTCCAGAACAGTATACCATTTCCGCTCAGGGTTCAGAGTGCTAAGCAGATTGTACGGATTAGGTACCGTGTGGTGAATGTCCTGCACTCTGTTGTTGATCTCTCTTAGGTCTTTAACAGGACAATAGTCCCCGGTTCCTGGCTTTTTTTTTCTAGTAGCAGGGGAGTGTTCCAGGCCAATTGACAGGGCCTTAGGAGCCCTAAGTCCAGATATTTCTGAATATGGGGCCTTATCTCATCTTTAGCTTTTTTTGCTTAGAGGATATTATTTGACATTGATTGGGGAGGCTGAGGTTTTTAACTCCACTGTTATTGGAGGTTGTTTCACGGCCAGGCCTAGCCCAGCAGTTTTTGCCCAGGCATCTGCATAATCTGTTATCCATTTCTGGTGTAGCTTGCCTGTTTGATCAGTCTTTGGGGGTGTGAAGAGTGGATGTTCATCTTCTACTAATATAGTTAAAGCCGTGACTATAGGAGTTTTTACTGAAGAATTTAGAAATTTCATTTTGGGGCCTTCAGGGTTAAAAGTTATTTAGGCCAAGAGCTTGGTGAGCAGATCTCTGCCCATCAATGGGTCCAGGCATTCCTGGATTACGAGGAAGGAGTGATAGATTTTTCCTTTCCCAAGGTCCATGGTCCTCTTAGTAGTCTAAGCCCGATATTTACTGCCATTAGTTCTTTGAACTACAGACCTTTTATTTGATAGAGGGCCCAATGGGGCCTTAAGGGCTGAGTATACTGCTCCTGTTTTCATTTCAAAGTTTACTGGGGTCCGCTACACTTCAAAAGTTACCCTGAGCTAGGGGAAGTGATCTGAGCCCCAACTTTTTTAGTCATGCTCCAGAGTCAGAATGGCTGGCTGGCGTGGCTGTCTCTTTATAGGGCACTCTTTTGCCCAGTATCCTTTTTTTTTTACAGTAGGCACATTGATCTGAGGCCAGGGGTGGCCTCTGGCATGGCCCCAGGTATCCCTTCCTGTCACCTTACGTCTTAATTTCTGGCCTCTTTCTTGTGTGACCAGGATCTTGGTCAATCCCTTAGTCTGTCTTTTGCTTCTCTCATCCTTCCTTTGCTCCCTTTCTTTCTCCCTGTTTCTCTCTTATAGTATATTTTCTCGGCTTCTCTGACTAAATCTCTCTTTTAAATTTTTTTAATATCCATGGCAGCTTGCCCAATTAAGGCCATCGTTACAGATGAATTTTGATCCGCTGCCTGAGGATCGAAAGGAGTATATCTCTTATATGCCTCCATAATTCTTTCTAGAAACAAAGAGGGAGATTCATCAGGCCTTTGAATAATTTCTCTTACCATGGCCAAATTAGTTGGTCACCTAGTAGCCCCTTGGAGACCCGCTATTAGAGCCAGGCAATAATTGGACAGATGCTCTTTATCTTCAAAGGTGTTGGGGTTCCAGTTGGTTTGGTTTAAGGGTAAGCTGGCTTTGATTATGTTGGGAAGTTGTGTTGGTCGCCAATCAGGTCCGAGGATTTTTTTTTTTTAGTTTCTTGGAGGTTTTTCTCTTATTCCTCTGTCATAAAGAAAGTCCCTAGGAGTTGTTGGCAGTTATCCCAAGTAGGCAGGTGTAAAAACGTTGGCGAGTTCTCTGAGTTCTTTTAGCCGGGCCAGCTTCCTCCAGGGAAGGAGGGGCTCTGTGTGCCACGGGACAGTCATCTGGATGGTGCTGGGCCATCCTAGCTTCTTTGAATGGTGGAGAGGCTGAGTCAGCAGCAGGGGAATCACTTAGAGGGTGTTGGGAGTTGGGGGATGAAGGCAGAGGATAAGGAGGGGGAGGAGAGTCCAGTAGAGTCTTGAGACTCATGGAGAACAGAGGGTGCAAGAGGAGGAGCAGAGAGTTAAAGAGATAGAATCATGGGGGAAGGAGTAGGAGCGGGTGCAGGAACAAGGAAAGGCTTCATCCTTGGAGGAGGAGATTTGTAGAGGTCCTGACAAGTTAAGATATATGGCTGTTGATCTGGATGTCTACGTGGCCCCTGCTAAAAGACAATATCTCGAACTTTTCAAATTAGTGCGAAGTAGAAAGATCATTCTAGGGGCCATCCGACTACAAAGGTGGGTCATTCTGAGACACAGAATCTGCCAGATCCGGCATTTTACTGAAAAAGAAAGATTCTGAGCCCTTAAGCAGACTTTGGTCTAGTGATCAAGGGTCAGGAACAGAGGCATTGTAGTGCTCTGTCCCATAATGAAATATACACAGACAATAAAAGCAATGACACATGACACAGACAAGACAAGACAATAAAGACAGGCAATGGACGTCCAATACTGAGACCAGGACTGAGTAGCCGGCAAAACATGATGGGCTGGCAATACCGAATCCGAAACAAAATATCACTGAATCAAGGAGACTATTGTTCCTCGATTTCATGAGTTCATCCCCCAGGGACATGGCCTGTGGCTCTGTGACATGTGTGTCAGTCACCGTGGGAGAGAGCTCACGCTCTTTACCAATAGCCATTTTGTGAAACCCTAACCTGAATCCTGAAACCAGAAAGAGGGGCCTTATTTACCCCAAGAGGAGCCCGTTGGGGGTCTTTCATCTGCGGCTGCCGGATCTCACTGGGGCCACGAGATGTAAAGATCGGGCGAGGGTCGGTTGAAGAGACCACCAAGAGACTGTCTCATGCAACAGCAAAGGCTTTATTGGGAGTCCGGCATGCAAGGGCTCAGAGCTCTCTTGAATAGAGCAGAGAGCCCTGAGAACAGCTTAAGAAGTGCTTATATATTTTCCTTGGAGAGGGCAGAGAGGGAAGTTTATTGATGGGTAAGGGCGAGTGGGCGGTTTGCGTGCAACTGGTTGACCGAGTACATTCTGCAGTTTGGCAGTTGGGGACAGCACATTCTGGGAAAAAGAATAGCAAACAGTTCTCATGATTTCAACAGTGTTTTGTTAAGCATACAGAAAATCAAGAAGTGACAAGTACCTATTTTATTAACCTTTCAATATAAGTATGAAAACAGAAATATAGGTAAGATTTGAAGCCCAGAAGTTCATTGGGCTCTTTATTGGTATACTTAGCGTTGAATTACATTCTGTAGTGATGTCCCAGAAATATGGATATACAATGGCATAGGACCTTATACATTCTCGGAGGTCAATTCCAAAACACAGACTCTAAGGGGAATCACACCAAAGTTCAAGCCAAGGTGGACCCAATTATCTCTTCCAACCGCCACACAAATGACCACAATTAAAACCAAGACACTCCCACATGCCACTCATCTTCTTCCATATAGACACTCACCATAACTTCTGGCAAGAGCATTCCATGAGAGGCGCAGCACAAGACAGTGTTCCAAATAAGCTCCCTTTCCCCTCATTTGCCAATAGTCAGGGTGGCCTGGACACCCTCCCTGTGAACCAGGAGTTATCAAACAGGTCTGCCATTAATACAGCTCTGTTCTCCAATTTGAGGCCTACTGACTGTGGGGTTTAGATTCTTTATTTGAATTGGATTCATTAGAAAACCCAAGAACCTATGGGCTAGCATCTGCAGGGCTTTGAAGAACTCATTTGACCCAAAGGATCCCTATTCTCACTTGATGTAGGTAAGGAACCTTACAGAGGAATGTGAGGGACTTCATCCACAGTGACTGATTTTTGGTCATTTTGATTTTGGATCCACACATGGGATCGTTCTTTAGATCCATCAGGTGCTGAGAATCTAAGCCACAGGCTCACACAGGACCAAGAGGCTGAATCAGACACATCCCTTTACAAAGCAATTAAGCAAAGAGCCACAGGTGATGCCCATTCATTTCCGTTTGAAAACTGTTTTCTTCAGGATTCACAAAGGCGTGGCCTCAGGCAAAGAACTTACTGACATTCAGGGCAACAGAAAAATAGGCAATCAAAAGGCCCATTGCAGGGGTTCTCCACTGAGACTTTCCTGGTCACATTGATTTCTGAGTTTTCTGAGATGCTTGTCATTCCCTTCAGCTATCCAGTACATGTCCATGTCACAGTGCTTGGAGGTGGTACATATCGTGGACTCAAAAGCATGAGCCTATTTTGGAGAGTGGCTAGATTTCAGGAAGAAAACAGGAACTTAGGAAGATAGCAGGTGTTGCCCATCGATATGGCAAGCCCTAGTGCATTCATAAATTGGGCAGGATGAATGCTGGGAAACTTTCTACTAGACAGGAAACATCCATTGATGCATTCTCTTTTTCTAATGTCTACAACCATGGACACAGTGAGATACACAGACATAGAAACACTCGCCTTGTTAAACAACTTACTAGAAACAGTTCACTCCAAACCAAACAAACCGACTTTCCTACCTATTCTCAGAACATGGGACAAAACCACAAACACACATCCACACCCACAAAGGCACCTCCTTCCCCCAAATAGGTCTCTCACTATCCGGAGTGTCCTCTGACTGCTGGGCCATACTATGTTCCCCCGATATGGCCTATCCTGTCTCAGATCTGGACTCCATGTCCAACTCTGTGAAGTGGTCAGGAGCCAGCTGTGAGCCAGTACCTGCTTTTTTAGGAAAGGCCCCTCTTCAGAGTACTCCTGGCATTTGGCCATCCTCACATCAGTAGGTACCAAGAAAGACTGACTCTGTCCTTGCTAAATTGAATCAAGTGAGACCACTAGGACTGGGACTGGAACTGACTCTGTGTGCCTGGCTTCCTGCATCCCAAGTTCAGAGAGTTCCATTACCAAGGAAGTGAGGTGAGGTTGCATCCTTCAGGAACTGAATGAGGTCACTGCCTTGGCAACCACTTTGTCCAAACAGTTGCTTTCAAGCGTACCATGAGAAGGAGGCTTACCCTACTTTCTGTGGCACTTTCACAAATTAGAATGGTATATCAACCATAGGCACCAAGAAACAGCTCTCCACACAGGCCTGATTTGGTCCATCTTCTCTATAATAGGAAGAGAGCCTTTAGTCCGGGGAGCACTGCAGTGAACCTCTGCAATAAAACTATTAGCAAGCACCTGGTGGAGGAGTCCTCCATAGGTAAGTGGCGCCTTTATAACATCTGATATCCTGTTAAGGGAGATCTTATCTGATGACAGAGATGTGGCCTGGGGAGGCTCACATATACTCCTTTCCAGGAGAGTAACGAGAATCTTTCTGTCCTCTGTTCTGTTCTGTAGGGAATTCCTCTGGAACTGTAGAGAGGGGCCTACAGGCACGCACGCGCTCCTACCCTGGAGCTATAGCAAGATGTTGCACTGTTCCACTGTTTTTCTGTTTAGGCGCTGGTTTTCTGTTTTTTGTGTTGTGTTTTGTCTTCTATTTTTTTGATTGTTTGTTTGTTTTTGTTTGTTTTGTTTTGTGATTTCAGTGGTAAAAACTTAAGTATTTTGGACGTAAAAATGGGTAATAAAGAGAGTAAGCCTGACACCCCTTTGGACTGTGTTTGAGGGATCTGCGATGAACTTTACCCCCCTTTGTTAAGCAGGATGACAGAAGCTCCTAGCTTTCTGCCTGGAGCACACCCATTGCAGAGGGCAATGCTTGCTGGGGACCTAAGAACTGAGCATCTCCCAGGTTAACAAGTGAAACTCCTTTAAAACCCCTTGTCGCTCCAGATCAAGAGAGTCACAACATTTGGCAGAGTCCCCTGTGTTTCTCCTTTGTTCGCAAAGCAATAAACCTCCCTTTTTCTTTTTCTCAAAACTCAGTCCTCATTATTAAATTGGTATTAATTGGCTTCAAGTTCAGGAATCGAACTTTAATTTACAAATTTGGTACCCCCCCTCCTCCCCGGAACTTTGTGAGAGCTGTCTATTTTAATATCAGGAGATGAAGCATGCTTGGTGTGGAACTGAACAAGAGGAGCTAATCCTGTAAGTAAAAGGAAGGACTGAGGGACTCCCAGCAGCTGCCAAAGCCCTGTTGATTCAGGGAATTACCTCCTTCCTTTCCGCACTGTAAGAATTATGCCACCTCTGTCTTGTTAAAAAAGAGAAAAAGAAAAAGGGGACACTAAATGCAGTGAAGTCACCATGGAGACACTTTATTTTACATTTCAGGTTGCCCCTCTGTTAAAACATGTGGTCCTCCCCCCCTGTGGATATCTATGGTGCACACTGGTGTAGGAGATTTTTCTCTTATCTGTTCTGGTTTAATGGGTTCTCTCTGACAGCCATAGTCTGGACCTCCTTTCTGTCTGTCTTGTGTCTTTGTATCTGGCGCTTTAAGACATGTGCAATAATGTGTTGATATTATAAATTGTTTCTTGGGAATGATCTTAGCTGAATGTATGTCTAAATGATGATGTTTTATTTTAACAATCTGGTATCTGAATGGGTTTTTGAAGCATTGCACAATCTTGCAGTTAAAAGTCGGGTTTAGGTAATTGTTTAGTTTATGATTTCAGATAATTCATGCCAGAGAACTTAAGTACTTAGGATGGAAAACTGAAGAACTCTACTTCCAAGTTGGCAAGTAACTTCCCAATCATACAGTCTTTTTTTCACCAATTTTGAATTGGATAGCCTGGGAAAATATCACTGTGTGTACCAGTGCATTAATTTGGACAAGGATAGTAAATCATAGATTGGTATCTGTTGACAAAACAAGATGTAAAGATATAAAATTTTGTGAATTGTATCTTAAATTTATATCATAATTTTCAACATCCGAACCTCAAAATTATGGTTAAAATGCCTTAGGCCTGAGGTGTCTGCTCAGAATAGCAGTTTTTCCTGCTCCTTCCAGACCTCAGCCATGACTTATGTTGAAATGTAAATGAAAGAAGCCTGCAATCTTAGTAGGAGACTGATTTGAGGCCTAAGGGTGAAAAAAAAGGTAAATTGTATGGTATTTAGTAATTACTAGCCAGTCACTTTTTCTAGGACTCTTTTTTTTTCCTTAGATACTTTTTTTTTGAGCTCATGATTTTGAGCATACAGACCTAGGTTAATGTTTTTCAGATCAGTTCTATCTTTGACCAACTGTAGACATTTTGAAACATTGCAATGGAGATTTCACCTGAGAAAAGCTACAAGGCCTTTACTATTATTATGTGTGCACACTTTTGTTATGTGTTGTATGTCTATATATACATATGTCCGTATATCATATATATGATACACAAACTAACATATACAAGGTGCGCTCATAAAAAAGCACTCATTAAAACAAATTTAAATAGGAGATCCAAAGATCTTTAATTCACGTGATTTAAATGTTTCAATTTAAATTGGATAAACAGATAAAAATCAATGTCTTTAAATTTAAGCTTACAAATTTTTCTAGGTGTTCAAAAATCTAATAAAATATTAATATCTACAAAATGGCTAATATGCCTTGGTACTAGGACCTTTCCTTCAACATAAAAATGGTTTACACTGTCAATACATTTCTCTAATATTTTGATAAATAAATAAAGTAAATTTGATTGGGATTACTCATTCATGAGTACTTTTGTTAGATATCTGATTGATTTACTAAGGTCTGAATAAGTTTTTATTAAAGTCTGTATAAGAATATAAAAATCAGTCATGTGTTAATGAGACAGAAATTTCTTAAAACATAAGTTTACCCATAACGTTGTGTTTATTAAGTTTTATTTTCTCTAGAGCAAGCAACCATAAAAATTAAACAACTGATTAAATAAGAACTGTTATTTTAGAGCACTGTACTGCCATTGCTTTAAAAGCTAAACTTGGTTAATGTAGAAACATCAATGTAATTGTGATGCTATCAATGTTTTCATATCTTATATGTATTCAAGTCTGTAAGGTAGAAACTTTAAAAGAGCATTATATCAAGCTGGTGCTCTCAAGTTTTATGGTAAAAAAATATATTGGGGATTTATTTACCTGTTATCAATAAGATATGTAAACTTTTATGTTACTTTTTACATTGGGGAAAAATTTAAATGTATTTTTTAGTTAATGAGAGCCTAATCGATGTAAAGGTTAAAAACTTTCAGCATTTCTTTAATTCATGTTTTAAATGTGATATCATATGGTGTTAGCTAATGTTCATGTGACCTCAAACAATTTATGTAAACTTTGTCAAATGATATTTATAAATAAAGATTATCTTTAGAACTAAAATACTTAAGATTTATAAAGAGCCCTGCCTTACCTGAGATAAGGCTCTGAGTCCCATCTTACTACATGTGAGAATGACTACAAAACCAGTAGGTCAGATAATATTTCTTTAAGGTTATGTTAAAAAGTTGGTTTTTTTAAGGTCAATATTCCTAGGATCTCAAACAGGGGATATAATGTATAACTCAGCCAAAAATTTCAGGGTAGCTATTACACAAGCTAAGTATTTTTACTTTTGTTAATTTTATTTTGAAATTATTTTATAAGTGATCTAAAGATTCTCTGTTACTGTTTTACAAACGTGTTGCTTTAAGAACACAACATGGGTTTATTCAAGATAATAAGTCATTACTTACAATACAGACAGAAAAATACAGATCCCAATTAATAAAAAGATAATGATATAGTTATAGACATTAAAGCCCAGTACTCTTAATATAAGGCTGTTAAAATTTATTTGCTGGATGTTTAAGATTAGGATTTAAAATTGAAGTTAAATGAAAAGCGCCAAGAAAACCAATATTTGGCTTTTGCCCTCTGAGTCAGTCTGAATCCAGGGAACAGGGAACTTCTCTAAAGAGCTTTGAAACTCTGAGCCACATAACCTCCTCCTGATCAGGGAGATTAATGAGACCACTGGAGAACAGAAATCCAATCAGTGTATTTGTTACGAAGAGGAGAGTCATCAAAGAAAGGAGATATCCCTGATGCTTCTGAGGGAAGCCAAATGGTCAAGCAAGATCTGGACCCACCTAGCGCAAATGGCACTAGCAGAACTGAGAATCCGCTCTCAAGTTTCCCCAGAATTGACTCCCATAAAAGCTCAGCTGACTGTTAACAATAGATGGAAACAGAAGTCAGTTTGACTGCTTCATCTTAAACACTTAGCAAAGACAGTTAAGAACAAAATACATCCATTCCTGGGCATTTTAAATTATAATAATAATAATATAATTTTAAGGTATGCACTTTATGTTTGCCTCCCAAAATAAGTAAGACTGGTGGCTACAAAGAAGAATTCTCAGAAAGGAATGCCTGATACTTATAAAAAGAGACTATCAAGAAGACCTGCCACAGGGATAAGTTTTCAGTTTAAGGCCTACAGATATTCCTAACCTACACAGGTAGGCTTGGTGTTTGCTAGTACAATTATCCATCCCTGAGTAACAGAATTAAAGGTTTCTCTAAGAGACACAGAGGTCATACTAGTAAAAAGATTTTACAAGATCAGATGACATTAAATTATTAAACTGTATCTTATGGGGAGGGACAAGTGTAACAGTACAAGTTAAGTTGACAGTCCGGATAACTCGGGATATTAAAGACTGGTGATGGAACTTCTATACAGTGACATGTTCCAGCTGCTGCAACATTTTTTCAGTACTCATGGTTTTTGTTTCTCTCATAGAAGAACCCATCCCCAGATGACTTTAAAACCTGTTCTTCCCCAATCAGACTTCAAACCGAACTGACTTCTAAAAGGCAACTCATGTCCCTCAACTGACTTCTAAAAGGCAACTCATGTCCCTCATGCCATGCCCACTCATGTCACCCTGTCTCAGGTCAGAAGAAGAAGAAATGAGTGACACCACTCTTCTTAAAACAATGGAGAGAAAGATAAATAGACTATCAATATAAGTAATTAATTAAGTCAGGTAAAATCAGGGAGATCGGTTTTGGGTGAGTTCTAAAAATTTGGAGACTCTTACCTGAGGGATTAAAATTTCCTCAGTGCTCTTCCCGTAATCTATCAAAGATTTGAAAGGGACACAAAGAAAAGGGGGGAATGATAGACCCAACCTGATCTTTAATTAAAATTGGGAGCCATCTTGCCAAAAAGCCATGAAAAGATAATTTTGGCTTTAGCATAAATCACTTCAAATTCTAAACCTGCTTGGAATGCCTGCCCACGCCTGGAACTCACCCATGCCCGGCTCTCTGACCAGATAGCAGCCCTCTCTGAAACTTTAGTGACACATCATAAATATTTGCCTTCTCTGGCGAGCAACAACCCTCTCTGAGGCTCTAATGGTCTTCATGAACTCTGATGTAGGGACAGCAAAAAAAAATGTAGACTGCCATTAGTGTGATGTTTGTCAGAGTTCTGTTATCTGTAAACCCCAATTTGTGTAATTTTCTGGGCTATTAAGCTGCCTGTAGGAAAGCTGGGGTTGCTGTCTTATTCCCGCCATTTTGTGAGGGAGAGGCAGCACAGCCGGTGGAAATAATAAGCTTAATTTAATTTGATTTTAATTAGAGTCAGTGGTCTTTTCTTGTGTCCTGGTCTAAGAGGTAATCACTCCAAAAACATGGAGCTCTGCTGGCCTAAACACTTCTTGAGAAACTTCCTCTGAGTTTGGGCACTTGAAATATATGTTGTTGTAAGGAGCTTTAGCTTCCTTTCTAGTGATACCATCAAAGCTGATTCTGCATCTATGTGACCTGGAGGACATGGTTTCTTGTATTCTAATGAACATGAGGCAGCAGTGCTGAATTTTCTGTTTGTAGGTAAACTGTGGCCACTGGATGCTAAGTGTCTCCCCGTGTGGACTGTGAAGCCATTTGGTCATCCTCCACTTTTTGTGGTGTTTCTTGCTGCTGTACTGGGAGTTTGGTATATGCTTTATGAAATACAACGAGTTCAACTGGAACCCAGTGTTGGAGGGAGTTCTGTCACTTGTGGTGGGTCAGGGTCTGAAGGAGAATGCACCAACCAGGCTTTTATCTCACAGATCTTGCCCCCTTGTCCTTAGAAATCTGACTCTGAACTTAGCCCAGAAACCTCTCCATATAACATGATGCCTTTACATAGAAGGGTCTGCTGGCTGCACCATGTCAGTCACAAACCATTTGGAAAGCAATGGCAAATCCTCATGGCCACACCACATATGTATTATCACACACCTACCCACCACTGCAATAGGCCCACTACTCAGCAGGCTCCAACTTACTGGCATCTTTGTTCTACACCATTTTCATGAAACCCGGTCAATCATGGCATTCTCTGGTACACTCATGATCAGCAACAAGACATCTAAAGGTTCTCCAGTGCCACCTGGTTAAGGGAATTTCAAAGATTTCATTGTATTTATCTAGCCATTTTTCTTGGATGAAGTTGGAGGCACTGTGGGTTTCAGTTTATTCAGGAACTATTAAATGTGAGGAAGCTATTTTCATTAAATTCTCTGGAGAAATCTCACAGGCAAGTCTTCCCATAGAGTGGTCAAAAGGTCACATGAAGCCAGGCCCATTGAGGTCTTTAATGTGACGTCCATGGGTGTTCTGACTGTCAACTATGGCTGCCAAATCTTTCAGAATAAAATCATGTGATATCCTAGCTGATATTCCAAGGCTCTGTGTAAAGCCACCCTGGTATTTGATCTCAGTTTCCAAGGGCGAATCCCATGCGTGGCCTCCTAAAATCTGAATGCAGTTTATGGCAATATTTCTCTGAGATCAGTTCCAGAACTCAGACTCTAAGGGGAATCACACCAGAGTTCAAGCCCAGATAGACCCAGTCATCACTTCCAACCGCCAAACAAATGACCACAATTAAAACCAAAACACACCCACAAGGCCCTCATCTTCTTCCATATAGACACTCATCATAACCTGTGGCTGGAGGTTTCCATGAGGGACTCAGCCCAAGACAGTGTACAAAATAACCTCCCTTGCCCGTCATTTGCCAAAAGTCAGGGTTGCCTGGACACCCTTCCTGAGAACCAGGAGTGATCAAATAAGCCTGCCGTAAATATTGCTCTGATTCTCCAATTTGAGGCCTCCTGACTCTCGGGTATAGATTCTTTATGTGAATTGGAATCATGAGAAAACCCAAGCACCTATGGGCTATCCTCTGCAGGGATTGAAGAACTCATTTGACAAAAAGGATCCCTATTTTCACTTGATGGAGATCAGGAATCTTACAGAGGAAAGCGAGAGACTTCGTCCACAATGACTGCTTTTTTGGCCATTTTGGTTTTGGAAGCACACATGTAATTGTTCGTTAGATCCATCAGGTGCTGAGAATCTATTCAACAACCTCACACATGGCCAAGAGTCTGATGCAGACACATCCCTTTCCAAAGCAATTAAGCAAAGATCTACAGCTGATGCCCATTAATTTCCATTGAAAACCGTTTTCTTCAGGCTTCACAAATGGGTGGCCTGAGGCAAAGACCTTTCTGACATTCAGGGCAACAGAACAATAGGTAAGCAAATGGCCCAAGGCAGGGTTTCTGGAATGATATCTGAGTTTTCCGAGATGATCCCATTCCCTTCAGCTATCCAGTACATAGCCATGTCACAGAGCTTGGAGGTGGTACATGTCTTGGAAACAAAACCATGAGCCTATTCTGGAGAGTGGCCAGAATTCAAGAAGAAAACAGGAATTTAGGAAGTCAGTGGTTTTTGCCCATCCATTAGGCAAGCCAAAATCCATTCATAAATTGGGCAGGATTAATGTTGTGAAGCTTTCTACTATTCAGGACACATCCATTGATGCATTCTCTTTTCTAATGTCTACAACCACGGACACAGTGGGATAAACAGACATAGAAACACTCACATTGTCAAAAGACTTACTAGAAACAGTCCACTCCAATCCTAACAAACCGACTTTCCTACCTATTCTCAGATCATTAGACAAAACCACAAACTCACACACACACCCACAAACTCACCTCCTTCCCCCAAGTAGGTCTATGACTATCCGGAGTGTCCTCTGACTGATGGGCCATAGTATGTTACTCCAAAATGGACTGTCCTATGTCAGATCTGGACTCCTTGGCCAACACTGTGATGTTGTCAGGTGCCAGTGGTGAGACACTACCTGCTTACTCAGGAAAGGCCCCTCTTCAGACCTTCCTGGCATTTGGCCATCCTCACATCAGTAGTTACCAAGAAAGACTGATGCTGTCCTTGGTAAATCCAAACATGTGAGGCCACTGGGACTGGGACTGGGACTGCCTCTGGGTGCCTGGCTTCCTGGATCCCTAGTTCAGAGAGTTCCATCACCAAGAAACTGATGTAGGTCACTTCCTTCAGGAACTGAATGAGGTCACTGCCTTGGCAACCACTTTGTCCTAACAGTTGCTTCCAAGTGTCCCAATTGATGGAGTCTGCCCCTACTTCCTGTGACACTTTCACAAGTTTGAATGGTATATCAAACATAGGCACCCGGGAACAGCTCTCCACACAGGCCTGGTATTGTCCATCTTCTCTACATTAAGAAAAGAGAGACTGCTTCAGACACACCCCTTCATCCTGACCAGGTTGTTTGTCGTGGAAGATGACTTTTGCTCTCTCAGGTCCATCATAGCTTCCTATATCTTCCCCAGGGTTCATTTCTGCATGGACCTTTTTGTTTCTCAGCAGGTGGAAGATTTCTTACATTCCTGTATTGTAAGACCAACTCTGTCCCTGCTTTTCTGTAAAGTTAGATTGAGGGAACAGAGTATGGTTAGGGTTAATAACATGTTTGATTTGGCTTAGGAATCATTCTGCTGGATGAATAATGTTTTTGGGAACCTGCGATATTTATAAGAATATATAGAGGGGAAATATATGTATGAAAACAGAAATCTAGGTAAGATTTGAAGCCCAGAAGGGAATTGGATCCTTGATTGGGATACTTAGGTTTGAATTATGTTCTGCACATGTGTCTCAGATAAATCTATACACAATGGCATAGGACCTTGTACCTTGGATGATTGAATGTCAAAGAAAACATCCAGTCAAAAAAGGATAGTTGGTAGGATTAGGAAGATAGTTGGTAGGATTAGGAAAAAGAGTGAGTATAGGATTTGGACAAAAAGTTCTTTAGCAATAGGGTTTCGGGTAGAGAGAAAATGTAAATGTCAGCAGATGTGAAGACTCAGTCACAATGATGAACTGGGGAAAATATGTAGGAAAGCAGATATCAATAGAGACATTAGAAAATCAGGCAAATGATAAAGTGATCGATAGGATTAGACATTTTCAACAGGCTTGAGTTTGAATAAATAATATTAGGAAGAAACAAATATGTAGTCACCAATATAATTGACATTTGAGAGCATTAGGCAACCTGGACATGGGTGATGTTCATAATCAATACTCACATTCCATTTAGGCTTTGGTACAGTCGTAATTGTGACTTTGCATTTTGTGGCCAGAATATTACTGTGATAAAATGTATATGTAGATCAGGTGACATGAGTATTTGTTGCACCATTTCTGAGAGCAATATTTTGAAGAGATATAAATTAGTATTGGGGGCACAAATAGGTGTACCATGTGTGTATGAATATAGAGAGAATGCATGAATAGACCATACTGTGAATAAATAATATAACTGTTTCCAAATTTAGAAATTGGAATAAATTGATATCCCAAAATACACAGGAAATCTTATATTGATATACATACATTCATTCCAACCAGTTATATATCTAATGGTAATATTAGGGTTGTAGTTTATCATAAAATGTGTGTGAGTTTTGCTTCCAAATTGATTATGGAAATCGAAAATAATGTGTTTGGAAAGAAGTCTCATGAAATAACCAGTCAAAAACAAGGAGGAATGCAGGAAGTGATTGAATGTGTTACAAACGTCTTTAAATTTGTGAACTTGTGGATGAAATGTATATTCTACGATGTATAAAAACTGAAGAAATAGTAATGTACCAGTGTTGAATTAAAATGAACATCAAAATACACATCATGTCCCATAGAAATCTACTTTCATTGATGTTAAATTGGGTCAGTTACTGTAAAAATATAAGGCTTTGTTTTCACCATTCACTGAAGTGAGTTTTCAGTTCTAGGAAACAAATATGTATTTCTGGTGGATGAATATTTCTAAAAACAATCTTATGAAAAGTTGATTATAAAACCACATACATGAACATGAGTGAATTATTTAGGGAGTGTATAATAAGACATATATATATATATATATATATATATATATATATATATATATATCACAGATACATTAGAAATTAGCAATATATATGCCAATCAAAATTCATCATGAAATATATATCATTCACAGATCCAAAAATATTAATTTTACTAAACATGGATTTATGTATAATGTTTTTCAACTAAGAAGCTCACTCATAGTTTGAATTTTCAGTTCCAAAAATATTTAGGAGGAGTGATCTCTTCTCATACTTTGTATCTCCCAAGTTAGCCACCTCACAAAAATGTACGTGTGATACCAGGTAGGATTTTATATGTGCATATAAAAATACATGTGCTAAATTGGCTACAGAAAAAGGGAGACAGAAATTCACATATGTGTTAACTTTAAAAACACATTGAGGACTATTTCAACAAAAAATTAACAAGATTTATAACTCCTACCCTATATCATGCAAAAGGCAAGACCAACTATACGCCATGCCTCCTCTCAACTGCTTGTATTTCTATTCTGTTTGGGTTATATTTCTCCATCATATTAGGATTAGTAGTCAGAGTCTAGTAGGGTATGTGTTAGTGTCAGGGATTCAGTATTTTGAATGGAAAATTGAAAAATGAATCCAATGTGTATGTAAATATGTGCTACATAAAAATCTTCCCACTCTCTTTCAGAACAATGCCTTGACAACACCTACGGCCCAAGTATGACACAATCAGAGGAGAAGAGTTAGAAAATCCGTGAATACATATATAGAATGGAATATGATCAGGAGTTCACAACCTTGGAAGTGGTAGAGGAGTTTCCAAAAGTAAGGGACAGGGTAAACCCTCCACAAACATGAAGGTCTGCTGGCCTAGAGACTTCTTGAGAAACTGCCTGTGAGGTTGGGCACTTGAAATATATGTTGTTGTCAGGAGCTTTAGCTTCCTTTATAGTGAGACCATAAAAGCTGGGTCTGCATCAATGTGACCTGGAGGACATGGTTTCTTATTTTCCAATGAACATGAGACAGCAGTGCTGAATTTTCCATTGTAGGTAAACTGTGGCCCCTGGGGGCTAAATGTCTCCCTGTGTGGACATTGAATCCATATGGTCATCCTCTATTTTCGTGGTGTTTCTTGCTGCTGTACTGGGAGTTGGGTATTTGCTTCACGAAATACAAGGAGTTCAACGGGGACACAGTGCGGGAGGGATTTCTGTCACGTGTGGTGGGTCAGGGTCTGCAGAAGAATACAAGAACCAGGCTTCTATCCCACATAGCTTGCCCCCTTGACCATAGCAACCTGATTCTGAACAATGTCCTGAAACCTTTCTATGTAACAAGGTGCCTTTACATATAAGGGTCTGCTAGCTTCACCATGTCAGTCACAAGCCATTTGGAATCCAATGACAGATCTACATGGCCCCACCACAGATGTTTTATCACACACCTGCCCACCATTGCTCTAGGCCCACTACTCAGCAGGACCCAACTTTCTGGCATCTCTGTTAAACACCATTTTCATGAAAACCAGTCAATCAAGGCACTGTCTGGTATACTCATTGTTGGGAAAAGTATAAACGGCAGCCATACCCCAGAAAAAAACCCCAACATGGTGCCTAAGGACTTCTTCTTCCTACCTTCTTTTTTCTGCAGTGGTGCGAAATGTTTCCACCCGTGTGAACTCTCTTGCTGGCGCCAATTTGAAATCTCGCTGGTGGGAAACCTTAGCCCCAATAAGAACTAATTCCTGGGTTCCAGAGCTGATATCTGAAAGAACTTACCAATAAACGTTTTGCCTGCCATTTATCTAAGCCCTTCCATCTTCCCCTTAGTTCTATATAAGCACACAGCTTTTTGCAATAAAATTGGAATTCTCCCAGCAAAGTGCCTTTGCGTGGGAAGTTCTTTCATTCTGTTGCCCCGTGTGAGAATATGGGTGAGCTGTTTCTAACAAGAGCCCCGTCCCCTGCCCCGCCAAGACACTCCGCCCTGGTCCACTCTTTTCAGATGCCGGCTTCCTGCACTCACAACAGATCTGATATATGTAAGCCTCCCCTGACCCTGGCTCTCCAACTCCCTTCAGGCTACCGCTGGTTTTGTGACCGTGATCATCTGGCACACTCTAGACGCCCTGTAGGGGGCAGGAAATTCCTGCCACTAAGACCTTTACTGGTCGCAGTGGACCCTCTGGTGATCCGTTTTCCTTTGGGGCATGAGGCTTCTGAGTTTACATGAGAGGCTCTTTGGTTTTTCTCCTCTGCTGCCGCTGCCGCTACTGGCTAGAGTTGCTGTTTGCTGCAGGGCTGCTGTGTCTGGCTGAAGCTGCCTCTCTGCTCGGGGAAAACTGAACTCCCGTCCTGGAACTGCATTCTGCCGGAACCAGAGTTCTGTTTTCATTACTGACTTTTTCTGCTGCGTTCGAAAACTTTCCTGACGTCAGGTTGCCCGTGGCTCCAAACCCATTGGGTCTCACAGATCGCACTTCACTGGTGACGACCAGGTAGTGCCCTCTGTATTTCCTCATGACGGCTGGTCATTTTGGGGACGCCCACCTGACCACCGTTCGCCCTGAGCTTCCTGGAAGCCGTTCCAGCCCGGGTTTTCTCTTTGTCTCTCTCGCTTACTCTTATTCTCTCTCTCTCTCTCTCTCTCTCTCTCTCTCTCTCTTCCTTCTCTCCCTGTGACAATGGGCACCTTTTCATCTGTACCTGAAGCCTCACCTCTCAAATGTTTAATAAAAAATCTGACCACACTCTCCCTCACACCAGACATCAAGCCCAAACTTCTAATCAAATTCTGTACCCAAGATTGGCCTACATATCCACTGGATAATGGAAATCATTGGCCTCCAGAAGGCTCCTTACATCCAAACCTTCTCTGGGATCTTTTTAACTACTGCCAGCATCTGAAAAAGTGGAGTGAGATTCCCTGCATTTAAGGTTTTAGACTTCTCACACAGCACCCTGTCGCTGCTCCTCCTGCCCTCCCTCTCAGGTCCTCCTTGTTTGCAAACACTACTCTTCCCCTACTTCTACTCCTGACTTCACAGATTCTTCCTCATTCAGCCCAGCAGATTAACCCCCACCTTATCCCCCAGTCCTATCTGCCCCTTCTCTCCCGCTATACCCTCCTCTTCCTCTGCCTGATTCCAAGGATCCTCAGCCTTCCATTTCATCCTCCTCCCCTCCGCCCTCTTCTGCCTGCTCCACCTCCTCCTCTTCCAAAGAGACACTCCCTTCCCCTCCCTCTCCTTCCTGTCCGCCTCCTGCCTCTTTCAGTCCTCCTGTTACCAGGTCTAAGGGACTCCTTCCCACCCCCAAGACCATCGCACCCCTTCGTGAGGTAGCTGGTCCCGAGGGTGTCATCAGAGTCCACGTGCCCTTCTCCATGTCGGACATTACTCAGCTAGAGAGGAAGTTAGGCTCATTCACCACTGACCCCACCACTTACATTCACGAGTTTCAATGGGTCCTGCAAGCATATAGCCTCACTCAACATGACATCTACATGCTCTTGGCCAATACACTTCTCCCTGAGGAAAGGCAATGGGTCTGGGAGCTAGCCCAAGCCCATGCTGATGAAAATCATAGGACCAATCCTAACCACCCCACAGGCCCTCATGCTGTCCCAGAGCAGGATTCTCTATGGGATTACAACACCCCTGAAGGCTTACAGTCTCGTGACCTTTTTACATCCTGCCTCTTGGCGGGACTGAAAAAGGCCATCCGTAAGGCTGTTAACTTTAAAAAGGTGCAGGAGGTCATTCAAAGGAAGGAGGAAACACCTTCAGAATTCCTGGATAGACTAACCAAGGCCCTTCAACAGTACACAAACCTCAACCCAGAAACCCCTGATGGCCGTCATGTCTTAATGACATATGTTCTGGCCAAAAGCTACCCTGACATTAAAGCCAAGCTTAAAAAGCTTGAACAGGGCCCTGCTACTCCTTAGACCAAAATCTTCATTTTCAAGGTTTTTTATGATAGAGAGGATGAAAGTGAATGCCGTAGGCAGAGGGCTGAAAATGCCAAATTCCAAATGTTGGCCCAGGTCATTCAGAGAAGGCCATCACCACGCCATCCCAATATGACACCCCCGGGAGCTTGCTTCAAATGTGGTAAGGAGAGACATTGGGCCAGGGATTGTCCTTCACTGAGGACACCATACAACCCCTGCCCAAAATGCCATCAAAGGGGACACTGGGGGGCAGACTGCCCAACAACCCAAAAGGGAGATTGGTCAGCTGCCCGGCAACCACAGCCTCTCTTGGGCTTGGCAGAGGAGGATTGACGGAGTCCTGGGCTTTCCCTCCAGACTATTACCATCAAGAATCAAGAGCCTAGGGTTACCTTCCTGGTGGATGGATGCTTCATTACCTTCCTCTTGGATACTGGTGCCGCTTTATCAGTCTTAAGGGAGTATTGGGGTTCTACCACACCCTCAAAAACTCCTATTGTCAGGGTAGGAGTTAAACAGATTTTAACTCAAACCCCCCCCATCATGTTATATGCAGGGATCCCTTTTGTCCTTCACTCACTTCTTTTTCGTTATGAGCCATTGCCCCATTCCCCTTCTGGGAAGGGACATACTCTCACTATGAAAAGTCACCATTCACATATCACCCCACACCTCTCCTACCTCTCATTTCCTCATGATGTTCCTAGGGGCAGATACACCTCCTTCATGCACTCCTCCATGACTCTCTAAACTAGTTAAGCCTGAGGTTTGGGACACAACTACACCCTTTATGGCTAAATGCAGTCCTATTCATATTGTCTTACGGGACCCTTCAAGATATATTAGTCAACCACAATATCCACTCACAACCACAGCCCTCCTCGAATTAGAACCCATCATCCAGGATTTATTACGAAAGGGGTATCTTAGGCCTACACACTCTCCTTTCAACACCCCCATTCTGGCACTTAAGAAACCTAACGTGTCCTACAGGCTGGTTCAAGACCTTCTCCTTGTCAACTCCTCTGTGGTCCCCATCCACCCGCTAGTGCCCAACCCTTACACCCTCCTCTCTCAGATTCCTGCCACTACTACCCACTACTCGGTCCTAGATTTAAAAGATGCATTCTTTTCTATTCCCTTGTTCTCAGAATCTCAGAATATGTTTGCTTTTACGTGGACTGACTCTCACATCCACCATTCTCATCAGCTTTCCTGGACTGTCCTCCCACGGGCATTCAGCCCCCATCTCTTTTGCCAAGTTCTTGCCCAGGACCTCACATCCTTTCACCCGACCTGTCCTGACTCTATTCTCCTTCAATATGTCAATGACCTTCTTCTATGTAGTCCCTCTGGGAACACTCTCAATCCCACACCGCTCAGCTTCTTAATTTCCTAGCAGACAAGGGATATAGGGAGTCTCCCCACAAGGCACAGGTTTCCCAGTCTTCTGTCACCTCTCTTGGTTTTTGCCTTACACCCGGGAAAATGGAAATAACACTGGATAGGAGGCAACTCCTCTCTGATCTTCCAGTGCCCCATATGAAAGCCAAAATACTATCATTCCTAGAAGTAGCAGGTTATTTTAGGGCCTGGATCCCAAATTATTCTCTTCTATCCAAACCCCTGTATGACCTAGCAAATGGACCCCCTAGTGAATCTCTTGTCTTCTCCCCCATCTACCACTTCCGCAGGCTTCAGCAACTCCTCTTAAAGGCACCTGCCCTTCACCTTCCTGATCTTTCAAGACCATTTAATCTATATGTCCATGAAAAAGGGGGGCAAGCACTTAGGGTCTTAGGTCAAAACTATGGGCCTACATTTGCACCTGTGGCATATTTTCCAAGAAACTAGACTCTACCATTCGTGGGTGGGCCCCTTGCTTAAGAGCTCTGGTTGCTGGACAAATTTTACACAAAGAAGCCTCTAAGCTGACTTTTGGGGCACCTTGAACTATCCACTCCCCACATCACTTGAAAGATCTTTCAGCTTATAAGGGCCTTCAAACCCTTCCTCCATCCAGAGTTCTGTCGCTCCTCACTTTCTTTCAGGAAAACCCTAATATTACTTTCCTCCCATGCTCTGCACTGAACCCTGCCTCACTGCTCCCAATGACTCCCACGTCTAACACACCAACTCATAATTGCTTGGAAACCTTAGATGATTTCCTCCGCTGTCATTGTTCCATTTCTGAGGAACCACTCACCATGCCTGACCTTATCTGGTTTACTGACAGCAGTTCCTTTAGGCAGAACGGCACTCATTACTCTGGATACGCTGTAGTTTCAGCCACTGAGATTATAGAGGCCAAAGCTATGCCTTCAGGAACTACCAACCAGCAGATTGAACTTATAGCAGCCACTCATGCCTGCCTACTAGCACAAGGCAAATCCCTCACCCTCTATACTGATTCAAAATATGTCTTCCAGATCTTATTATCCCATGCTTCAATATGAAAGGAGCGAGGCCTACTTACCACCAAAGGTAATGCGATCACTAATTCGGCTCTTTTAACCAATCTGATAGAGGCCTCCCACTTACCCACCCAGTTGGGAGTTGTCCATTGTAGGTCACATCAGAAGGACGGCTCTCTTATCACTGAGGGCAATGCCAAAGCTGACCAGGCGGCACGAATGGCTGCTACCACTTCCAATTATGGCCCCCATGGGGGACATATTATGGCCACTTTAGACAGCTCATCTGAAGCCCCTACTTCTTCCAGTAAGAACAAAAATCTTTTCAAGTTCCTTCATACTCTACACCATTCCAATTCTCAGTCTTTGACCCTTTTTTTACAGAGCTTCTTCTCCCTCAACCCTTCTGACATAGCCATGATAGAGAATATAGCCTCTAATTGTCAGATCTGTCAGTGGACCAACCCTCATACTCCTTTAAGGCCCAAACCTTTCCCTTTCCACCAAGCCCGGAGACACATTCGCGCTGCTGACTGGCAAGTAGACTTCACCAACATGCCCACAGTATGGCACACTAAATACCTCCTTGTCTTTGTGGACACTTTCTCTGTTTGGGTTGAGGCATTTCCCACTTCCAATAAAAAGGCTTCCACTGTAGCTTCAATCTAACTGACAGACATCATCCCCAGGTTTTGTATGCCGACTTCCCTACAATATGACAATGGCCCTGAGATTATTTCTAGGATCACAAAAAAGGTCTCTCAAGCCCTCTCTTTCAAGTGGCATTTCCACTGTCCATATTTCCCCCAGGCTTCAGGGAAAGTGGAAAGGGTAAATCGTACTCTGAAGGAAGTCCTTACCAAATTGACAATGGAATTAAACTTAGACTGGGTCAAAATCCTTCCCTTGGCTTTGCTTCGAATCAGAGCTCTCCCTAAGAAACCATCTTTACTGTCTCCCTTTGAGATAATGTATGGAAGACCTCTTATACCCCCTGGGTTGGTCATTTCACAAGGACATCTCACCCGAGATTTGTCTTTGCCTCTCTTGTTTCATCTCCTCTCGGAACACTGGAAATATCAGAACTGGCTTCTTCCAGACCCAGTCTCCTGTCCAAACACTCCTCCCTTAACACCTGGGAGTCTAGTCTATTATAATACCCCAGAGGAGAAAGGGACTCTTGCACCAAAATGGGAAGGCCCCTATCCTGTCATTCTCTGTAACCCCACCGCCGCCAAACTCTCCTTATCAGACAACCATCTCACTCCCTGGATTCCCATTTCTAGGTTGAAGCCATATCACCAGGAGGCCCCACCTGCTGACGACAGGACCACCCCAGAGGAACTCCAAGAATCACCTCTGAACCTCCCCTTTACTCCTGCTTTCCACACCCATCTCACCCATTTAAGTTGCGGCTCACACGGTGTTCCCTGCAGCCCAATTCCTCTTAAAGAAGGCACAATGAGCTCTCCCAACACCCTAGTCTTCTCTAACTGCTTGTTTTTTTGTGCTCTGCTTCTTTTCTGTGCTCTGTTGGGACTTGTCTTTACCCTCCTAACCTACCATGTATTTATTCACTCTTCGGGAACGATACTCAGAACATGGCATGCAGAAGGTCCGCGCAGTGGATGCAACAACTTGCTTCATCCACAACTGCACCTCTATTCCCCTAAAATTGTCACCTTCAAGGACCTTCGTCCCTGGTAGCTGGAACTGGCCTTTCATTTGCTTCCTTTTTAATCAAACCAAAGACTATTGTCATTGGTGGCCTGAGATATATAATGGGTGTCCCTATTGGTCATGCAGGTTCCATGATGAACGTGGTAGCTGTTCTTACCACTCACTTGGCTACCCTGAAGGGTGGACTTCTAGTTACCTAAAGTGGCATAAAGGCTCTTCATCTGATAACAATGGATCATATACTTCAGATACACCTGTCCCCAAGGCCAAACATTGGGCCTATGTTGAGTTTGCTGTCTATGCTCGGACAACCTCAGCCAGACCCACAGGGTGGATGACTGTTGGCCGCACCCTGATTACGCCACCTAAGGCAACCATCCAGGTAGTCGAACACATTAAGGAGTCAGAATCAAAACTTCGAGATCTTATCCATAGCTCATCCAAAGAGGATTCAGAGCCTTCAACCCCCTAAGGTCCCCCTTCCACATGGCTCAATTTGCTACACCAAACTCTTCGATTATTAAACTCCTCCATTCTTTTGGTGCCTACTTCTCTGTGCTTTCTCTGTGCTTCACTTAGTCGTCCACTTCTAGCAGCGGTCCGATTAGCGGCAGGAAATATTTCAGCAAAAACCTACAATTTCTCTAAATAAGGACAACCCCTACATGTGACACATATCCCACTGTGGGAAAGTTATTCCAACAATACTTTATTTCCTTTCATCTGTATCCACCTGCCAATAATGAATCCTTTACCCATTTGTTCCTTGAGCTATAGCACCCCATAGAGCCCTGCGTTTATGCAACCTGGACATTTCATCTGGTGTAATTAGTCTTTAAGTACCTCAACGATCAATGTCTCTGGCACCTGTATCTTGGTTACTGTAGTTCCTCTGCTTTCTTTGTATACTCCCACTGAATTCCGACAGTTGGCCCTACCTTCCCGCACCCGTAGGGCAGTCTTTCTGCCGGTTCTGGTAGGCCTCACTTTAACAACCTCAGTGGCGAGTCTCGGTCTCTCTGGTGGAGCTATAGGTCATGCTCTATGGGCATCCAATGACGTGCAACAAAAACTGCAGGAAGCACTCGATACCACTGCTGAGTCTCTTGGCTCCTTGCAGTGGCAGGTTACTTCATTGGCACAAGTGGCTTTACAGAACCGAAGGGCAATTGATCTTCTCACTGCAGAAAAAGGGGGTACATGCCTATTCCTCAGAGAGAATGTTGCTATTATGTTAATGAATCTGGGCTAATAAAAAAAAAAGTTGTTAAATTGCAGGAATTATCGACCCAATTGCTCAAACCTACCTCCTCCAATCCCATAACGAGGTTCTTCCAATCCTATCTTGCCATGTACTTACTACCTCTCTCTGGGCCCCTTATTGGGATGCTCCTTTTTTGTGCTCTCTTGCCCTGCATAATGAAGTTCCTTCAAACCCAACTGCAAAAAATTCGTGATCAAACTTTCAACCAGCTTTTGCTTAGGCACTACCAGCCTCTGATGACCAACGAACCCCCAACATCTCCAAGAGAACAGTTCACTCCGTGATGAAGCTCACTACCAGGCACGATGGAATGCAATGGACATCAGACAGTGGGAGACAACAAGCTCGGAAAACCTCTTAATCTGCCATCCTGGATTCTTGAATCTTTATGACCTTCTAAGCTTCCTCATGGCCCTTGGCCTCTTCTATGTCACTCCCCCAACATGGAACTTCTGCCAAAAATTGACCTTTGCTTTAATTTTTATCTTCATTCTGTTTTTATTCACTCTGATCTTCTTCAGGTCCTGTGGCACCTTGTCCAGGCAACGCTTCCAGTATTTTCTAGAGTCTCTGTTACAGGACCAGTGGCTGATACCAACAATCTCCTCCATCCAGGACTGGTTCCATGCCATCGACAACTTGTGGCTTCTTGGAACTTTCATTGACTTCACCCCTACGGAATTAGCTGTCTATAGCCACTGGGTTTTATTTCTTGCTGCCATGATATTCCCAGACCTGCCCCCCGAGCATTCCTCCCCTTCCCTTTCTAGGCCTCACAGCACCCCCATACAGCAGGAAGCAGCCGGATCTAAAAATGACGCCCCACTTCCTAAGAAAACAAAAAGGGAGGAATGTTGGGAAAAGTATAAATGGCAGCCATACCCCAGAGAAAAACCCCAACATGGTGCCTAAGGACTTCTTCTTCCTACCTTCTTCATTTCTGCAGTGGTGCGAAAAGTTCCCGCCCTTGTGAACTCTCCCGCCAGCGCCAATTTCAAATCTCACTGGTGGAGAACCTTAGCCCCAATGAGAACTAATTCCTGGGTTCTGGAGATGATATCTGAAAGAACTTGCTTTCAATAAACGGGTTGCTGCCATTTATCTAAGCCCTACCATCTCCCCCTTAGTTCTATATAATCACACAGCTTTTTTGCAATAAAATTGGAATTCTCCCTTTGAAGTGTCTTTGCGTGGGGAATTATTTCACTCATGATCAGCAACATGACATCCAAAGGTTCTCCAGTGCCACCTGGTCATGGAAATTTCAGAAATTTGTTGGTATTTATTTAGCCATTTTTGAAGGATGATGTTGGAGGCACTGTGGGTTTCAATTCATGCAGAAACCATTATATGGTAAGGAAGCTCATTTCAATGAAATCTCTGGAGAACACTCACAGGCAAGCCTTCCCAAAGAGTGGCCAAAAGGTCACATGAAGCCAGGATCATTGAGGTCTACAATGTGAGTTCCATGTGTGTTTAGACTCTCAACTATGGCTGCCAAGTCTTTCAGAATAAAATCATGTGATATCCTGGCTGAGATTCCCAGTGCAATCTGGAAAGCCACCCTGGCCCTCGATCTCAGTTTCCAAGGGCGATTCTCATGCGTGGCCTCCTAAAATCCCAACACATTTCATGGCAATACTTCTCTGAGGTCAGTTTCAGAACTCAGTCTCTAAGAGGAATCACACCAGAGTTCAAGCCCAGGTGGATCCAGTCATCTCTTTCAACCGCTACACAAATGACCACAATTAAAACCAAAACACTCCCACATGGCCATCATCTTCTTCCATATAGACACTAATCATAAACTCTGGCTGGAGTTTTCCATGAGGGGTGCAGCCCAAGACAGTCTCAAAAATAAGCTCTCTTGCCCCTCATTTACCTAAATTCACGGTGGCCTGGACACCCATCCTGTGAACCAGGAGTTATCAAATAGGCCAGGTGTTAATACTGCTCTGCATCTCCAATTTGAGGTCTACTGACTGTCAGGTATAGATTCTTTATATGATTTGGAGTCATGAGAAAACCCAAAAACCTATGGGCTAGCCTCTGCAGGGCTTTGAATAAATAATTTGACCCAAAGGATCCCTATTAACACTTGATGGGGGTCAGGAAACTTACAAATGAATGTGAGAAACTTCATTCACAATAACTGCTCTTTTGGCCATTGTGGTTTTGGGTGCACTCATGGCATATCTCTTTACATAAATCAGGTGCTGAGAATCTAAGCCACAACCTCACACAGGGCCACGAGGTTTATTCAGACACATTCCTTTCCAAAGCAATTAAGCAAAGAGCAACAGGTGATGCCCATTCATTTGCATTTGAAAACTGTTTTCTTCAGGCTTCACAATGGGGTGGCCTTAGGCAAAGACCTTCCGGACATTCAGGGCAACAGAACAATTGATAAGCAAAAGGCCCAAAGCATGGTTTCTCCACTGAGACTTTCTTGGTCACACTGATATCTGAGTTTTCTGAGATGCTCGCCATTCACTTCAGCTATCCAGTACATGGCCATGTCACAGATCTTGGAGGTGGTACATATCTTAGACACAAAACCATGAGCCTATTCTGGAGAGTGGCTAGAATTCCGGAAGGAAACAGAAACTTAGGAAGATAGCAGGTGTTGCCCATGGATACGGCAAGCCTCAGTTCATTCATAAGTTGGGCAAGATGAATGCTGGGAATCTTTCTACTATACAGGACACATCAATTGTTGCATTCTCTTTTCTAATATCTACAACCACGGACACAGTGGATACACAGACATAGAAACACTCGCCTTGTCAAACTACTTACTAGAAGAAGTCCACTCCAAATCAAACAAACCACCTTTCCTACCTATTCTCAGATCATGAGACAAAACCTGAATCACACCCACAAAGGCACATCCTTCCCCCATGTAACTCTGTGACTATCCGGAGTGTCCTTTGAGTGGTGGGCCAAACTATGTTCCCCCAAAATGGCCTGTCCTATCTCAGATCTGGTCTCCTTGGCCAACTCTGTGAAGTTGTCAGGAGCCAGCAGTGAACCACCACCTGCTTTCTCAGGAAAGGACCCTATTCAGAGCTCTCCTGGTATTTGACCATCCTCACATCTGTAGGTACCAAGAAAGACTGACACTCTCCTTGGTAAATCCAAAAAAATGAGCCAATGGGTATTGGACTGGACTGGCTCCAGGTGCCTGGCTTCCTGGATCCGAAGTTCAGAGAGTTCCATCACCAAGAAAGTGAGGTAGATCACTTCTTCAGGAACTGAATGAGGTCACTGCCTTGACAACCACTTTGTACGAACAGTTGCTTTCAAGGGTCCCATGAGATGGAGGCTGCCCCTACTTCCTGTGACATTTTCATAAGTTAGAATGGTATATAAACCATGGGCACTCGGGAACCGCTCTCCACCTAGGACTGGTTTGGTCCATCTTCTCTACATTAAGAAGAGAGAGGCTGATTCATACACATCCCTCCATGCTGACGAGGTTGTTTGCCATAGAAGATGACTTTTCTCTCTCAGTCTTTCATAGCTGCCTACATCTTCTCAAAAGATCATTTCTGCATGGACCTTTGATGTTCTCAACAGGTGGAAGATGCCCTACATTTCTGTATTGTAAAACTAACCCTGTCCCTGCTCTTCTGTAAAGTTTGATTGAGAGAACAGTGTATGGTTTGGGTTAATAACATGTTCAATTTGGGTTAGGAATATTTCTGCATGACAAATAATGGTATTGGGAAACTATGATATTTACAAGAATATATAGGTGAAATATAAGTATAAAAATAGAAATCTAGGGAAGATATGTAGCCCAGAAGGGCATTGGGCCCTTAATTGGTACACATAGCTTTGAATGATGTTCTGCAAAAATGTCTCAGATAAATCTATATACAATGGCATAGGAGCTTGTACCTTGGATGATTGAATGTCAAAGAGAACATCCACTCAAAAAGAGATAGTCGGTAGGATTAGGAAGATAGTCGGTAGGTTTAGAAAGAAGAGTGAGTATAGGATTTAGAGCAAAAGATCTTAAGCAATAGGGTTTCGGGTAGACAGTGAATGTAAAAGTCAGCATATGTGAAGAGTCAGTCACAATGATCAACAGGGGAAAATATGTAGGAATACAGACATAAATAGAGACATTACTAAATCAGGCAAAGTATAAAGTGAGTGATAGGATTAGACATTTTCAACAGGCTTGAGGTTGAATATATAATCTTAGGAAGAAACAAATATGTAGTCACCAATACGATTGACATTTCAGAGCATTAGGAAACCTGGACATGGAAGGTTTTAGTAATCCATGCTCACTTTTCATTTAGGCTTTGGTACAATCTTAAGAGTGACCTTTGCTTTTTTGGTCCAGAATATTACTGTGATAAAATGTATATGTAGATCAGATGACATGAGTAATTCTTCGACCATTTCTGGCAGCAATATTTAAAATATGTATAAATTAGTATTGGGGGTACAACGAGGTGTACCCTGTGTCTATAAATATAGAGATAATGCATGAATAGATCATACAGTTAATAAATAATATAACTGGTTCCACTTTAAATAATGGATTGAATTGATATCTGAAAATATATAAGAAATCATATATTGATATAGAATCATTCATAACAACTAGTTATACGTCTAATTGTAATCTTAGTGTTATGGTTTATCATGAACAGTGTGTGAGTTTTGCTTCAAAAGTGATTATGGAAATCGAAAATAATGTGTTTGGAAAGAAGTCTCATGAAAAGACCAGTCAGACACATGGAGGAATACATGTTTCTGACAGAAAGTGATTGAAAGTGAAATAAATGCCTATAAATTTGTGAACGTGTGGATGAAATATATATGCTATAATGTGCATAAACTCATGAAATAGAAAGGTACCAGTGTTGAATAAAAATGAACTTCAAAATAAATGTCATGTCCCATAGGAATCTACTTGCATTGATATTAAACTGGGTTAGTTACTGTAGAAATATTAGCATTTATATGCACTATTCACTGAAGTTAGTTTTCAATACTAGGAAACAAATATGTATTTCAGGTGAATGAATATTTCTGAGAATAATCTTGTGAAAATTTGATTATAAATCCACATATATGAACAAGAATAAATTTAGGGAGTGTATAATAAGACACATATGTTAAATATTATGAAATATCTGGAGAGTATATATATATATATATATATATATATATATATATATATATATATATATATATGCCAATCTAATTACACAGTGAAATATATATCATCCACAGATCCAAAAATATTCATTTTAGTCGATATGGATTTATGTATAACTTTTTTTAACTAGGAAGCTCCCCCATAGGTTGAATTTTCAGTTCCTACATCGTTTAGGAGGAGTGATCTCTTCTCACAGTTTGTATCTGCCAAGTCATGTAACTCATGAAAATTTGCGAGTGATACCAGGTAGGATTCTATATGTGCATATAAAAATACATGTGCTGAATAGACTACAGAGAAAGGGAGACAGGAATTCACATATTTGTTAACATTAAAAGAACATGGAGAACTATTTCAATTAAAAATGGACTAGATTTATAACTCCTCCCCTATATAATGCAAAACGCAAGTCCAAAAATACAACATGCCTCCTCTGAACTGCTTGTATTTCTATTCTGTTTTGGTTATTTTTCTCCATCATATTATGATTAGTACTCAGAATCTATTAGGGTATGTGTTAGTGTCAGGGATTCAGTATTTCAAATGTAAAATAGAAAAAGGAATCCAATGTGTATACAAATATGTGCTAAACAAAATCTTCCCACTCTCATCCAGAACAATTCCTTGACATTACCTTCGCCCAAAGTAAGACACAATTAGAGGAGAAGAGTTAGAAAATCTGTGAATATATATATGGAATGGAATATGCTCAGGGGTTTACAACCTTGGCAGTGGTAGAGGAGTTTCCAAAAGTATGGGACAGGGTAAAAACTCCATAAACATGGAGCTCTGCTGGCCTAAATACTTCTTGAGAAACTGCCTCTGAGGTTGGGCACTTGAAATATATGTTGTTGTCAGGAGCTTTAGCTGCTTTCTAGTGAGACCATCAAATCTGTGTCGGCATCTATGTGACCTGGAAAAAATGGTTTCTTATTTTCCAAAGAAACATGAGGCAGCAGTGCTGAATTCTCTCTTTGTAAGTAAAAGGTGACCATTGGGGGATAAGTGTCTTTTCATGTGGACTGTGAAGCCATTTGGTCATCTTCTATTTTCGTGGTGTTTCTTGCTGCTGCACTGGGACTTTGGCAATTGCTTCATGAAATTAAAGGAGTTCAACTGGGACACAGTTCTGGAGGCAAATCTGTCATGTGTGGTGAGTCAGCGTCTGCAGGAGAATGCACCAACCAGGCTTCTAACGCACATAGCT
This sequence comes from Callospermophilus lateralis, assembly GCF_048772815.1. Lineage (NCBI taxonomy): Eukaryota > Metazoa > Chordata > Mammalia > Rodentia > Sciuridae > Callospermophilus > Callospermophilus lateralis. The sequence goes on along the minus strand of NW_027516985.1, from coordinate 479,050 downwards.
TGGCCCCATGTCCATAGCAACCTGATTCTGAACATTGCCCGGAAACATCTCCATATAACAAGATGCCTTTTCATGTAAGGGTCTGCTGGCTGCACCATGTCAGTCACAAGCCATTTGGAAGCCAATGGCAGATCCACATGGCCCAAAAACATATTTTTTATCACACACCTTCCCACCACTGCTCTAGGCACATTACTCAGCAGGTTCCAACTTACTGGCATCTCTGTTCTACACCATTTTCATGAAGCCGAGTCAATCAAGGCACTGTCTGGTACACTCATGATCAGCAACATCCAAAGGTTCTCCAGTGCCACCTGGTCATGGAAATTTCAAAAATTTCATGGTATTTATCAAGGCATTTTTCAAAGATGACGTTGGAGGCACTGTGGGTTTCAATTCATTCAGGAACCATTAAATGGTGAGGAAGCTCATTTCAATGAATGCTCTGGAGAACTCTCACAGGCAAGGCTTCCCAAAGAGTGGCCAAAAGGTCACATGAAGCCAGGCCCATTGAGGTCTACAATGTGACGTCCATGGGTGCTGTGACTCTCAACTATGGATGCCAAGTCTTTCAGAATAAAATCATGTGATATCCTGGCTGAGATTGCCCGGGCTCTTTGGAAAGCCACCCTGGGCCTAGATCTCTGTTTCCAAGGGTGATTCTCATAGGTGGCCTCCTAAAATCCCAACAAAATTCATGGCAATACTTCTCTGAAGTCAGTTCCAGAACTCAGTCTATAAGGGGAATCACACCAGAGTTCAAGCCCAGGTTTTCTCAGTCATGTCTTCCAACCGGACACAAATGACCAAAATTAAAACCAAAACACTCCCATATGGCCCTCATCTTCTTCCATATAGACACTAATCATAACCTCTGGCTGTAGGTTTCCATGAGTGACGGAGTCCAGGAGAGTGGCCAAAATAACTCCCTTGCCCTCATTGGTGTAACATCAGGGTGGTCTGGACACCCTTCATGTGAACCAGGATTGATCAAATATGCTATACGTTAATACTTTTATGCTTCTCCAATTTGTGGAAAACTGAGTATCAGGTATATAGTTTTTTGTGATTTGCCGTCATGAGAAAACACAAGCACCTCTGCAGGTCTTTGAAGAACTCATTTGACCCAAAGGATCCCTATTCTCACTTGATCGAGTTCAAGAACTTTAAAGATAAAGGCGAGAGACTTCATCCACAATGACTGCTCTTTTGACCAATTTGGTTTTGGATGCACACATGGGATCTCTCTTTACATCCATCAGGTGCTGAGAATCTGAGCCACAACCTCACATAGGGCCAAGAGGCTGATTCAGACACATCCCTTTCCAAAGCAATTAAGCAAAGAGCCACAGGAGATACCCATTCATTTCCATTTGAAAACTTTTTCTTCAGTCTTCACAAAGGGGTGGCATGAGGCAAAGACCTTCCTGACATTCAGGGCAACAGAACAATAGGTTAGCAATAGGCCAAAAGCAGGGTTTCTCCACTGAGACTTTCCTGGTCACACTGATATCTGAGTTTTCTGAGATGCTCGCCATTCCCTTCAGCTATCCTGTACATGGCCATGTCACAGAGCTTGGAGGTGGTACATATCTTGGACACAAAACCATGAGCCAATTCTGGAGAGTGGCCTGAATTCAGGAAGAAATCAGGAACTTAGGAAGATAGCAGGTGTTACCCATCCATACGGCAAGCCGCATTCCATTCATAAATTGGGCAGGAAGAATGCTGGTAAGCTTTCTACTAGACTGGACACATCAATTGCTGCATTCTTTTTTTCTAATGTCTACAACCATGGACACAGTGGGATACACAGACATAGAAACTTTCACCTTGTCAAAACCCTTATTAGAAACCGTCCACTCCAAACCAAACAAACCGCCTTTCCTACCTATTCTCAGAACATTAGACAAAATCACAAACACACACCCACACCCACAAAGGCACCTCTTTCCTCAAAGTAGGTCTCTGACTATCGTGTGTGTCCTCTGACTGCTGGGCCATACTATGTTCCCATCAAATGGCCTGTCTTGTCTCAGATCTGGTTTCCTTGGCCAACTCTGTGAAGTTGTCAGGAGACAGCGGTGAGCCACTTACTGCTTTCTCAGGAAAGGCCACTCTTAAGATCTTTCCTGTCATTTGGCTATCCTCACATCAGTAGGTAGCAAGAAAGACTGACTCTGTCCTTGGTAAATCAAAAGAAGTGAGACCACTGGAACTGGGACTGGGACTAGATTTGTATGCCTGGCTTCCTAGATCCCAAGTTCAGAGAGTTCCATCACCAAGGATGTGAGGTGAGTTCACTTCCTTCAGGAACTGAATGAGGTCACTGCCTTGGCAACCACATTGTCTTAACATTTACTTCCAAAGGTCCCATGAAATGGAGGCTTCCCCTACTTTATGTGACACTTTCACAAGTTAGGATGGTATATCAACCATTGGTAACTGGGAACAGCTCTCCACACAGGCCTGGTTTGGTCCTTCTTCTCTACATAAAGAAGAGAGAGGCTGATTCAGACACATCACTTCATGCTGACCATGTTGTTTGCAAAGAAAGATGACTTTTGCTCTCTCAGTTCCTTCATAGCTACCTACATCTTCTCTAGAGATCATTTGTGCATGGACCTTTTAGTTTCTCAGCAGTTGGAAGATTTCCTTCATTCCTGTATTTTAAGACCAACTCTGTCCTTGCTCTTCTCTTATGTTAGATTGAGGGAACAGTGTATGGTTAGGGTTAATAACAGGTTCGATTTTGAATAGAAATCATTCTGCTGGATGAATAATGGTATTGGAAACCTGCAATATTTACAAGAATATATAGGTGAAATATATGAGTATGAAAACAGAAATCTAGGTAAGATTTGAAGTCCAGAAAAGCATTGAGCGCTTGATTTCGGTATTAAGCTTTGATTTATTTTCTGCACAGATGGGATACTTTGCTTTGAATTATGTTCTGCAAAGATGTCTCAGATAAATTGATATATAATTGCATAGGACCTTGTAACTTGGATGATTGATTGTAAAAGAGAACTTCCAGTCAAAAAGGAGTAATCGGTAGTATTAGGAAGATAGTCGGTAGGTTTATATAGGAGAGTGGGTATAGGATTTGGACCAAAAGTTCTTTAGCTATAGGGTTTCGGGTATACAGTGAATGTAAATGTCAGAACATGTGAAGAATCAGTCACAATGCAGAACTGGGGAAAATATGTAGGAATGCAGATATCAATAGAGACTTTAGGAAATCTGGCAAAGTATAGTCGGTTGTGAAATGTTAATAAAATAGGTACTTGTCACTTCCTGTTTTTCTGTATGCTTAATAAAACACTGTTGAAATCTTGAGAACTGTTTTCTAATCTTTTTCCCAGAATGTGCTGTCCCCAACTGCCAAACTGCAGAATGTACTCCCTCACCCAGTTGCACGCAAACTGCTCACTCGCCCAGACTCATCAATAAACTTCCCTCCCTGCCCACTTCAAGGAAAGTATATGAGCTCTGCTCTATTCAAATTAGCTCTGAGCCCCAGCATGCTGGACCCCCAATAAACCCTTTGCTTTTGCATGAGAGAGTCTCTTGGTGGTCTCTTCCCCCAACGCTCTCCCGACCTTTATATATGGAGGTTCCTTCGAGATCCGTCAGGGGCGGAAGAGAGACCTCAATGGGCTACTCTCAGGGAAAGTAAGGCGCCTCTTTCTGGTTTCAGGTTTCAGGTTAGGGCTTGGCAAAATGGCTGTTGATGAAGTTGCATGAGCTCTCTTTGACGGTGGCTGGCAGATGTGTCACAGAGCCACAGGCTCTGGGGGACGCCACAGAGGACTCGGGAATCAAGGAACAATAGTCTCCTCGACTCAGTGATGTTTTGTTTCAGATTCGGTATTGCCAGCCCATCGGGTTTTGCCGGCTGCTCAGTCTTGGTCTCAGTGTTGGACGTTCATTGCCTGTCTTTACTATCTTGTCTTGTCTGTGTCGTGAGAGTTGCTTTTACTGTTTGTGTATCTTTCATTATGGGACAGGTCACTTCAATGGCTCTGTCTCTGACCTTGATCACTGGACCAAAGTCCGCTTAAGGGCTCAGAATCTTTCTTTTTCAGTAAAACGCTGGACCTGGCAGACTCTCTGTGCCTCAGAATGGCCCACCTTTGCATTCGGATGGCCCCTAGAAAGATCTTTCTACTTCGCACTAATTTAATAAGTCAGAGATATTGTCTTACAGCCAGGGCCACATAGCCATCCCGATCAACAGCCATATATCTTAACTTGGCAGGACCTCTGCAAATCTCCTCCTCCATGGGTGAAGCCTTTCCTTGCCATGTCCCCGCTCCTACTCTTTTCCCCACGATCTCTCAAACCCTCTGCTCATCCTCCTCCTCCACCCTCTTTTCTCCCTGAGTCACAAGATTTGACTCTACTGGACTCTCATCCCCCTCCTTATCTTCTACCCTCATCCCACAACCCCCAACACCCTCTAAGTGATTCCCCTGCTGCTGACTCAGCCTCTCCGCCATTGGAGAAAGATAAGCCAGCCCAGCGCACTCCAGATAACTCCCCTGCAGCACACACAGCCCCTCCTCCCCTGGAGGAAGCTGGCCTGGCTAAAGAAACTCGACAGCGTCAAATGATTTAAAACCCTGAAACTCCCGTGTTGCTCCCCCTCCATTCCTATGGGCCAATGATTGACAACGGCCATGGAAGAAAAATGCAAGCCTACCAGTATTGGCCTTCTCCTCTTCAGACCTATATAAATGGAAAAATAACAATCCTCCTTTTACCGAGGACCCAACCTGGCTCTCAGGTCTGGTTGAGTCATTGATGTTTTCACACCAGCCTACTTGGGATGACTGCCAACAACTCATAGGGACTCTCTTCATGACAGAGGAACAAAAGAGAATCCTCCTGGATGCTAGAAAACAATATCCTCGGACTAGATGGGTGACCAACACAACTTCCCAACATAATCAAAGCCGGCTTTCTCTTGAAACGACCCAAGTGGGACCCCAACACATTTGAAGGTAGGGAGCATCTGTCCACTTATCACCGGGCTCTAATAGTGGGTATCTTAGTGGCCGCTAGGCGACCAACTAATTTGGCCAAGGTAAGAGAGATTATTCAAGGGCCTGGTGAATCTACCTCTATGTTCCTAGAGAGAACTATGGAGGCATATAGGAGATATACTACTTTCGATCCTCAGGCAGAGGATCAAAAGGCATCTGTCACAATGGCCTTTATTGGGCAAGCTGCCCTAGATATTAAAAGAAAGTTACAATGCTTAGATGGATTACAAGATATGATTTTGAGAGATTTAGTTAGAGAAGCCAACAAGGTATACTATAAGAGTGAAACTGAGGAAGAGAAGGGAGCAAAGGGAGGATGAGAGAAGCAAAAGACAGACTAAGGCATTGACTAAGGTCCTGGTCACAACAACAAACAGGCCAGAAATTAAGAAACAGAGAGACAGAAATGGATACCTGGGCCCACACTAGAGGCCACCCCTGGCCTCAGATCAATGTGCCTACTCTAAAGAAAAAGGACACTGGGCCAAAGAGTGCCCTAGAAAGAGACAGCCACGCCAGCCAGACATTCTGACTCTGGAGGATGACTAAGAAAGTCGGGGCTCAGATCCTCTCCCCGACCTCAGGGTAACTTTTGAAGTGGAGGGGACCCCAGTAAACTTTGAAGTAGATACAGGGGCAATATACTCAGCCCTTAAGGCCCCATTGGGCCCTCTATCAAATAAAAGGTCTCTAATTCCAGGGTCTAAATGCAGTAAATATCAGACTTTGACAACTAAGGGGACCATGGACCAGGGGAAAGGATAAATTCATCACTCCTTCCTAGTAATCCCAGAATGCCCGGCCCCATTGACGGGCAGAGATCTGCTCACCAAGCTCTGGGCCAAAATAACTTTTAACCCTGAAGGCCCCCAAGTGGAATTTCTAAATCCTTCAGTAAATACTCCTATAATCATGGCTCTAACTATGTCAGTAGCAAATGTTCATCAACTCACTCATCTTTGTTCAAAGAAACTGCATTCATTCCTGAAAGATCAAGAACAGAGTTTTCCACTAACCGACTCACAGTGAAAGAAAATAACTGAATGGGTAACAAAAGCCTGTCAGGTCCATCAATTGGTTAATACTTACCCTTCCAAGCTTCCTGCAGGAAAGCACCTACGAGGAACCATACCAGGAAAATTCTGGGAAGTGGACTTTACTGAAATTAAGCCAGCAAGGTATGGACTTAAATATCTTCTAGTCTTTGAAGATACATTTTCAGGACGGATTGAAGCCTTCCCCACAAAAAAAAAAGAAAGAAAAAAAAAAAAGAAAGAAACAGAGCAAATGGTTGTCAAGAAGATCCTGGAAGACATTTATTCTCCCCTTGACGACCAGTAGTCTTAACCCTCATCAGCCCCTTAAGCAGCGATGGCTGATCACAAATCCTACTGGAAAAGAAGTATGGTCTATCTCACATACAGCCCCCTTATGGACCTGGTGGCCATCTCTCCACCCAGACATTTGTCAGCTGGCTATAGGTCTTTCCTATTGAGATATCCCTGATGAAGAGGATCCCACTAAAATTCCATTAAATCCCTTCGGTACCATAGAAAATGGAAACAAACATTATGGATGTAGGGACACGTGAGCCAGATGCAGGTTGGCTAGCCTAGATTACTATGTTTGCCCGGCGGAGTATCAAAGCCACAAACAGTCATGGCTGTGCGGGGGGGAGAGCAGACTTCTTCTGTAAGTCATGGGGCTGTGAGCATACAGGGACTGCCAGATGGAACCCAAACTCCTCATCAAATTCTGTAAACAGCATTGGCCATATTACCAATTAGATAACCAAAACCGATGGCCCCAAGAGGGGTCTCTATATCCTCAAATTCTGCGTGACCTTTTAAACTTCTGAAAGTGCTCAAAAGGGTAAAAGGAGATTCCCCTATGTGGAGGCCTTCTCCCTCCTTTGCTCACATCCTGAACTATGCTTCTCCAATAGATGCTTACCCTCAGCCTTCTGCTCCAGACTCTCTGCTGTCACTCCCACCTCAGCAACTTGATTTCTGCCCTCCAATATCTAGATCAAAAACCCAAATCTCCACCAGTTCTCAGACCATTGCCCCCTTGCTGAGGTAGCAGGTACTGAGGTACCACTCCACTCACTCACTACTCTCTTCTCCTGTCAGTGCCCGCACTGGGTCCCTCCAGGTCCTCTTACCAGCTAATGCAAAGCTCAAACCCACTGAGGAGAACCCTCAGACCCTTATCCAAAATGTAATGAAAATGGCCTTTAATGTTGCTTTGTCATCACTGAAAACAGGTTACTAAAAATTTAAAGTCCCTCACAGGCTTTTTGGGATACACACTCCCGTTTCCCCCTCTGTTCTATCTGTTCTACTGCTCAAATTTTTCTTGCTATTAAGATCCCAAAGCCCTCTCCCAATATTCTTTTACATCTCTCCTTCCTCATTCTCAGATCCACGGAAGTTGCTCTCATCCCTGCCTTCCAAGTCGTCCCCCTCTGAACCAGGTCCACAGAAAAGTCTTAATTAACCTTCTCCAGAAGTCTTCACCATGGCTGATTTACGACTTTCAGCAAAAGAGTCCCTATAAAAGAGATCACTGTAGATAAACTTCCTATTTTCGTGTTGCCCTGGTCTCCTTGGAAACTGGCTAAAAAAAACCAGCACTCCTAATCTAGACACACCCTTAATAGTTTTTCACAAAATATGTGAAAAAAAGGCCTCTGGCCTTGAGCTGGGGCTTCACAGAGATGGCTACATTTCTAAGATAAAGAAGTTACAAACTGGGCTGCATGGAAACAGCTGGCAGGTTGAAAAAAAAGAAAGGGAAGAAAAAGCTCTCCCCCACATAGGTGTTCTTGAAAAGTTAACTTGCCCCAAACTGAGGAAAAAACAGAAACGAAAACTGCTTTTTGTGAACTTCTGCAGACTGTGAACTTCTGAGCCCCTTTCCTTACGTGTTGTGTACAAAATTCTGAAACTACCTAAACTTGGGTTTCAGGGGATTAATTGATTACAACAGAAGCAATGCCCCCTGAATCTGGTTGCAACCAAAAAAGACTGTTTTCCTGTCTTTGGTGCTATCTTAGGTGCCTTGCCTTGTCCGTCCCTACAACAGTATAATTCTATATACTTAAACACTGTTTATGTTTTCATGAAATGGTCAACAGATGTGATTAATTGTGTAATGGTGCAGATGTTTCCCAGAGTGCTCTATCATGATGCAGGTTCATTTGAAGATCAAAGAGGGGGGCATAGAACACGGTTCCGCTGAAAACATATGTCCCTCACCTTAGCCATTCTATTACGAATAGTAGTTACTGCAGGGTAGGGCACGGGAACCATTGCTCTGGCCCATGGGACACAACAAATGACCCAAAGCAGCAATAGATCAAAAATTAAAGATATTAGAAACCTCCATCACAGCTTTGAACGAATCTTTAACCTCTCTCTCTGAAGTTGTTTTACAGAACAGTCGAGGGTTGGACCTCCTTTTCATGAGAGAAGGGGGCCTTTGTGCTTCATTGAGGGAAGAATGTTGTTTTTATGTCTACAATACTGGAGTTGTAAAAAAAATCTATGAGTAAATTAAAAAGATGCCTTGAAGAGCGACAACGAGAGAGAGAGAGGCCCAAGAATGGTAGTTTGAGTCTTTTTTTACACAGTCCCCCTGGTTAACTACGTTTTTATCAACCCTAGCCAGTCCAATAATAATCCTCATATTATTGCTAACTATAAAACCCTGTTTTCTCAACCGTGTAATTTCTTTTCTCCAAGCCCAAATTGGACAAATTAAACTTATGGTAATACCCCACTAGCAGACATAGAATGTGACACCCCACAATGATCACTTTTATGATTAAAAGTAGCCAGAAGAAGAAGTGGGGAATGAAAGGTTAATAAAATATGTACTTGTCACTTCCTGTTTTTCTGTATGCGTAACAAAACATGTTGAAATCTTGAGAACTGTTTGCTAATCTTGTTCCCAGAATATGCTGTCCCCAATTACCAAACTGCAGAATGTACTCCCTCACCCAGTTGAATACAAACCATCCACTCTCCCTGACCCATCAATGAACTTCCATCCCTGCCCTCTGCAAGGAAAGTATATAAGCTCTGATTAAGCTGTTGTCAGGTCTCTCTGCTCTATTCAAGTGAGCTCTGAGCCCCAGCATGCTGGACCCCCAATAAAACCTTTGCTGTTGCATGAGATAGTCTCTTGGTGGTCTCTTTCTCCGGCACTCGCCCAAACTTTACTTGGATGATTGAATGTAGAAGAGAACATCTATTCAAAAAGTTATAGTCAGTAGGATTAGGAAGATAGTTGGTAGGTTTAGGAAGAAAACTGAGTATAGGATTTGGAACAAAAGTTCTTTGCCAATAGGGTTTTGGTTAGAGAGTCAATGTAAATATCAACACAAGTGAAGAGTCAGTCACAATGATGAACAGGGGAAAATATGTAGAAAAGCAGATATCAATAGAGACATTAGGAAATCAGGAAAAGAATAAAGTGAGTTATGGGATAAGATATTTTCTACAGGGTTGAGGTTGAATGTATGAGCTTAGGAAGAAACAAAGATGAAGTCAACAATAGGATTGACATTTGAGAGCATTAGCATAGCCCAAGACAGTGTCCAAAATAAGCTCCGTTGCCCTCATTTGCCTAAATTCCCGGTGGCCTGTACATCCTTCCTGTGTACCAGGAGTGATCAAATAGGCCTGACCTTAATATTGCTCTGCTTCACCAATTTGAGGCCTACCGAGTGTCGGGTACACATTCTTTATGTAAATTGGAGAGATGAGAAAACCCAAGCACCTATTGGAAAGCTTCTGAATTAATTTGAAGAAATCATTTGACCCAAATGATCCCTATTCTCACTTGATGGAATTCAGAAACCTTACAGAGGAAGGCAAAAGACTTCATCCACAATGACTGCTCTTTTTTGCCATTTTGGATTTGGATGCACACATGGGATCTTTCTTTAGATCCATCAGGTGCTGAGTATCTAAGTCAAAGAATCACACTGGGCCAAGAGGCTGATTCAGACACACCTCTTTCCAAATCAATTAAGAAAACAGCCAAAGGTGAATCCTATTAATTTCCATTTGAAAAATCTTTTCTTCAGGATTCAAAAAGCTGTGGCCTGAGACAAAAACCTTCCTGACTCTCAGGGCAACAGAACAAAAGGTAAGCAAATGGCCCAAAGCAGGGATTCTCCACTGAGACTTTACTGGTCACACTGATATCTGAGTTTTCTGAGATGCTCGCCATTCCCTTCAGCTATCCAGTACATGGCCATGTCACCGAGCTTGGAGGTAGTACATATCTTGGACACAAAACCATGAGCCTATTCTGGAAAGTGGCCATAATTCAGGAAGAAAACAGCAACTTAGGAAGGTAGCAGGTATTGCCCATCAATAAGGCAAGCCATAGTCAATTCATAAATTGGGCTGGATGAATGCTGGGAAGCTTTCTACGAGACAGGACACATCAATTAATGCATTCTCTTTTCTAATGTGTACAAGTACAAACACAGTGGGATACACAGACATAGAAACACTTGCGCTGTCAAACGACTTACTAGAAACTGTTCACTCCAAATCAAACAAACCGCCTTTCCTACCTATTCTCAGAACATGAGACAAAACCACAAACCCACACCCACACCCACAATGGCACCTCCTTCCCTCAAATAGGTCTGTGACTGTCCGGTGTGTGCTCTGACTGATGGGTCATACTATGATCCCCCAAAATGGCCTGTCCTGTCTCAGATCTGGTCTTCTTGGCCAACTCTGTGAAGTTGTCAGGAGCCAGGATTGAGCCACTACCTGCTTTCTCAGGAAGAGCCCCTCTTCCGAGCTTTCCTGGCATTTGGCCATCCTCACATCAGTAGGTACCAAGAAAGACTGACTCTGTCCTTGGTTAATCCAAAAAAGTGAGACCACTGGGACTAGGACTGGGACTGGCTCTGGGTGCCTGGCTTTCTGTATCCCAAGTTCAGAGAGTTCCATCACAAAGGAAGTGAGATGAGATCACTTTCTTCAGGAACTGAATGAGATCACTGCCTTAGCAACCACTTTATCATAACAATTGCTTCCAACGGTACCATGAGATGGAGGCTGCCCCTACTTCCTGTCACACTTTCACATGGTAGAATGGTATATCACCTGTAGGCAAATGGTAACAGCTCTCCACACAGGCATGGTTTTGTCCATCTTCTCTACATTAAGGAGAGATTGGCTGATTCTGATGCAACCCTTCATCCTGACGAGGTTGTTTGCCATGGAAGATGATTTTTGCTCTCTCAGGTCTTTCATAGCTGCCTACATCTTCTCCAGGGATCATTTCTGCATGGAGCTTTGAGGTTCTCAGCAGATGGAAGATCCACTACATTTCTGAATTGTAAGACCAACATTGTCCCTGCTCTTCTGTAAAATGAGATTGAGGGAACAGTGTATGGTTAGGGTGAATAACATTTTCCATTTGGCTTAGGAATCATTCTGCTGGATGATTAATGGTATTGGGAACATGCGATATTTATAAGAATATAGAGGTGAAATACATGTATGAAAAAATAAATCTAAGTAAGATTTGAAGCTCAGAAAATCATTGGGCCCTTGATTGGGATACTTACCATTGAATTACGTTCTCACAGATGTCTCAGATAAATCGATATACAATGGCATAAGACCTTGTACGTTGGATGATTGAATGTAGAAGAGAATATCCAGTCAAAAAGGGATAGTCAGTAGGATTAGGAAGATAGTCAGTAGGTTTAGGAAGAAGAGTGAGTATAGGATTTGGAAAAAAAGTTCTTCAGCAATAAGTTATCAATTAGAGTGTGAAAGCAAATGTCAGCACATGTGAAGGTTCAGTCACAGTGGTGAACTGTGGAAAATATGTAAGAAAGCAGATGGCAATAGAGACATTATGAAATCAGGCAATGTATAAAGTGAGGGATAGGATTAAACATTTTCAATCGGGTTGAGTTTGAATATATAATCTTAAGAGGAAACAAATATGTAGTCACCAATAGGATTGACATTTGAGAGCATTAGGCAACTTGGACATGGATGATTTTAGTAATCCATATTTACTTTCCATTTAGGCTTTGGTACAATCATAAGTGTGATCTTTGCATTTTGTGTCCAGAATATTTCTGTGATAAAATGTATATGTAGATCAGGTGACATGCGTATTTCTTCCACCATTTCTGGGAGCAATATTTTGAAGACATATAAATTAGTATTGGGGGTACAAAGAGGTGTACACTGTGTCTATGAATATAAAGAAAAAGCATGCATAGACCATACTGTGAATAAATAATATAACTGGTTTTACTCTAAATAATGGATTGAATTGATATCTGAAAATATATAAGAAATCTGATATTGGTATACAATCATTCATTCCAACCAGTTATACATCCATTGGAAATATCAGAGTTATAATTTATCATGAAGGGGATGTGAGTTTTGCTTCAAAAGTGATTATGGAAATCAAAAATAATGTGTTTTGAAAGAGGTCTCAGGAAGAGACCAGTCAAGAAAGATGGAAGAATACATGTGTCCTGAAGCAGGAAGTGATTGAAAGTGAAACAAATTCGTATAAATTTGCGAACTTGTGGATAAAATATATATCCTATGATGTGCATAAACTTAAGAAATAGTAATGTACCAGTTTTGAATAAAAATGAGCGTAAAAATACAAATCATGTACCATAGGAATCTACTTGCCTTCATGTTAAACTGGGACAGTAACTCTAGAAATATTAGGATATGTATGTACCATTCACTGAAGTTAGTTTTCAGTACTAGAAAACAAATATGTATTTCAGGTGGATGAATATTTCTGAGAATAATATTGTGAAAAGTTGATTATAAATCCACATACGTGAACATGAATGAATTTAGGGAGTGTATATAAGACACATATATTTCATATTTTAAAAATCTGGAGATTGTATATATATATATATATATATATATATATATATATATATATATATATATATGTATATATATATATATATATATATATATATATATATATATATATAACAAAACACACACACAGACATTCAAAAGTAGCAATAGATATGCCAATCGTAATTGATCGAGATATATATATCATCCACAGATCCAAAAATATTCAATTTACTGAACATGGATTTATGTATAATGTTGTTCAACTAGGAAGCTCACCCATTGGTTGAATTTTTAGTTCCAGCAGTGTTTAGGATAGTGATCTCTTCTCACAATTTGTGTCTGCCAAGTCAGCCACCTCACAAGAATGTACATGTGATACAAGTTAGGATTCTATATGTGCATATCAAAACACATTTGCTGAATAGGCTACAGAGAAAGGGAGATAGGAATTCACATATTTGTTAACTTTAAAACACATGGAGAGATATCCAAAATGGCGGCGGGTATGGAGAGATCAAGTCTCTGACCTCTTCAGCTGCGCTGGAATAGGGAGTCATAAACTGTCTAAATACTGTTTGCTCAGGATCACTAGGCAATGATGCACTCACATGAATCTGGGGTGAACAGTCTGGGCCACGCACAACACACACCGAGCCCGGATCGGTTGCATTCAACCTCTGGTTTGCCTGCGTTTCGTGACTCAACACTAACAATCCAGCTGAAATAACTGGTCTGCCCTTCTGAACTTACAGAGGTAGAAGCCAACCTAGCCTTCATAGGCAGTGGCCAAAGGATTGAAACGGGGCATGGGAGAGACAGTCAGGACCCACCAGTTGCATCGGTCACCCGGCAAAGGGAACGAATGATCACCATTTGCATGGGATACCACCATGGCATAGAACTGACGTCAAGGATGGAGGAGATAACTTCATTGAAACCAGCGCGACAGGTTTGTAATTCCCTAGCCATCTCTCTCCACACAGCAGGGAATCCTTAAGGGCCCCTCCCAGCTCTCCCGTAAGGGTCCCTCTCAGCTCTACCATGAGCGCGATAGCCAGACCGAGAAAATCAGGAGTGGCGCGGGACTTGTGGCACAGAACTCCAGGCTACCGCTCCCACCAGTGCTGACAACTGAGGTCTCTTGCACCAGCTACTGGGGCGTGGCTCCCGGAGGGCAAACAAATTCGCTTGGGGATCTCAGCCCCAAGCTCTACAAACTTAGGGTCTGAGGGAAGCAAACCGGGAGAGTGTGCCCAGGTATTCATAAAAACAGGTCTCCCAGGAGCAGCAGACCTGGCGTGTTGCCAGTATTGTGGTGAGCGTCGCAGGTGAGCAGGGCATGGCTTGAGGAAACACAAGAGAAGGCCCTAGGGTGTCAGGATTGGACACCCGCCCAGTCTGGAAGGAATAGCAGCTGCATAGTGATTGGTTCCCACCTACTGAGAGGAGAACCTCGGCCCAGTGGGCACAGCACCACCTATTGGAAGAGAAGTTAATCAAACTCTATGACTGCATTTATTATTATCATTATTTATTTATTTTTTAAATTTGGGTTTTTTTTTGGTTTTTTTTCTTTTTCTTTCATTTTCATTCTTGTTGTTGTTGTTTTTCTTTAACTTTTTTAATGTTTTTAAGTTTTTAAATTTCTTTATTTTATTATTAATTATTATTATTATTATTAAATTGTAATTTTCATTTTTTATTATCATTATTATTTTTTTAATTTTTCTTTCATTCTTTATTTTCTGTTTTTTTTCTTTTGTCTTTTCATTTCTTTTCAATTTTCTTTTTCCCCCTTCCTTGAATTCTACCTGCCTACTCTCATTCTCTTATTGACTTCTTCCCTTCCCTTCTAATATCTTTCCTCCCAAGCATGAAATAAATTTATAAGACTAATCAGTAACTCAGCACTCAAACAGAACAAGAAGTAACATGAGCAGCATAAGAAAGCAAGAAAGAAAAAGAGTAAAAACAATGAAGGACAGCCTAAATACTCAGGAGGACCTAGAGTCATCAGAAAAATGATCATATAAAGAACTCAAGGAATACCTTAGACAGATGGAATGGAACCTTAAAGAAGATATGAGACAGCAAATCCAAACAGTGAAAGAACACATTGAAAATGAATTACATGAACAGATTAAAAAAAAGAAGTTAAGCATCTTTATACGGAGATAGAGATAATAAAAAAAATCATACAATAATTCTAGAAATGAAGGAAACGAAAAACCAAATTAAAAACTCAATTGAGAGAATTACTAAAAGAGTGGAGCAAGTAGAAGACAGAATGTCACATAATGAAGACAAAATATATCATCTTGAAAAGAGTCTAGCCAACTCAGAAAGGCTGGTAAAAAATCACGAGAAAATCATCCAAGAGATATGGGATAACATATAAAAACCAAATTTATGAGTCATCTAGATAGAGGAAGGTCCAGAGATTCAAACCACGGGAATGAGTAACCTACTGAATGAAATAATTACAGAAAACTTTCCAGAAATAAAAAAAGAAACGGATATACAAATTGTAGATTCATAGAGGACACTGAGCACAAAAAATCACAGTAGACCAACACCAAGACATTTGTTATAAACATATCTAATATACAGAACAAAGAGAAAATATTAAAAGCTACAAGAAAAAGGAGTCAGACTACATTCAGGGGTAAATCAATAAGGTTAACAAAGGATGTTTCATCACAGTTGATGAAAGCGAGAAGATCTTGGAACAACGTATTTTAAACACTGAAAGACAATGGATGCCAACCAAGAATTCTGGATCCAGCAAAATTAACCTTCAGGTACGAAAATGAAATAAAAATCTTTCATGATTAACAAAAGATAAAAGAATTTGCAGCCAGAAAACCAGCATTGCAAAGCATCTTGAGAAAAACACTACATGAGGAAGAAATGAAAAACAACAACCAAAACCATCAGTGGGAAGTGACTGGGTAATGACAGAGTGCAGGGGGAAAGCTAATCATGGAGAAACAAAGTAAATTAAAAACAAAGATAAATAATTAAACATGGCTGGAAGTACAAACCATACATCAATAGTAGCTCTAAACGTTTATGGCTTAAAATCTCCAATAAAGCAACATAGGCTGGTAACTTGGATTAATAAAACAAATCCAACAATATGTTGCCTCCAGGAGACACATCTGAATGGAAAAGACATACACAGGCTGAAGGTGAAAAGTTGGGAAAATTTATACCATGCACACGGTCCTCGTAAGCAAGCAGGGGTGGCCATCCTCATATAGAATAAAATCGAAGTCAAGACTAAGTTAATCAAAAGGGATAAGAAGGACATTATATACTGTTAAAAGAAACCATTCACCAACAAGACATAACAATTTTCAATATTTATGCACCAAATAATGGTGTTGCAATGTTCATAAAACAAATTCTTCTCAAGTTCAGGAATCAAATAGACCACAACCTAATAATTATGGGTGACTTCAACACACCTCTCTCACCATTAGACAGATCCTCCAAACAAAAGTTGAATAAAGAAAATATAGAACTCAATATCACAATCAATATCCTAGACTTAACTGACATATATAGAATATATCAACCATCATCAAGTGGATATACTTTTTTTTCAGCAGCACATGGATCCCTCTCAAAAATAGAGCATATATTATGCAATAGGGCAACACTCAGTAAATATAAAGAGGTGGAGATAATACCATGCATTTTATCTGATCATAATGGAATGAAACTGTAAATCAATGATAAAAGAAGGAAGAAAAAATCCTACATCACTAGGAAAATAAACAATATGTTACTGAATAATCCATGGGTTACAGAAGACATAAAGGAGGGAATCAAAAAATTCTTAAAGATAAATGAAAATGCAGACACAACATATCGGAATCTATGGGACACAATGAAAGCAATTTTAAGAGGGAAATTCATCACCTGGAGGTCATTCATCAAAAAAAGCAAAAACCAACAAATAAATGAGCTCACACTTCATCTAAAAGCCCTAGAAAAGGAAGAGCAAAACAACAGCAAATGTAGCAGAAGGCAAGAAATAATTAAAATCAGAGTGGAAACCAATGAAATTGAAACAAAAGAAACTATTGCAAAAACTAACAAAAATAAAAGTTGGTTCTTCGAAAAAATAAATAAGATCAACAGACTCTTAGCCATGCTAATGAAGAGAAGAAGAGAGAGAACTCAAATTACAAACATACAGGATGAAAAAGGCAATATCACAACAGATGCTACAGAAATACAGAAGACAATTAGAAATTATTTTGAAAACCTATATTCCAATAAAATAGAAAATATGAAGACATCGGTAAATTTCTTAAGTTACATGATTTGCCCAGACTGAGTCAGGAGGATACACACAATTTAAACATACCAATATCAATGGATGATTTAGAGGAAGCAATCAAAAGACTACCAACCAAGAAAAGCCCAGGACCAGATGGGTATACAGCAGAATTTTACAAAACCTTTAAAGAAGAATTAATACCAATACTTTTCAAGTTATTTCGAGAAACAGATAAAGAGGGAGCTCTGCCAAATTCATTCTATGAGGCCAACATCACCCTTATTCTGAAACAAGACAAAGACACCTCAAAGAAAGAAAAGTACAGACCAATATCTCTGATGAAGCTAGATGCAAGAATCCTCAGTAAAATTCTGGAGAATCGTATTGAAAGGCACATAAAAAATAATTGTGCACCACGATCAAGTAGGATTCATCCCTGGGATGCAAGGATGTTTTAATATATGGAAATCAATAAATATTATTCACCACATCAATTGACTTAAAGATAAGAACCATATGATCATCTTGATAGATGCAGAAAGAGCAGTTGACAAAGTACAGCATCCCTTTATGTTCAAAACATTAGAAAAACTAGGGATAACAGGAACTTACCTCGACATTGTAAAAGCTATCTATGCTAAGCCTCAGGCTAGGATCATTCTGAATGGAGAAAAATTGAAGGCATTCACTCTAAAATCTGGAACAAGACAAGGATGCCCTCTATCCACACTTCAATTCAATATAGTTCTCAAAACACTGGCCAGAGAAATTAGACGAAAGAAATCAAAGCCATAAAAATAGGAAAAGAAGAACGTAAATTATCACTATGTGCTGGTGACATGATTCTATAGAATCATAGAAGACCCAAAAGGGTCTACAAAAAAAACTACTGGAACTAATAAATGAATTCAGCAAAGTAGCAGGATCTAAAATCAACACGCATAAATCGAAGGCCTTTCTGTATATCAGTAACAAATCTTCTGAAACGGAAATGAGGAAAAGCAGTTCATTCAAAACATCCTCAAAAAAATTAAATACATGGGAATCAACCTAACAAAAGAGGTGATAGATTTATACAATAAATCAATATAACCCTAAAAAAAGAAGTAGAAGAAGATATTAGAAGATGGAAAAATATACCCTGTTCATGGATAGGCAGAACTAACATCATCAAAATGGCGATATTACCAAAAGTTATCTATAGGTCTAATGCAATGCCAATCAAAATCCCAATGGCATTTCTTGTAGAAATAGAGAAAGCAATCATGAAATTCATATGGAAAAATATAAGACCCAGAAATACAAAAGCAATTCTAAGCAGGAAGTGTGAATCAGGCGGTATAGTGATACCAGATTTCAAACTATATTACAGAGCAATAGTAACAAAAACAGCATGGCACTGGTACCAAAACAGGCGGGTAGACCAGTGGTACGGTATACAGGTCACAAGAGACTAATCCACAAAGCTACAACTATGTTATATTTGATAAAGGAGCTAAAAGCATGCAATGGAGGAAGGATAGCATCTTCAACAAATGGTGTTGGGTAAACTGAAAATCCATATGCAACAAAATGGAACTTAATCCCCTCCTCTCGCCATGCACAAGAGAGTTAACTCAAAGTGGATCATGGAGCTAGATATCAAATCAGAGACTCTGCAAGTGTTAGAAGAAAAAGTTGGCTCTGGTCTACATATTGTGGGGTCGGGCTCCAAATTCCTTAATAGGACACCCATAGCACAAGAGTTAATAACAAGAATCAACAAATGGGACTTACTTAAATTAAAAAGTTTTTTCTCAGCAAAAGAAACAATAAGAGAGGTAAATAGGAAGCTTACATCATGGGAACAAATTTTTACTCATCACACTTCAGATAGAGCCCTAATATCCAGAGTATACAAAAAACTCAAACAATTAGACAATAAGATAACAAATAACCCAATCAACAAATGGGCCAAGGACCTGAAAAGACACTTCTCAAAGGAGGACATACAATCAATCAATAAGTACATGAAAAAATGCTCACCATCTCTAGCAGTCAGAGAAATGCAAATCAAAACCACCCTAAGATATCATCTCACTCCAGTAAGATTGACAGCCTTTAGGAAGTCAAACAACAACAAGTGCTGCTGAGGATGTGGGGAAAAGGGTACTCTTGTACATTGCTGGTGGGACTGCAAACTGGTGCGGCCAATTTGGAAAGCAGTATGGAGAATCCTGGGAAAGCTGGGAATGGAACCACCATTTGACCAAGCTATTGCCCTTCTCGGACTATTCCCTGAATCTTAAAAGAGCATATTACAGTGATACTGCCACATCGATGTTCATAGCAGCGCAATTCACAATTGCTAGACTGTGGAACCAACCCAGATGCCCTACAATAGATGAATGGATTAAAAAAATGTGGCATTTATACACCATGGAGTAATATGCAGCACTAAAAAATGACAAAAAAATGGAATTTGCAGGGAAATGGATGGCACTAGAGCAGATAATGCTTAGTGAAGCTAGCCAATCGTAGAAAACAAATACCAAATGTCTTATTTGATATAATGAGAGCAACTAAGAACAGAGCAGGGAGGAAGAGCAGGAAGAAAAGATTAACATTAAACAGAGATGTGAGTTGGGGGGGGAGGTAGAGAAAAGGTAAATTTCATGGCAATGGAGGGAGACCCTCATTGTTACACAAAATTACATATAAGAGGTTGTGAGGGGAATTGGAAAATAAACAAAGAGAGAAATGAATTACAGTAGATTCGGTAGAGAGAGAAGATGGGAGTGGAGGGGAGCAGGGATAGTAGAGGATAGGAAAGGTACCAGAATACAAGTTACTAATAGGGCATTATGTAAAATGTGGATGTGTAACCGATGTGATTCTGCAATCCATATTTGGGGTAAAAATGGGAGTTCATAACCCACTTGAATCTAATGTATAAAATACGATATGTCAAGAGCTTTGTTATGTTTTGAACAACCAACTAATAAAATAAAATAAAATAAAATAATCGAAAGAAAAACACATGGGGAACTATTTCAACACAAAATTGACTAGATGTATAACTCCTACCTTATATAATGCAAAATGCAAGTCCAACTATACACCATGCCTCCTCTGAAATGCTTGTAATTCTATTCTGTTTGGGTTGTTTTTCTCCATCTTATTAGGATTAGTAGTCAGAGTCTAGTAGATTAGGTGTCAGTGTCCGGTATTCAGTATTTCGAATGGAAAATTGGAAAATGGACCAAATGTGTATGCAAATATATGCTACACAAAAATTTTCCCACTCTCATCCAGAACAATGCCTTGACATTACCCTCGTCCCAAGTAATACGTCATTAAAAGTCAAGAGTTAGAAAATCTGGGAATAAATATCTGGAATGGAATATGCTCAAAAGTTAACAACCTGAGAGGTGGTAGAGTAGTTTCCAAAAGTAAGGGACAGGGTAAACACTCCACAAACATGGAGCTGTGCTGACATAAAGACTTCTTGAGAAACTGCCTCTGAGTTTGAGCACTTTAAATATATGTTGTTGTCAGGAGCTTTACCTTCCTTGTAGTGAGACCATTACAGCTGGGTCTGCATCTATGTTACCTGGAGGACATGGTTTAATATTTTCCAATGAACATGCTGTAGCAGTGCTGAATTCAATCCTAGTCGGTAAACTGGGGCCACTGGGGTCTAAGTGTCTCCCCTTGTGGACTGTGAAGTCATTGGGTCATCCTCCACATTTTGTGGTGTTTATTGCTGCTGCACTGGGTGTTTAGTATTTGCTTCACGAAATACAAGGAGTTCAACTGAAAAACAGTGCTGAAGGGAGTTCTGTCATATGTGGTGGGTCAGGGTCTGTAGGAGAATGCACCAACCAAGGTTCTATCCCTCATAGCTTGCCCCTTGACCATAGCAACCTGATTCTGAACATTCCCCTGAAACCTCTCCATATAACAAGGTCCCTTTACTTGTAAGGGTCTGTTGGCTGCACCATGTCAGCCACAAGCCATTTGGAAGCCAATGGCAGATCCACATGGCCCCACCATAGATATTCCATCACACACCTGCCCACCACGGCTATAAGCCCACTAGTCAGCAGACTCCAACTTACTGGCATCTCTGTTCTACACCATTTTCTTGAAACCCAGTCAATCAAGGCACTGTCTGGTATACTCATAATCATCAACAGGATATCCAAAGGTCCTCCAGTGCCACCTGTTCATGAAAATTTAAAAAAAAAATTCATGGTATTTATCGAGCCATTTTTCAAGCATGAAGTTGGAGGCAATGTGGGTTTCAATTCATTCAGGAACAATTAAATGTTGAGGATGCTCATTTCCATAAAAGCTTTGGAGAACTCTCAGAGGCAAGTCTTCCCAAAGAGTAGCCAAAAGGTCACATGAAGCAAGGTGCATTGAGGTCTACAACGTGAGGTCCATGTGTGTTTTGACTCTCAACTATGGCTGCCAAGTCTTTCAGAATAAAATCATGTGATATCTTGGCTGAGATTCCCAGTGCTCTGCGGAAAGCAACCCTGGGCCTAGATCTCAGTTTCCAAGGGCAAATCTCATGCGTGGCCTCCTAAAATTCCAACACAATTCATGGAAATACTTCGATGACGTCAGTTCCAGAATGCAGTCTCTTAGGGTAATCACACCAGAGTTCAAGCCAAGGTGGACCCAGTCGTCTCTTCCAACCGCCACACAAATGACCACGATTCAAACCAAAACAATCCCACATGACCTCATCTTCTTCCATTTAGACACTCATCGTAACTTCTGGCTGGAGGTTTCCATGAGGTGTTCACCCCAAGACAGTGTCCAAAAAATCTCCCTTGCATCTCATTTGCCTAAAGTCAGGGTGGCCTGTACACCCTTCCTGAGAACCAGGAATGATCAAAAAGGCCTGCCATTAATACTGCTCTGCTTCTCAAATTTGAGGCCTACTGACTGTGGGTTTTAGATTCTTTATGTGAATTGGAGTCATGAGAAAATCTAAGCACCTATGGGCTAGCCTCTGCAGGGTTTGAGGAACTTATTTGACCCAAAGAATCCCTATTCTCACTTTATGGAGGTCAAGAAAGTTACAGAGCAAGGTGAGAGACTTCATCCACAAGGACTGCTCTTTGGACATTTTGGTTTTGGATGTACACATGGAATCTTTCTTTAGATCCATCAGGTGCTGAGACTCTAAGCCACCACCTCACACAGGCTCAAGAGTCTGAATAAGACACATTCTTTTCAAAGAAATTAAGCAAAGAGCCACAGGTAATGCCCATTTATTTCCATTGCAAAACTCTTCTTCTCAGGCTTCAAAAAGGTGTGGCCTGAGGCAAAGGCCTTCTTGAAATTCAGGGCAACAGAACAATAGGTAAGCATAAGGCCCAAAGCAGGGTTTCTCCACTGAGACTTTCCTGGTCCCAGTGATTTCTGAGTTTTCTGAGATGCTCGCCATTCCCTTCAGCTATCCAGTACATGGCCATGTCAAAGAACTTGGAGGTGGTACATAACTTGGACAAAAAACCATGAGCCTATTCTGGAGAGTCTCCAGAATTCAGGAAGAAAACAGGAACTTAGGAAGATATCAGGTGTAGCCCATCGATCAGGCAAGCCGCAGTCCATTCATAAATTGGGCAAAATGAATGCTGTGAAGCTTTCTACTAGACAGGACACATCCATTTATGCATTCTCTTTTGTAATGTCTACAACTATGGACACAGTGGGATACACAGACACAGAAACACTCGCCTTGTCAAGGGACTTTCTAGAAAATGTTCACTAAATCCAAACAAACCACTTTTCCTACCTATTTTCAGAACAAGGGAAAATCACAAACCTACAACCACACCCACAGAGGCACCTCCTTACCCCAAGTAATTCTGAGACTATCTGGAGTGTCCTCTGACTGGTGGGCCATATTATGTTCCCTCAAAATGGCATGTCCTGTCTCAGATCTCCTCTTCTTATCCAACTCTGTGAAGTTGTCAAGAGCAAGCTGTGAGCAACTACCTTTTTTCCCAGGAAAGGCCCGTCTTCAGAACTCTCTTGGCATTTGGCCTTCCTCACATCAGTAGGTACCAAGAAAGACTGATTCTGTCCTTGGTACATCCAAACAAGTGAGAACACTGGGACTGGGACTGGGACTGGCTCTGTGTGCCTGGCTTCCTGGATCCCAAGTTCAGAGAGTTCCATCAACAAGAAAGTGAGGTGAGGTCACTTCCTTCAGGAACTGAATGAGGTCACTGCCTTGGCAACCACTTTGTCCTAACAGTTGCTTCCAAGGGTCCCTTCAGATGCAGGCTGCTCCTACTACCTGTGACAGTTTCACAAGTTAGAATAGTATATCAACCATAGGCACCAGGAAACAACTCTCCACACAGGCCTGGTTTGGTCCATCTTCTCTACATTAAGAAGAGAGAGGCTGATTCAGACACAACCCTTCATCCTGACCAGGTTGTTTGCCATGGAAGATGACTTCTGCTCTCTCAGGTCCTTCATAGGTGCCTACATCTTCTCCAGGGATCATTTCTGAATAGACCTTTGAATTTCTCAGGAGGTGAAAGATCCCCTATATTCCTGTATTATAAGACCAACTCTGTGCCTGCTCTTCTGTAAAGTTAGATTGAGGGTAGATGGTATGGTTAGGATTAATAACATGTTTGATTTGTGTTAGGAATCATTCTGCTGGATGAATAATGGTGTTGGGAACCTGAGATATTTTTAAGAATATAGAGGTGAAATATTGTAATGATCAGGCGAGTATAGGAGGAAGAGATAACCAAGAGACTGTCTCATGCAACTACAAAGGGTTCATTGTGGGTCCAGCATGCTGGGGCTCAGAGCTCAGTTGAATAGAGCAGAGAGCCCTGAGAACAGCTTAAGCAGAGCTTATGTACTTTTCTTGGAGAAGGCAGGGATGGAAGTTTATTGATGGGTCAGGACGAGTAGGCCGTTTGCTTTCAACTGCGTGACTGAGCACATTCTGCAGTTTGGCAGTTGGGGACAGCACATTCTGGGAACAAGATTAGCAAACAGTTCTCAAGATTTCAACAGTGTTTTGTTAAGTGTACAGAAAAACAGGAAGTGACAAGTACCTATTTCATTAACCTTTCATTCCCCACTTCTTCTTCTGGATACTTTTAATCATAAAAGTCATCACTGATGGGTGTTACATTTTATGTCTTCTAGTGTGGTATATTGTTGTCTGATTACCATAAGTTTAACTTGTCCAATTTGAGCTTGGAGAAAGGAAACTCCATGGTTTATCCAACAGGGTCCTACAGTTCGCAATAATATGAGGATTATTAATGGACCAGCCAGGGCTGATGAAAGCATATTTAAGCAGACGGACTGTGTGAACCAAGACTCAAACCACCCTTTTTGGGCCTCTCTTTCTCGTTGACGCTCTTCAATGCGTTTTCTTTATTTACTCATAGATTCTTTTCAACTCCAGTGTGGCCGGCACAAAAACAACATTCTTCCCTCAATGCACTACAAATTCCCCCTTCTCTCATGAAGAGGAGGTTTTATCGCTCGCCTGTTCTGTAAAACAGATTCATAGGCAGAGGTTAAACATTCCTGTAAAGCTGTGATGGATGTTTTATTATCTTTAAGTTTTGGTCTATTGCTGCTTCTAATTAAGGCATTGGTTGTGTCCTTTGGACTAGGGCATTGATTCCTGTGCCCACTCATGCAGCAACTCCTATTCCTAATAGGATGGCTAAAGTGAGAGATACAGGTTCCCAGCGGAACTGAGTTGCATGCCCTCCTATTTGATCTTTAAATGGACCTGCGTCATCATAGAGCACTCTGGGAAACATCTGCACCATAACATAATTAATCACATCTGTTGACTATTTCATGAAAACATAAACAATGTTTAAGTATATAGAATCTTTCTGTTATAGGGACGGACGAGGCAAAGCACCTAAGATAGCACTGAAGACAGGGAAAAAGTCCTATTTGGTTGCAAACGGATTTAGAGGGCATTGCTTCTGTTGTAATCAATTAATCCCCTGAACCCCAAGTTTAGGTAGTTTCATAATTTGTACCCAACATGTAAGGGAAGGGGCTCAGAAGTTCAAAGTCGGCAGAAGTTCACAAAAAGCTGTTTTTCTATCTTTTATTTTATCCTCTGTTCTGGGCAAGTTAACTTTTCAAGGACACCTGAAAGGGGGAGAGATTTTTTTCTCTTTTTTTTTTTGCCCTGCCAGCTGTTACCATGGAGCCTAGTTGGTAACTTCTTTATCTTAGCAATGTAGCCATCTCTGTGAAGCCCCCACTCAAGGCCAGAGGCCTTGTTCACATATTTTGTGAAAAACTAGTATGGGTGTGTCTAGCTCAGGAGTGCTGATTTTTTTTCGCCAGTTGCCAAGTAGACCAGGGCAACACGAAAAGAAGAAGTTTATCTACAGTGAACTCTTTTAAAGGAACTCTTTTGCTGAAAGTCCTAAAGTCAGCCATGGTGAAGAATTCTGGAGAAGGTCATTTAAGACTTTTCTGTGGGCCTGGTAGAGAGGGGAAAGACGTGGAAGGCAAGGCTGAGAGCAGTTTCATGGATCTGAGAATGAGGAAGTAGAAATGTAAAAGAATATTGGAAAAGGGGTTTGGGATTTTCCTAGCAACAAAAACTTGAGCAGTAGAACAGGTAGAGCAGAGGGGACGACGGGAGTGAGTATCCCAAAAAGCATGTGAGGTATTTTAAATTCTTAGTCACCTGTTTACAGTGATGACAAAGCAACTTTAAAGGCCATTTTAATTACATCCTGGATAGGGGTCTGAGGGATCTCCTCAGCTGGTTTGAGCTTTGGGTTAGCTGGTAAGAGGACCTTATGGGACGCAGTGCGGGCACTGACAGGAGAAGAGAGGAGTGAGTGTGTGGAGGGGTACCTCAGTACTGGATACCTCAGCAAGGGGGCAATTGTCTGAGAACCGGCAGAGGTTTTGATTTTTGATCTAGTAATTGGAGGGGAGAAATCAGGTTGCTGAGGCGGGAGTGCCAGCAGAGAGTCTGGAGCAGAAGGCTGAGTTTGAGGAACTATTGGAGAAGTATAATTCAGGATGTGAGCAAAGGAGGGAAAAAACCTCCACATAGGGGAATCTCCTTTAACCCTTTTGAGCACTTGCAGAAGTTAAAAAGGTCATGCAGAATGTGAGGATCTGGAGACCCCTCTGGGGGTCACAGGTTTTGGTTGTCTAATTGGTAATATGGCCAATTCTGTGTATTGAATTTGATGAGCAGTTTGGGTTCCACCAGGCAGTCCCTGTATGCTAACATCCCCATGACTTACAGAAGAAGTCGGCTTTCCCCCCACACAGCCGTGGCTGTTTGTGGCTTTGATAGTCTTCCAGGCAAACATAGTAATCTAGGCTAGCCAACCTGCATCTGGTTCACGTGTCCCTACATCCATAATATTTGTTTTCATTATCTATGATACGAAAGGGATTTAATGAAATTTTATTGGGATCTGCTTTTTCAGGGATATCCCAATAGGAAAAACCTATAGGCAGCTGACAAATGTTGAGATGACCAACAGGTCCCTATGTGGGCTGTAAGCGAGATAGACCATTCTTCTGGTCTATGAGGATTTGTGATCAGCCATTGCTGCTGAATTCGCTGATGAGGGTTAGGACTAGTGGTGGCCAAGGGGAGAGTCTATAGCCTTATACACATGCCAAATACACAATTTGAAAGGGTTACCAGTCATTTCCAGTTTCCAGCCAGAGTCTGGACAGGGCGCAGGCTTGAGATGGAAGGCATGGATACAGGAAAGGATTCCGTCTACATTTACTGCTGTAGGTGTTATAAGTAGCACGTGGTATTTCCTTTCCAGCGGGGTTCCAGGGATGACACCTGATGTCATCTTATGTAGATGAAGTCTCTTACTTGATATCGATGTGGAGTCTCCTTGTCCCCAGGTTGGTAGGCCGTGGCCAGCTGTTTTAACAGGTATCGCTGAGTTCTTTCAAGAGCTTTAAGTGTGTCAAGCAAGGGGGTGTGGAAGGGATCCTTAGGTCTTAGAGTTGGGGTTAGGTCCCTTACTGGAGGAGGGGCAACATAGAGAATTTCACAGGGGGAGAGGTTACACAAAGAAACAGAGGGAGTATTTTTTAGATGATACAGTGCATAAGGCAGGAGTATAGTCCAATCTTTTAGCTGGTTTCTAAGCTTAATTTCATTAAGGTCTCTTTAATGGTTCTATTTATTTTTTCTACCTGTCCTGAGCTCTGGGATCTATAAGCATAATGTAACTACCAATTAATCACCAGGGTACAGGTTAACCCATGACTTACCTGGGCCATGAACACCAGTGCATTGTCAGACCCTATTACCTTAGGCAGGCCGTATCTTGGAAAAATATCCTTCAGTATCATCTTGACCACGATTTGAGCCATTGTTTTTTTTTTTTTTGGGGGGGGGGGCGGAAGGTTTCAATCCATCCTGAAAATGTATCTACAAAGACTAGGAGATATTTAAGTTCATACGTTGCTGGCTTAATTTCAGTAAAGTTCACTTCTGAAAATTTTTCTGGTCTGGTTCTTCGAAGGTGTTTTCCTGCAGGAAGCTTAAAAGGGTAAGCATTAACCAATTGATGGACCTGAGACGCTTTTGATACCCATTCAGTTATTTCCTTTCGCTGTGAGTCGGTTAGTAGAAAACTCTGTTCTTGATCTTTCAGGAATGCCTGCAATTTCTTTGAACCAAGGTGAGTGAGTTGATGTACATTTTCTACTGACATTGTTAAAGCCATGACTATAGGAGATTTTACTGAAGGATTTAGAAATTCCACTTGGGGGCCTTCAGGGTTAAAAGTCATTATGGCCCAGAGTTTGGTGAGCAGATCTCCACCCATCAATGGGGCCGGGAACTCTGGGATTACTAGGAAGGAGTGATGGATTTTTCCTTTCCACAGGTCCATGTACCTCTTAGTTGTCCAAGCCCGATATTTACTGCCATTAGCCCCTTGAACTAGAGACCTTTTATTTGATAGAGGGCCCAATGGGGCCTTAAAGGCTGAGTATAATGCCCCTGTATCTACTTCAAAGTTTACTGGGGTCCCTTCAACTTCAAAAGTTATTTACTATAACTGTGAGTTGGTTAGTGGAGTTGGTTAGACTTCATCCACAATGAGTGCTCTTTTGGAGATGTTGGTTTTGGATGCACACAAGGGATCTTTCTTTAGATCCATCACGTGCTGAGAATCTAAGCCACAGCCTTACACAGGGCCAAAATGCTGATTCAGACACATCCCTTTCCAAAGCAATTAAGGAAAGAATCACAGGTGATGTCCACTCATTTCCATTTGAAAACTGTTTTCTTCAGGCTTCACAAAGGGGTGGCTTGAGGCAAAGACCTTCCTGACATTCAGGCCAACATAACAATAGGCAAGCAAAAGGGCCATTGCAGGGTTTCTCCACTGAGACTTTCCTGGTAACACTAATATCTGAGTTTTCTGAGATGCTCCCATTCCATTCAGCTGTCCAGTACATGGCCTTGTCAAAGATCTTGGAGGTTGTACATATCTGGGGCAAGATGAATCCTGGGAAGCTTTCTCCTAGGCAGGAAACATCCATTGATGCATTCTCTTTTCTAATTTCTACAACCACAGACACAGTGGGATACACAGAAATAGAAACAATCGCCTTGTCAAATGACTTACCAGAAACAGTTCACACCAAACCAAACAAACTGCCTTTCCTACCTATTCTCAGAACATGAGACAAAACCACAAACACACACCCACACCCAGAAAGGCACCTCCTTCCCCCAAGGAGGTCTGTGACTATACAGAGTGTTCTCTGACTGGTGGGCCATACTATGTTTCACGGAATTGGACTATCTTGTCTCAGATCTAGTATCCTTGGCCAACTGTGTGAAGCTGACAGGAGCCAGCAGTGAGCCATTACCGGCTTTCTCAGGAAAGGCCCCTCTTCTGAGCTCTTCTGGCATTTGGTCATCTTCACATTAGTAGGCACCAAGAAAGACCGATTCTCACCTTGGTAAGTCCAAACAAGTGAGACCACTGGGAGTGGGACTGGGACTGGATCTGGGTGCCTGCCTTCCTGGATTCCAAGTTCAGAGACTTCCAAAAACAAGGAAGTGAGGTGAGGTCACTTCCTCCTGAAATGAATGAGGTCACTGACTTGGCAACCACTTTGTGCTAACAGTTTCTTCTTATGGTCCCTTGAGATGGAGGCTGCCCCTACTTCATGTGACACTTTCACAAGTTAGAATGGTATATAAACCATAGGCACCTGGGAAGAGCTCTCCACAAAGGCCTGGTTTGGTCCATCTTTTCTACATTAAAAAGAGAGAGGCTGATTCAGACACAAACCTGTATCCTGACCAGGTTGTTTGCTATGGAAGATGACTTTCACTTTCAAAAGTCCTTCATAGCTGCATACATCTTCTCCAGGGATTATTTCTGCATGTATCTTTGAGGTTCTCAGCAGGTGGAAGATCCCCTACATTCCTGTATTGTAAGACCAACACTTCCCCTGCTCTTCTGCAATGTTAGATTGAGGGAACAGTGTATGGTTAGGGTTAAAAACGTGTTCGATTTGTGTTAGGAATAATTCTGCGGGATGATTAATGGTATTGGAAACCTGCGATATTTACAAGAATATATAGGTGAAATATAAGTATGAAAACAGGAATCCTGGTAAGATTTGAAGCTCAGAAGGGCATTGGGCCCTTGATTGGGAGATTTAGTTTTGCATTATGTTCTGCACACATGCCTCAGCTGAATCGATATAAAATGGCATAGGACCTTTTTTCTTGGATGATTGAATGTCGAAGAGAACATCCAGTCAAAAAGGGACAGTAGGTAGGATTAAGAAGATAGTCAGTAGGTTTAGAAAAAAGCGTGAGTATAGGATTCGGACCAAAATATTTTTAGCAATAGGGTTTTGGTTAGAAAGTAAATGTCAATGTAAGCACATGTAAAGAATGAGTTACAATAATGAGCTGGGGAAAATATGTAGGAAAACAGATATCAATAGAGACATTACGAAATGAGACAAAGTATAAAGTGAGTAATAGGATTAGACATTTTCAAAAGGCTTGAGTTTGAATATATAATCTTAGGAAAAAACAAATATGTAATCACCAATAGGATTTTCATTTGAGCACATTAGGCAACCTGGACATGGATGTTTTTAGTAATCCATGTTCAATTTCCGTTTAGGTTTGGTACAATCATAAGTGTGACGTTTGTGTTTTTTGTGTCCTGAATATTACTGTGATAAAATGTATATGTAGATCAGGTGACATGGGTATTTCTTCCACCATTTCTGGGAGCAATATGTTGAAGATGTATTAATTAGTACTGGAGTTCAATGAGGTGTATCCTGTGTCTATGAATATAGAGATAATGCATGAATAGACGATATTGTGAATAAATAATATAACTGATTCCACTTTAAATAATAGATTGAATTAATATCTGAAAATAAATAGGAAATCTTATATTGATAAACAATCATTCATTCCAACCGGTTATACATCTAATTTTAATAATAGGTTTATGGTTTATCATGAAGAGTGTGTGGGCTTTGTTTCAAAATTGATTATGGAAATCAAATATAATGTGTTTGGAAAGAAGTCTCATGAAAAGACCAGTTAAGAAACCTGGAGGAATACATGTGTTTTGAAGCAGTAAGTGATTGAAAGTGAAACAAATGCCTATAAATTTGTGAACTTGTGGATGAAATATATATCCTATGATGTGCATAAACTGAAGAAATAATAATGTACCAGTGTTGTAAAAAAATGAACGTCAAAATACACATTATGTCCCATACAAATCTACAGGCAATGATGTTTAAGTGGGTCAGTTACTGTAGAAATATTAGGATTTGTATGCAACATTAACTGAAGTTAGTTTTCAGTACTAGAAAACAAATATGTATTTCAGGTGGATGAATATTTCTGAGAATAATCTTGTAAAAAGTTGATTATAAATCCACATACATGAACATGAATGAATTCAGGGAGTTAATGTAAGACACATATATTTCATATTTTGAAAAATCTGGAGAGTGTGTATATATATATACACAGAACATTAAAATGTAGCAATATTTATGCCTATCGAAATTCATCATTAAATATATATCATCAACAGATGCAAAAGTATTTATTTTAGTAAACATGGATTTATGTATAATGTTTTTCAACTAGGAAGCTCACCCATAGTTTGAATTTTCAGTTCCAAAATCATTTTGGAGGAGTGATCTCTTCTCAAAATTTGTATCTTCCTAGTAACTGTAACCTCAAAAGTATGTATGTGTGATACCAGGTAGGATTCTATATGTGCATATAAAATTACATGTGCTGAATAGGCTACAGAGAAAGGGAGACAGGAATTCACATATTTGTTTACTTTAAAACACATTGAGAACTATTTAAACAAAAAATTTACTGGATTTATAACACCAACCCTTTATCATCCAAAAGACCAGTCCAACTGTACACCATTCCTCCTCTGAACTGCTTGTATTTCTATTCTGTTTGGGTTATTTTTCTCCATCATAATGGTTTAGTAGTCAGAGTCTAGTCAGCTATTGGTTAGTGTCAGGGATTCAGTATTTCGAATGGAAAATTAGATAATGAATCCAATGTGTATGCAAATATGTGCTACACAAAATTTTTCCACTCTCATCCAGAATAATGCCTTCATATTACTTCGGCCCCAAGTAAGACACAATTAGAGGAGAACAGTTAGAAAATCTGTGAATACCTATCAGGAATGCAAAATCCTCAGGAGTTCACAACCTTGGAGGTGGTAGGGGAGTTTCCAAAAGTAAGGGACAGGGTTGATAGATCCAACCTGATCTTTCATTAAAATTGGGGGCCATCTTGCCACAAAGCCATGAAAAGATAATTTTGGCTTTACTATAAATTAGCGCAAATTCTGAACCTGCTTGGAATGCCTACCAGTGCCTTGAACTCACCCATGTCTGGATCTCTGACCAGATAGCAGCGCTCTCTAAAACTTTAATGATACCTCATAAATATTTTTCTTTCCCTGGCCAGACAACGTGTCTCTGAGGCTCTAATGATCCTCATAAATTCTGATGTTAGGGCCAGCAAAAAAAAAATGTAATATACCATTAGTGTGATGCTTGTCAAAGTTCTCTTATCTGTAACCCCCCTTTTGTGTATCTTTCTGGGCTACATATCTGGGCTGTAGGAAAGTTGGGTTGCTGTCTTGTTCCCGCCATTTTGGGAGGGAGAGGCAGCCTGGCCGGTTGAAATAATAAGCTTGCCTTAATTTGATTTTAATTGGAGTCAGTGGTCTTTTCTTGCATTCTGGTCTTACATTTTGGAGTTCCAAAGCGAGATAACCCTGCCCGACCAGATCACAAGACCAGACTGTGGAAATTCTGAAGCTGGCCTGCCCTCTAGGGCTCCACACTGGAGAGCCACTCTAGGGGGTGTGCAACTTAAGACGTTCCAAGGCCTTGGATTGAGCCTTCAGTCCGTGGAGCACTGCAGAGAACCAAAGCACTAAAACTATTAGCAAGCTCCTGGTAGAGGAGGCCTCCATAGGTAAGTGACGCCTTTATAACATCTGCTATCCAGTTAAGGGAGAGTACTTCTGATGACAGGGAGGTGGCCTGGGTAGGCTAACATATACCCCTC
This sequence comes from Callospermophilus lateralis, assembly GCF_048772815.1. NCBI lineage: Eukaryota > Metazoa > Chordata > Mammalia > Rodentia > Sciuridae > Callospermophilus > Callospermophilus lateralis. The sequence goes on along the minus strand of NW_027516985.1, from coordinate 446,179 downwards.
TCCGGGACAGTAATGAGAATGGTTCTGTCCTCTGTTCTGTTCTGTAGGAAATTGCTCTTTAAATTTAAGCTCACAAGGTTTTCTAGGTGTTCAAAAATCTAATAAAATATTAATGTCTACAAAAGGTCTAATATGCCTTTGTTCAAGGACTTTTCCTTCAACAACAAAAAAATGGTTTACAATTTTCAATACAATTGTCTAATATTTTAATAAATAAGTAAAGTAAATTTCATATGGGATTACTCATTCATGAGTAGTTTTGTTTGATATCTGATTGATTTACTAAGGTCTGTATAAGTTTGTTCTAAAGTGTGTATAAGATTGTAAAATTCAGTCATGTGTTAAAGAGACAAAAATTTCTGAAAACATAAGTTTACCCATAAAACTGTGTTATTAAGTTTTATTTTTTTCTAGAGCAAACAACCATAAAAATTAAACAACTGAATAAATAAGAACTGTTATTTTAGAGAACTGTACTGCCATTTCTTTAAAAGCTAAACTTGGTTAATGTAGAAACATCAATGTAATTGTGTTGCTGTCAATGTGCTCATATCTTCCAGGTATACAAGTCTGTAAGGTAGAAACTTGAGAAGAGCATTATATCAATCTGTTGTTCTAAATTTATATGGTAAAAAAATATATTGGGGATTTATTTACCTGTTATCAATAAGATATGTAAAGTTTTATGTTACTTTTTACATTGGGGAACCATTTAAATGTATTTTTAAGTTATTGAGAGCCTAATCTATGTAAAGGTTAAAAACTTTCAGCCTTTCTTTAATTCATGTTTTAAATCTGATATCATACGGTGTTAGCAAATGTTCATGTGACCTGACACAATTTATGTAAACTTTGTAAAATGATATTTAAAAAACAAAGATCACCTTTAGATCTAAAACACTAAAGATTCATATAGAGCCCTGCCTTAACTGAAATAAGGCTGTGTGTCCCATCTTACAACATGTGAGAATGACTACGAAAGCAGTAGGTCAGATTTTATTTCATTTAAAGTTATGTTCAAAAGTTTCTTTGGTTTTTTATTTGTGTCAAGATTACTAGGATTTAAACAGGGGATATAGTGTATAACTCAGCCAAAAAATTTAGGGTAGCTGTTACACGAACTAAGTATTTTTACTCTTGTTAAAAATTTTTATTTTGTAATTTCCTTATAAGTGATCTAAAGATTCCCTGTTAGTGTTTTACAGAAGTGTTGCTTTAAGAACACAACATGGGTTAATTTAAGATAATAAGTCATCACCTATTAGACAGAATAATACAGATCCCAATTAATTAAAAGATAAATAATTATAAAGTTATAGACATTAAATTCCAGTACTTGTAATATAAGGCTGTTAAAATTTATTTGCTGGATGTTTCAGATTAGGATTTAATTAAAGTTAAATGAAAAGGGCCAAGAAAACCAATATTTGGCTCTTGCCCTCTGAGTCAGTCTGAATCCAGGGAACAGGGGACTTCTCTAAAGAGCTTTGCAACTCTGGGCCAAATAACCTCCAGATCAGGAAAAATAATGAGACCACTGGTGAACATAAAGCCAATGAGTGCATTTGCCATGAAGAGGAGAGTTATCAGAGAAGGGAGACATTCTTATGCTTCTGAGGGAAACCACATGGTCAAGCAAGACCTGGACCCACCTAGCGAAAATGGCACTATCAGAACTGAGAAGCTGCTCTCAAGTTTCCCCAGAATTGACTCCCATAAAAGCTCAGCTGACTGTGAAAAATAGATAGAAACAGAAGTCAGTTTGACTGTTTCATCTTAAACAGTTAGCAAAGACAGTTAAAACGAAAATACAGCCATTCCTGGGCATTTTAATTAATAATAATAATCATCATCATCATCATCATAATAATAATAATAATAATAAAATTTTAAGGTATACAATTTATGTTAGCCTCCCAAAATAAGTAAGACTGGAAACTAAAAGAAGGATTCTCAGACAGGAATGCCTGATAACTATAAAAAGAGACTATCAAGAGGAGCTGCCAGAGGCAGATTTTTTAGGTTAAGACCTACTTATATTCCTAACCTAAACAGGTAGTCTTCGTGTCTGCTAGTACGATTATTCAGCCCTGAGTAACAGAAGTGAAGATTTCTCTATTAGACACAAAGGTCATACTAGTAAAAGGATTTTGCAAGATCAGATGACATGAACTTATTACACTGTATCTAATGGGGAAGGACAACTGTAACACTAAAATTAAAAGGTTACATTGACAGTCCAGATAACTGAGGAAACTAAAGTCTGGTGAGGGAACCTCAATACAGCGACATGTTCCAACTGCTGCAACATTTATTCAGTACTCATGGTTTTTGTTTCTCTCAACTTTCAGGGCAGCTGAACAATAGGTAATCTAAAGGCCCAAAGCAGGGTTTCTCCACTGAGACTTTCATGGTCACACTGATATCTGAGTTTTCTGACATGGTCGCCATTCTTTTCAGCTATTCAGTACATGGCCATGTCACAGAGATTGGAGGTGGTACATACCTTGGACACAAAACCATGAGCCTATTCTACAGAGTGGCCAGAATTCAGAAAGAAAACAGGAACTTAGGAAGATAGCAGGTGTTGCCCATCGATAAGGCAAGCTGCAGTACATTCATAAATTGGGCAGGATGAATGCTGGGAAGCTTTCTACTAGACAGGACACATCCAATGATGCATCCTCTTTTCTAATATCTACAACCACGGACACAGTGGGTTACACAGACATAGAAACACTCACCTTGTCAAATGACTTAGTAAAAGCTGTTCACTCCAAACCAAGTAAACCGCCTTTCCTACCTATTCTCAGAATATGAGACAAAACCACAAACCCACACCCACACCCACAAAGACACCTCCTTCCCCCAAGTAGGTCTGTGACTATCCGGAGTTTACTCTGAGTGGTGGACCATGCTATGTTCACCAGAAATGGCCTGTCCTATCTCAGATCTGGTCTCTTTGGCCACCTCTCTGAAATTGTCAGAAGCGAGCACTGAGCCACTACCTGCTTTCTCAAAAAAGGACCCTCTTCAGAGCTTTTCTAACATTTGGCCATCCTCACATCAGTAGGTACCAAAAAAGACTGTCCCTGTCCTCGGTAAATCCAAACAAGTGAGACCAATGGGACTTGGATTGGGACTGCTTTTGGGTGCCTGGCTTCCCGAATCCCAAGTTCAGAGAATTCCATCACCAAGGAAGTGAGGTGAGGTCACTTCCTTCCTGAACTGAATGAGGTCACTGCCTTGGCAACCAGTTTGTCCTAACAGTTGCTTCCAAGGGTTCCATGAGATTGAGGCTTCCCCTACTCTCTGTGACACTTTCACAAGTTAGAATCATAAATCAAACATAGGCACCCAGGAACAGCTCTCCATAATTGCCTGCTTTGGTCCATCTTCTCTACATTAAGATCAGAGAGGATGATTCAGACACAACCCTTCATCCTGACCAGGTTGCTTTCCATGGTAGATGACTTTTGCTCTCTCAGGTCCTTCATAGCTGCCTATATCTTCTCCAGGGATCATTTCTGCAAGGACCTTTGTGGTTATTAGCAGGTTAAAGATCCCCTACATTCCTGTATTTTAAGACCAACTCTGTCCCTGCTCTTCTGTAATGTAAGATTGAGGGAACAGTGTATGCTTAGGGTTAATAACAGATTCAATTTCAGTTAGGAATCATTCTACAGGATGAATAAAGATATTGGGATCCTGCAATATTTACAACAATATATAGGTGAAATATAATTATGAAAACAGAAATCTAAGTAAGATTTGAAGCCCAGAAGGTCATTGGGCCCTTGATTGGTATACTTAGCTTTGAATTACTTTCTGCACAGATGTCTCAGATAAATCGATATACAATGGCATAGTATCTTGTACCTGGGATGATGGAATGTAGAAGAGAACATCCAGTCAAAAAGTGATAGAAGTTAGGATTAGGAAGATATTCGGTAGGTTTAGGAAGGAGGGAATAATAGATTTGGAACAAATGTTCTTTAGCAATAGGGTTTCGGTTAGAGGGTGAATGTAAGTGTCACCACATGTGAAGATTCAGTCACAATGATGAACTGGGGAAAATATCTAGGAAAGAAGATATCAATTGAGACATTACAAAATCAGGCAAAGTATAAAGTGAGTGACAGGATTAGACTTTTTCAAAAGGGTTGAGTTTGATTATATAATCTTTGGAAGAAACAAATATGTAGTCACCAATAGGATTTTCATTTGAGCACATTAGGCAACCTGGACATGGATGTTTTTAGTAATCCATGTTCAATTTCCGTTTAGGTTTGGTACAATCATAAGTGTGACGTTTGTGTTTTTTGTGTCCTGAATATTACTGTGATAAAATGTATATGTAGATCAGGTGACATGGGTATTTCTTCCCCCATTTCTGGGAGCAATATGTTGAAGATGTATTAATTAGTACTGGAGTTCAATGAGGTGTATCCTGTGTCTATGAATATAGAGATAATGCATGAATAGACGATACTGTGAATAAATAATATAACTGATTCCACTTTAAATAATGGATTGAATTAATATCTGAAAATATATACGAAATCTTATATTGATATACATTCATTCATTTCAACCAGTTGTACATCTAATGTTAACATTAGGGTTATGGATTATCATGAAGGGTGTGTGAGTTTTGCTTCAAAAGTGATTATGGAAATCAAAAATAAAGTGTTTGGAAAGAAGTCTCACTGAAAGACCCGTCAAGAAACCTGGAGGAATACATGTGTTCTAAAACAGGAAGTGATTGAAAGTGAAACAAATGCCTATAATTTGCGAACTTGTGGATGAAATATATATCCTATGATGTGCATAAACTGAAGAAATTGTAAAGTACCAGTGTTAAATAAAAATGAATGTCAAAAGTTACATCATATCCCACAGGAATCTACTTGCATTGATGTTAAACAGGATGAGTTACTGTAGAAATATTAGGATTTGTATGCACCATTCACTGAAGTTAGTTGTCAGTACTAGGAAACAATATGTATTTCGGGTTGATGAATATTTTTGAGAATAATCTTGTGAAATATTGATTATAAATCCACATACATGAGCATCAATGAATTGATAGAGTGTACAGTAAGACACATATATTTCATATTTTGAAAAATCTGGAGTGTGTGTGTGTGTGTATATATGTATATATATATACATATAACACAGAGACATTAAAAAGTAGCAATACATATGACAATCAAAATTTGTTGTGAAATATATATCATCCACATATATTTGGATATACATATAACACACAGACATTAAAAAGTAGCAATATATATGACAATCGAAATTTGTTGTGAAATATATATCATCCACAGGTCCAAATATATTTATTTTACTCAACATGATTTATGTATAATGTTGTTCAACTAGGAAATTCACGAATAGTTTGAATTTTCAGTTCCAACAGCGTTTAGTAGGAGTGATCTCTGCTAACAATTTGTATCTGCCAAATCAGCCATCTCAAAAAAATGTACATGTGATACCAGGTAGGAATCTATATGTGCATATGAAATTACATGTGCTGAATAGGCTACAGAGAAAGGGAGACAGGATTTTTTTTATTTGTTAAATTAAAAACACATGGAGAACTATTTCAACAAAAAATTGACAAGTTTTACAACAGCTACACTTTATCATGCAAAAGGCAATTCCAACTGTACTTCTGAACTGCTTGCATTTCCAATCTGTTTGGGTTATTTTTCTCCATCATATTAGGATTAGTAGTCAGAGTCTAGTAGGGTTTGGGGTAGTGTCAGGGATAAAGTACTTCCAAAGGAAAATTAGAAAAAGAATTCAATGAGTAGGCAAATATGTGCTACAAAAAATCCTCCCACACTCATCCAGAACAAAGCCTTGACATAACCATTACCCCAAGTATGACACAATTAGAAGAGAAGAGTTTGAAAATTCGTGATTATATATCTGGAATGGAACATGCTCAGGAGTTTACAAACTTGGAGGTGGTAGAGGAGATTCCAAAAGTAAGGGACAGGGTAAACACGCCACAAACATGGAGCTCTGGTGGAATAAAGACTTATTGAGAAACAGCCTCTGAGTTTGGACACATGAAATATATGTTGTTGTCAGGAGATTTAGCTTCCTTTGTAGTGAGACCATCAAAGCTGGGTCTGCATCTATGTGACCTGGAGGAAGTGGTTTCTTATTTTCCAATGACCATGAGGCAGCAGTGCTGAATTCTATCTTTTTAGGTCAACTGTGGCCATTGGGGACTAAGTGTCTCCCCCCCCTGTGGACCGTGAAGTCATTTGGTCATCCTCCATTTTTCCTGGTGTTTCTTGCAGCTGCACTGGGAGTTTGGTATTTGCTTCACGAAATACAAGGAATTCAACTGGGACACAGGGCTGGAGGGAGTTCTGTCACGTGTGGTGAAACAGGGTCAGCAAGAGAATGCACCAACTAGGCTTCTATCCTATATAGCTTGCCCCCTTGACTATAGCAACCTGATTCTGAACATTGCCCTGAAACCTCTCCATATAACAAAATGCCTTTACTTATAAGGGTCTGTTGGCTGCACCATGTCAGTCACAAGCCATTTTGAAGACAATGGCAGATCCACATGGCCCCACCGCAGATGTTTTATCACACTCCTGCCCACCACTCCTCTAGGCCCACTACTCTAGGCACCAAGTTACTGGCATCTCTGTTCTACACCATTTTCATGGAACCCAGTCAATCAAGGCACTGTGTGGTACACTCATGATCAGAAACAGGACATCCAAAGATTCTCCAGTGCCACCTGTTCATGGGAATTTCAAAAATTTCATGGTATTTATCAGGAAACATTAAATGGTGAGGAAGCTCATTTCATAGAAAGCTGTGGAGAATTATCACAGGCAAGACTTCCCAAAGAGTGGCCAAAATGTCACATGAAGCCATGCCCATTGAGGTTTACAATGTGAGGTCCATGTGTGTTTTGTCTCTCAACTCTGGCTGTCAAGTTTTTCAGAATAAAATCATGTGATATCCTAGCTGAAATTCCTAGTGCTCTGTGGAAAGCAAACCTGGCCCTAGATCAGTTTCCAAGGGCAACTCTTATCCGTGGCCGCCTAAAATCCCAAAACAGTTCATGGCAATATTTCTCTGATGTCATTTCCTGAACTCAGTATCTAAGGGGAATCACACCAGAGTTCAAGCCAAGGTGGACCCAGTCATCTCTTCCAACTGTCACACAAATAACCAAAATTAAAACCAAAACACTCCCACATGGCCCTCATCTTCTTCCATATAGGCACTCATCATAAACTCCGGTTGGTGGTTTCCATGAGGGACACAGCTCAAGACAGTGTCAAAAATATGCTCCCTTGCCACTCATTTGCCTAAAGTCAGAGTGGCCTGGACACACTTCCGGTGAACCAGGAGTGATCAAATAGGCCTGCCATTAATACTGCTCTGCTTGTCTAATTTGAGGCCTACTGACTGTCAGGTATAAATTCTTTATGCGATTTGGAGTAATGAGAAAACCCATGAACTTCTGCATGGCTTTGAAGAACTCATTTGACCCAAAGGATCCCTATTCTCACTTGATAGAGGTCAGGAACCTAACAGAGGAAGGCAAGAGACTTCATTCACAATGACTGATCTTTTTGCCATTGTGGTTTTGGATGCACATATGGGATCTTTCTTTAGATAAATTAGGTGCTGAGAATCTAAGCCACAGCCTCACACAGGGTGAAGAGGCTGATTGAGACACATCCTTTTCCAAAGCATTTAATCAAAGAAACACAGGTGATGCCTATTCATTTCCATTTGAAAACTGTTTTCTTCAGGATTCAAAAAAGGGTGGCCTGAGGCAAAGACCTTCCTGACATTCAGGGCAACAGAACATTAGGTAAGCAAAAGGCCTAAAGCAGAGTGGCCAGAATTCAGGAAGAAAACATTAACTTAGGAAGGTAACAGGTGATGCACATCAATAAGGCTAGCCACACTCTATTCATAAATTGGGCAGGATGAACGCTGGAAAGCTGTCTACTAGACAGGAAACAATCATGGATGCATTCTCTTTTTTAATGTCTGCATCCACAGACACAGTGTGATACACAGATATAGAAACACTCCCCTTGTCAAATGACATTCTAGAAGCAGTCTAGTCCAAACCAAACAAACCGCCTTTCCTACCTATTCTCAGACCATGAGACATAACCACAAACACACACCCACACCCACAAAGGCACCTCCTTCCAGCAAGTAGGTCTGTGACTAACTGGAGTGTCCTCTGACTGACAGACTTTCCCTGAAATGTCCTGTCCTGTCTCAGATCTGGTTTTTTGGGCAAGTCTCCGAAGTTGTCAGTAGCCAGTGCTGAGCCACTACCATCTTTTTCAGGACAGGCCCCTCTTCAGAGCTTTCATGGCATTTGCCGATCCTCACATTAGAAGGTACCAAGAATGACTGACCCTATCCTTGTTATTTCCAATCAAGTGAGCACACTGAAACTGGGACTGGGACTGGCTCTGGATGCCTGGCTTCCTGGATCCCATGTTCAGAGATTTAAATCAACAAGAAAATGAGGTGAGGTCACTTCTTTCAGGAACTGAATGAGATCACTGCTTTGGTAACCATATGTCCTAACAGTTGCTTCCAAGAGTCCCATGCGATGGAGGCTGCCCCTATTTCCTGTGACACTTTTACAAGTTAGAATGGTATATCAACCATAGGCACCCTGTAAAAGCTCTCAACACAGGCCTGGATTGGTCCACCTTCTCTACATTGAGAAGAGAGTGCCTCATTCAGACAATCCACATCAAGTTGTTTGCCATGGATGATGACTTTTGCCCTCTCAGGTTCTTCATAGCTGAATACATCTTCTCCAGGGATCATTTCTGCATGGACCTATGAGGTTCTCAGCAGGTGGAAGATCCCCTACATTCCTGTATTTTAAGACCAACTCTGTCCCTCCTCTTTTGTAAAGTTAGATTGAGGAAACAGTGTATGGTTAGTATTAATAACATGTTCAATTTGGATTAGGAATCATTCTGCTGGATTAATAATGGTATAGGGAACCTGCGATATTTATAAGAATATAGAGGAGAAATATACGTATGAAAACAGAAATCTAGGTACGATTTGAAGCCCAGAAGGGCTTTAGGCCCTTGATGGGGATACTTAGCTTTGAATTACTTTCTGCACAGTTGTCTCAGATAAATCGACATACAATGGTATAGGACCATTTACCTTGGATGAATGAATGTAGTGAAAGAGGAAGAGTCGGCAGGATTAGGAAGGTAATCGGTATATTTTGAAAGAAGAGTGAGTATAGGATTTGGACCAAAAGTTCTTTAGAAATAGGGTTTCTTGTAGAGAATGACTGTAAATGTCAGCACATGTGAAGAGTCAGTCACAATGATGAACTGGTGAAAATATGTAGGAAAGCAGATATCAATAGAGACATTAGGAAATCAGGCAAAGTATAAAGTGAGTGATTGGATTAGACAATTTCAACATGCTTGAGAGAATATATAATCTTAGGAAGAAACAAATATGTAATTACCAATAGGATTGACATTAGAGAGCATTACGCAAACTGAACGTGGATGTTTTTAGTAATCCCTGCTCACTTTCCATTTAGATTTTGGTAGAAGCATAAGTGTGACCTTTGGTTTTTGTGTCCAGAATATTACTGTGATAAAATATATTTGTAGATAAGGTGACATGAGTATTTCTTCCACCAGTTCTCAGAGCAATATTTTGAAGACTTATAAATTAGTATTCGGGATACAAATAAGTTTACCCTGTATCTATGAATACAGAGATAATGCATTAATAAATCATAATGTGAATAAATAATATAACTAGTTCCAATTTTAAATAATGGATTTAATTGATATCTGAAAATATACAGGAAATCTTATATTGATATACATACATTCATTCCAACGAGTTAAACATCTAATGGTAATATTAGGGTTATGGTTTATCAGGAAGAGTGTGTGAGTTTTGCTATTGTGGGTGAAGGAAAACGTGAGCCAGATGCAGGTTGGCTAGCCTAGATTACTATGTTTACCCGGCAGTTATCAAAGCCACAAAAGCCAAGGCTGTGTGAGGAAAAAGCCGACTTCTTCTGTGAGTCATAGGGATGTGAGCATATAGGGGCTGCCTAGAGGAACCCAAACTTTTCATCAAATTCAGTACACAGCATTGGCCATATTACCAATTAAAAACCAAAACCGATGGCCCCCAGGGGGGTCTCTATAACCTCAAATTCTGTGTGACCTTTTTAACTGCGGCAAGTGCTCAATAGCGTGGAAGGAAATTCCCCTATGTGGAGGCCTTTTTCCTCCTTCACTCAAATCCTGAACTATACATCTCCAATAGATCCTCACCCTCTGCCATCTACTCCAGATGCTCTGCTGTCAATCCCACCTCAGCAACCTGATTTCTCCTCTCCAATTACTAGATCAAATACCCAAACCACCGCTGGTTCTCAGACAATTGCCCCCTTGCTGAGGTAGCAGGTACTGAGATACCCCTCTTCCCACTCACTCCTCTCTTCTCCTGTCAGTGTCCACACCGGGTCCCAACAGGTCCTTTTACCAGCTAACCCAAAGCTCAAACAGGCAGAGGAGAGCCCTCAGACCCCTATCCAAGATGTAATGAAAATGGCCTTTAAAGTTGCTTTGTCAACACTGAAAACAGGTTACTAAGAATTTGAAGTCCCTCACAGGCTTTTTGAGATACTCACTCCCATCTTCCCCTCTGGTCTATCTGTTCTACTGCTCAACTTTTTGATGCTAGGAAAATCCCAAAGCCCTTTCCCATTATTCTTTTACATCTCTTCTTCCTCATTCTCAGATCCACGGAGCTGCTCTCACCACCCGCCTTTCACGTCTTCCCCCTCTGTACCAGGACCACAGAAAATTCTTAACTGACCTTCTCCAGAAGTCTTCACCATGGCTGAATTTAGGACTTTTAGCAAAAGAGTCCCAATGAAGGAGTTCAATGTAGATAAACTTCCTCTTTTCTTGTTGCCCTGTTCTACGTACCATGGGCTGGAAAAATCAGCTCTGCTATGCTAGACACCCCTTTACTAGTTTTTCACAAAATATGTGAACAAGGCCTCTGGCCTTGAGCTGGGGCTTCACAGAGATGGCTACATTTCTAAGATAAAGAAGTTACCAACTGGGCTTCATGGTAATAGCTGGCAGGGAGAAAAAAAAAAGAGAAGACAAAATCTCTCCCCCTCCCAAGTGTCCTTAAAAACTAAACTTGCATAGAACAGAGGAAATACAACAGAAACAAAAACAGCTTTTTGTGAACTTCTGCAGACTGTGAACTTCTGAGCCACTTTACCTACATGTTGGGTACAAAATTCTGAAACTACCTAAACTTGGGGTTCAGCGGATTAATTGATTACAACAGAAGCAATGCCCTCTAAATCCGTTTGCAACCAAATAGGATTGTTTCCCTAGCTTCGGTGCTATCTTAGGTGCCTTGCCTTGTCTGTCCCTACAAAAGTGTAATTCTATACACTTAAACATTGTTAATGGGTTCATAAAATGGTCAACAGATGTGATTAATTATGTAATGCTGCAGATGATTCCCAGAGTGCTCTATCATTAAACAGGTTCATTTAAAAATCAAATAGGGGGGCAAAAAACTCGGTTCCGCTGGGAAGCTGTATTCCTCACTTTAGCCATCCTATTCGGAATAGGAGTTGCTGCAGGGGTGGGCACAGGAACCACTGCCCTAGTCCATGGGACACAACAAATAACCCAATGACAAGTACCAATAGACCAAAACTTAAAGATATTAAAAACCTCCATTACAGCATTACAGGAATCTTTAACCTCGCTCTCTGAAGTAGTTTTACAGAACAGGCGACATTTGGACCTTCTCTTCATGAGAGAAGGGGCCTTTGTGCTGCATTGAGGGAAGAATATTGTTTTTATGCTGACGATACTGGAGTTGTAAAAGAATCTATGAGTAAATTAAAAAAAAAAAACGCCTTGAAGAGTGTCAACGAGAGACAGAGGCCCAAAAAGGGTGGTTTGAGTCTTGGTACACACAGTCCCCGTGGGTAACTACACTTTTACACTTTTATCAGCCTTGGCCGGTCCTTTAATAATCTTCATATTATTGCTAACTGTAGGGCCCTGTATGCTCAACCGTGTAGTTTCTTCTCTCCAAGCTCAAATTGGACAAGTTAAACTTATGGTAATCAGACAACAATGTTTCCGACTAGCAGACATGAATTGTGACACCCCCCAATGATCACTTTTATGATTAAAAGTAACCAGAACAAGAAGTGGGGAATGAAAGGATAATAAAATAGGTACTTGTCAATTTCTGTTTTTCTGTATGCTTAACAAAACACTGTTGAAATCTTGAGAACTGTTTGCTTATCTTGTTCCCCAAATGTACTGTCCCCAATTGCCAAACTGCAGAATGTACTCCCTCACACATTTGCAAACAAACCGCCCACTTGCCATGACCCATCAATAAATTTCACTCCCTGCCCTCTCTAAGGAAAGTATATAAGCTCTGCTTAAGCTGTTCTCAGGGCTCTCTGCTAAATTCAAGTGAGCTCTGAGCCACAGCATGCTGGACCCCCAATAAACACTTTGCTGTTGCATGTGACAGTCTCTTGGTGGTCTCTTACTCCAACGCTCGACCAACCTTTACATTGGTACAATCATAAGTGTGACCTTTGCTTTTTGTGTCCAGAATATTACTGTGATAAAATGTATACATAGGTCAGGTGACATGAGTATTTCTTCCACCATTTCAAGGAGGAATATTTTGAAGACATGTAAATTAGTATTGGGGGTATAAAGAGGTGTACCCTTTGTCTATGAATATAGAGATAATGCATGAATAGACAATATTGTGTATAAATAATATAACTGGTTCCACATTAAATAATGGATTGAATTGATATCTGAAAATATATAAGAAATCATATATTGATATACAATCATTTATTCTAACCAGTTATACATCTAATCGTAATATTAGGGTTATGGTTCATCATGTAGGGTGTGTGAGATTTGCTTCAAAAGTACTTATGGATATCAAAAATAATGTGTTTGGAAAGAAGTCTCATGAAAAGACCAGTCAAGAAACATGAAGAAATATATGTGTTCTGAAGTAGAAAGTGATTGAAAGTGAAACAAATGCCTATAAATTTGCAAACTTGTGGATGAAATCTATATCCAATGATGTGCATAAACTAAAGAAATTGTAATGCACCAGTGTTGAAAAAAATTAACATCAAAATACACATCATGTTCCATAGGAGTCTACTTGCATTGATGTTAAACTTGGTCAGTTACTGAAGAAATATTAGGATTTGTATACACCATTCACTGAAGTTAGTTTTCAGTAGTAGGAAACAAATATGTATTTCAGGTGGATGAATATTTCTGAGAATGATCTTGTGAAAAGATAATTATAAATCCACATACATGAATATGAATGAATTTAGGAAATGTATAATAAGACAGATATATTTCATATTTTGAAAAATCTGGATAGTATATATATACAGATATTAAAAATTAGCACTATATGCCAATTGAAATTCACCATGAAATATATATCATTCACAGATCAAAAATATTCATTTTACTGAACATGGATTTATATATAATGTTGTTCAGCTAGGAAACTCACCCATAGGTTGAATTTTCAGTTCCATCAGCATTTAGGAGGAGTGATCTCTTCTCACAATTTGTATCTGCCAAGTCAGCAACCACAAAATAGTGTACGTGTGGTACCAGGTAGGATTGTATATGTGCTTATAAAAATACATATGCTGAATAGGGTACAGCGAAAGGGAGACAGGAATTCACATATTGATTAACTTTAAAAACAACTGGAGAACTATTTCAACAAAAAATTGACTAGATTTATAACTCCTACCCTATACAGTGCATAAGGCAAGTCCAAATATACACCAGGCCTCTTTTGAAATGCTTGTATTTCAATTTTTTGGGGATTATTTTTCTCCATCATATTAGGATTAGTACACAGAGTCTAGTAGGGTATGGGGTAGTGTCAGGGATTCAGTATTTCAATTGGAAAATTGGAAAATGAATCCAATGTGTATGCAAACATGTGCTACACAAAAATCCTTCCAGTCTCATCCAGAACAATTCCTTCACATTTCCTTCGCTCCAAGTAAGACACAATTTGAGGAGAAGAGTTATAAAATCTGTGAATATATATCTGGAATGAAAATTGCTCAGGAGTTTAGAACTTTGAAGGTGGTAGACCAGTTTCCAAAAGTAAGGGACAGTGTAAACTCCACAATCATGGAGCTCTGCTGGCCTAAATACTTCTTCAGAAACTGCCTCTGAGGTTGGGCACTTGAAATATATGTTGTTGTCAGGAGCTTTAGCTTCCTTTGTAGTGAGACCATCAAAGCTGGGTCTGCATCTATGTGACCTGGAGGACATGGTCTCTTATATTCCAATGAACATTAGGCAGCAGTGCTGAATTCTCTCTTTGTAGATAATTGTGGCCACTGGGGGCTAAGTGTCTCCCCATGTGGAGTGTGAAGCTATTTGGTCACCTTCCACTTTTTGTGGTGTTTCTTGCCGCTGCACTGGGAGTTTGGTATTTGCTTCACGAAATTCAAGAAGTTCAACTAGGACAAGCTGCTGGAGGGAGTTCTGTCACGTGTCGTGGGTCAGGGTCTACAGGAGAATACACCAATCTGGCTTCTATCCCACATAGCTTGCCCCCTTGACCATAGCAACCTGATTCTGAACATTGACCTGAAACTTCTCCATATAACAAGATGCCTCTACATACAAGGTTCTGCTGGCTGCTCCATGTCAGTCACAACCCATTTGAAAGCCAATGGCAGATCCACATGACCGCACCACAGATTTTTTAACACACACGTGCACAACACTTCTCTACAACCACTAATCAGCAGGCTCCAACTTACTGACATCTCTGTTCTACATCATTATCATGAAACCCTGTCAATCAAGGCAGTGTCTGGTACACTCAAATCAGCAACAGGACATTCATGGTTGTCCAGTGCCACCTGGTCATGGGAATTTCAAAAATGTCATGGTATTTATGTAGCCATTTTTCAAGGATGAATTTGGAGGCACTCTGGGTTTCAATTCATTCAGGTACCGTTAAATGGTGAGGAAGCTCATTTCAATAAATGCTCTAGAGAACTCTCACAGGCAAGGTTTCCCAAAGAGTGGCCAAATGTTACATGAAGCCAGGCCCATAGAAGTCTACAATGTGAGGTCCATGTTTGTTTTGACTCTCAACTATGGCTGCCAAGTCTTTCAGAATAAAATCACATGATATCATTGCTGAGATTCCCTGTGCTGTGTGGAAAGCCACCCTTGGTCTAGATCTCAGTTTCCAAGGGTGACTCCCATGTGTGGCCTCCAACAATCTCAACACATTTCATGGCAATAATTCTCTGAGGTCAGTTCCACAACACAGTCTCTAAGGGGAATCACACCAGAGTTTAAACCCCGGTGGACCCAGTCATCTCCCAACCGCCACACAAATGACCAGAATTAAAACCAAAACACTCCCACATAGCCCTCATATTCTTCCATATATACACTCATCATAAACTGTGGCTGGATATTTCCATGAGGGGCACATCCAAAGACAGTGTTCAAAAAAAGCTCCCTTGCCCCTCATTTGCCTAAAGTCATTGTGGCCTGGACACCCTTCCTGTGAACCAGGAGTGATCAAGTAGGCCAGCTCTTAATACTGCTCTGCTTCTCCAATTTGAGGCCTACTGCCTGTCAGGTATAGACTCTTCATGTGATTTGGAGTCATGAGGAAACCCAAGCACCTCTGCATGGCTTTCAAGAACTCATTTGACCCAAAGGATCCCTATTCTCACTTGATAAAGGTCATGAAACTAAGAGAGAAAGGCAAGAAACTTCATCCACAAAAACTGAACTTTTTGCCATTTTTTTTGGATGCACACATGGGATCTTTCTTTAGATCCATCTGGTGCTGAGAATTTAAGCCACATCCTCATACAGGGCCAAGATGCTGATTCAGACGCATCCCTTTCCAAAGCAATTAAGCAAAGAGCCACAGGTGATGCCCATTCTTTTCCATATGAAAATTAATTTCTTCACGCTTCACAAAGTGTGGCCTGAGGCAAAAACCATCCTGACATTAAGGGCAACAGTACAATAGGCAAGCAAAAGGCCCAAAGCAGGGTTTCTCCTCTGAGACTTTCCTGGTCACCCTGATATCTGAGTTTTCTGAGATGCCCCCATTCCCTTCAGCTATTCAGTACATGGCCATTTCACAGAGTGTGGAAGTGGTTTATATCTTGGACACAAAACCATGAGCCTATTCTGGAGAGTTTCCAGAATTCAGGAAGACAACTGGAACTTGGGAAGATAATAGGTTTTGCCCATCTATAAGGCAAGCTGCAGTCCATTCATAAATTGGGCCGGATGAAAGATGGGTGCTTTCTATTAGACAGGACACATCCATTGATGCATTGTCTTTTCTAATGTCTACAACCACGGACACAGTAGGATACACAGATATAGAAACACTTGCCTTGTCAAATGACATACAAGAAACAGTCCACTCCAAACCAAACAAACTGACTTTCCTATCTATTCTCAGAACATGAGACAAAACCGCATACTCACACCCATACTCAAACGGCACCTCCTTCTCCCAAGTAGGTGTGTGAATATATGGAGTGTCCTCTGACTGGTGGGCCATACTCTGTTCCACCGAAATGCCCTGTAGGGTCTCAGATCTTGTCTCCTTTTCCAACTCTGTGAAGTTGCCAGGAGCCATTGGTGAGCAACTATCTGCTTTCCCTGGAAAGGCCCCTCTTCAGAGCTCTCCTGGCATTTGGGCATCCTCACATCAGTAGGTACCAAGAAAGACTGACCCTATCTTTGGTAAATCCAAACAAGTGAGCCCAATGTGACTGAGACTGGGACTGGCTCTGGATGCCTTGCTTCCTGGATCCCAAGTTCAGAGATTTCAAACACCAAGGAAGTTAGGTAGGTCAATTCCTTCAGAAACTGAAAGAGGTCACTGCCTTGACAATCACTTTGTGCTAACAGTTGTTTCATAGGGTCCCATGAAATGGAGGCTGCCCCTACTTCCTGTGACACTTTCAAAAGTAAGAATGGTATTTCAACCATAGGCACCTGGGAACAGCTCTCCACAGAGGCCTGGTTTGGTCCATCTTCTCTATATTAAGAAGAAAGCGGCTGTTTCAGACACATCCCTTCGTCCTGACCAGGGTTTTTGCCATGGAAGATGATTTTTGCTCTCTTAGGTCCTCCATAGCTGCCTACATCTTATCCAGGGATCATTTCTGCATGGACCTTTGAGGTTCTCAGCAGGTGGAAGATCCCCTACATTCTTGTATTGTAAGACCAACTCTGTACCTGCTCTTCTGTAAAGTGAGATTGAGCGAACAGTGTATGGTTAGGGTTAATAACAGGTTCGATTTGGGTTAGGAATCCTTCTGCGAGATGAATAATGGTATTGGAACCAACAGAAATCTAGGTAAGATTTGAAGCCCAGTAAGGCATTAGGCGCTTGAGTGGGATACTTAGTTTTGAATTATATTCTGCACAGACGTCTCAGATGAATCGATATACAATGGCATAGGACCTTGTATCTTCGATGATTGAATGTTGAAGAGAACATCCAGTCAAAAAGGGATAGTAAGTAGGATTAGGATGATAGTTGGTAGGTTTAGAAACAAGAGTGAGTATAGGAGTGGGACCAAAATTTCTTTAGCAATAGGCTTTTGCGTAGAGATTGAATATAAATGTCAGCACATGTGAAGAGTCAATCACAATAATGAACTGGGATAACATCCTCACTCCATGGGTGCATCCTCCGCCAAGTGGAGGGGCCCATGGGGGACGAACCGTTATGGCAAGGGCAGAAGATAGTTGGTCAGAGCTGTTACTCATACTTTTATATAAGAAAGAGAGATCTGTGGGGATGTAAACTTAAGAAATAAGCCTGTGAGAAGGGTAGTACATCCTTTTAAATGTTGGCAGCACGGTCTTCCATCTCCAGACGATGATGGACCTGTATGGGTTTAGAGGCAAAAATATTAATCTGTTCTTTAATAAATTGTACCAGCCTGTTTATAATGCAGGGTCCTATGGACCCAATTATAAGTAAACCCAACAAAGGGCCTAATAGGGGAAGAAGGTAGGGTAGAAATCCATAAAGCCCAGTCCAGAGGGGATTTTCAAATAGTTCGCGTCATCTCTTTCTAGATCTTATTGAAGGTGCTTAATTTTAGTGCATACTATGCCTGATTTATTGGCATAAAAGCAGCATCGTTCCCCTAAGCCCAAGCAAATACCTCCCTGGTTATCTGTCAGCAAATCTAAGCCTCCTCTTTTTGAAGGAACACTTCTGCCTGGGAGTCTATTTGGTCCTGCAGATCTTTAATGGTTCCTGATAGAGTTTGTACATCATTTATAAGTTGTTGAGACAGGCGATGGTAAGAGTGTATAGCTGTGCCTAAGCCAGTGTACCTGTGCCCACAGCAGCTGTTATTCCAAAGCTGGCAATGAGTGGTAAGGCCTGTATTGCCCGCCTGTGTCTTTTGACTAAGGTGTCTAGGCTAGGAATGGGTAGAGGTTCATCTCCTGGGACTATAGTTATATCAGGGAGTAATAAGGCAAGAACAGAGCCACCGGTCCAATTCGCTGGAAGCCTGGGGAAGGCCAAGTTTCCTCCACCCATTAAAACTCTGCCATTGGGAGAACAAAGAGTTGGGGTGGGTGAGGAATAATTTTGTATGTTGAGCAATTTTCAAAGAAAGTAACTCCAACATCAATATCATAGGTGTTATTCTGCATCGCGCCTAAAAGACATAATGTAATAGTGCCTATAAGTTGTACTTAAAAAGGAAATCCGGGTTGGCATGTATTATCATTGTCTATGATAGAATTAATAGGAACTGCCATAGTCATAATTGCCCCTGTTGTCATGCAGAGCCAGCAATCACCAGCAAGGTTGTGGTTGGAATTATTAAGCAAGTAGAAGGTAGTTTCCAAAATATCTAATGTATTGGTATCTAAACCTGGGAGCTGAGATTTAGGCAACATTAAGGGATGATATGTGAGCTCAGGGATTTGGGGTTTCAAAAGTTTGATTATGTGAGGATGTTTGACAGCATCAGTGGTTCTTCCACCATCAGTGACCCCTGTAGGGGCCTTAATGGGCCAGCAGGAGGGTTTACCGACAGGGCCTTGGCAACCAGCTGACTGTAGCTTGGTGTATTTGCCTTCTACTCCCTGGTCAAATAGAACGGAGGTATAATGAATAGTGGTCCCCCCTGCTGCATGAGTTTTAGTTTGGGAGGCTTCAAAAAATTGTTCTCCCTGCTTGTTAACACAAATTGAGGGCGACACATAACAAGAGTCATGCCTCGCCTGGGTATGCGAACAGGTTGCAGAAGAATTTTGGAGAGCTTTACTTGTACTAGGGGGAATAAACTTTGGCTTGTTAACACATACCCATTTAGGCTGATGAACTCCTCCAAGTTTATGGTCAACCTCGGCATGGAGGTAAGCCACCTTAGTCACGCAGTCAGCAGTCTCGGTCCAACTAGTGGGAGCCTGAGTCCAAGATCATCACTTGCATTCACAGGGGGGCCCAAAAACTTACACCATGATGTTGGAACGTGGAGGGCCAAGGCCTCCATGTACAAACCTGTTAAGCAGAAGTGCCTAAATCAGGATCCTCACACAGATTGTTGGCTGCATCTGAAAAAGAACAAAATTTGTCCTCAGGGGGAGGCCCTCCATCCCTGTGTTGAGGTAAGTCATTAACCTGTTTAACCAGGCATTCTGGTAACCATCTTGGGGCTGATTGCTCTTGGTCCAAAAGACAAGCTGAGCCTCGTCCCCAGATGAGAACAGGATCTGGACCTTTCCATTTATTTGTAAGGGAATTACACCACATAAGAGGTGGGCGAACAGAATTGGACAAGGGATGCCAGTTTCTGTCTGCGGCCGAATGGCCTTCACTGTCTAGGGTAAGAAAAATAAGGGGAAGTAAGGCATGGTTAAGGCGATGCCTGGGAGTGGTAAATACAAAAGCGTAAGCCTTATGGAGGGTTATCCAAGTCTATAAGGTAAGGTGGGCATGTTCCACAACGCCTTGGCCCTGAGGGTTGTATGGAATTCCAGTAGTATGACGAATTTGCAAGGTAGCACAAAACTATTTAAACTTGGCACAGGTATATGCAGGATAATTATCTGTTTTAATATGTATTGGTTTACCCATTATGGAAAAGGCTGAAATAAGAGGAGAAAGAACATATTTGGTAGCCTCTCCTGAATGTGGTGATGCAAAAATAAAGTCGCTGAAGGTATATATAGAAACGTGTATATATTTGGTAATTTCAAATTCAGGAAAATGAGTAACATCCATTTTCCAAAACTGATTGGGCAGTAATTCTCGGGGGTTAACTCTCATGTGTTGAATGGGGAGGGAGACAGTGCAACCTGGGCATGCTTTTACTATTTCTCGTGCCTGTTGCATGGTAATTTTACAAAGTAATTGAAGGCTCTTGGAATTTAGATGGTGAAGATTGTGTAACTCTGTGGCCTTTTGAATGGAGCCCACAAAAATTGGAAAGATGGAACGAGTTGCTGCATCAGCTTGAGCATTACATTGTGTTAGAGGCCTGGGATGATCAGAGTGTGCCCTGATGTGTTCTAAGAAAAATGGGTGTTGTCTGGCCTGAATTAGCTGCTGAAGCTGATGAAAAAGAAAGGCCACATTGGAAGAAGCCTTAATGGTGGGGGAAATGTCCAGCAGGGGCACAGAATGAGCAATGTAGGCACTGTCTGTATAAATATTAACAGGATTATCAAAAAATATTATAAAAACTTGTGTTATGGCAAACAATTCCACAACCTGTGCTGACTGATAGATAGTATCAAAGATGGTAGGCTGGGTATTGACAACAAAGAGCGCTCAGCCATTACTGGAACCGTCTGTAAAGACATTAAGGGCTTGAGGAATGGGAGCCTTTTGAATAATTTTGGGAAAAATAAATGGATGTAACTGGACAAAATGTAAAAGGGGGTCATTGGGGAGGTGGTTATCAATTGTTCCCCAAAAGCCTGATAGGGCAATACCCCATTCATCCCGTGTCTGTATTAAAAATTTGGTTTGGTCCTTCATATATGGAATTAAATTATTATGAGGTTCTTTGCCAAAATGTTGTCGAGAATCAAATGACCTTTAATAATAATAGAAGCTACCTGAGCAAGATAAACAGTAATAACCTTGGAGGATGCGGTGGGTAAATGGACCCATAGCAAGGGGCAGCCTTTATTTTTAAAATGTGGATCTCGCTGCCAAATTATTCCTGTGGGTGTATGAGGAGTTTGTTAAATAACCAGAACCAGAGGAAGGTTATAAGAAATTTGTGTAACAAACTGTTGGGCAATGGCTTCTGTGACTTGGTTTAATGCCTGTAATGCCTCGTGTGTAAGCTTTTGAGAGGAGGAGGGGTGGGAATCACCTCTCAAAATATAATTATGGGACAAAAGTACACAAGTGGGTAATTTTAAATATGTTCTTAGCCATTTTATATCCCCCAGTAATTTTTGAAAATCATTAAGAGTGTGAAGATGGTCCACACGTAGTTGTATTTTAGGAATTTGAATCTGATTATCTTGAAGTTTAAGGCCCAAATAGGTATAACAGTCCTGTGTTTGAACCTTATCAGAAGCTATCTGCAGTCCCAAGGTAGTGAGGGTTTTGTAAAGGTCCAGGTAACAATTATTAACGTCATGGATATTAGGTGCAGCAATTGACAAATCATCCAATTAATGTAAAATATGAATTTGTGAACATTGCTCTCTCACAGGGTCTACTGCTTGAGCAACGTATTTTGGGCTAAGACTAGGGCTGTTGGCCATACCATGGGGAAGAACCTTCCATTGAAATCTGTGCATAAGGCCCTGAAAATTAATGTGAGGGAGACTAAAGGCAAAATAGGGTCTATCCTCAGGATGTAAAGCAATGGTAAAAAAGCAATCTTTTAAGTCAACAACCATTTTACAATAGTTTTTGGGAATAGCCACTGGTGTGGGAATGCCTGGCTGTAGTGCTCCCATCAGGCATATAACTTTATTAATGACACACTAATCTTGTAAAAGGCGCCACTTGCCTGATTTTTTCTTGATAACAAAAATAGAATTATTCTATGGTGAGCTTGATGGCTCTACATAGCCAGCTGCCAGCTGTTCCTGCACTAACATGGAGGCAGCCTCCAATTTTTCTTGGGTAAGAGGCCACTGATCCACCGACACAGGAGTCTGAGTCTCCCAAATAATTTTATCTGCATGGGGTACAGGAGGGTCAGGGACCAACACTAAAAATCCAAATACCCAAGTCTATATGTATTTGTTTTTTGTAAGGGTTGTATAGGCTCAACCAGTCCTTGTCTCAGTCTCCCCATGCCTGTACCAGGGACAAAATTCATATGAATCATTTGATGAGTCACCATGGAATTGGGACTGGAAAGAATAACTTACATTTGACTCAAAATATCTCGGACGTATAGGTTAAGATGAAGGTCAGGAACAAAGAAAAGGAATGACAGTTCCCATATTACCCTCTTTATCAGTCCAGCTAAGAGCCCTAGAGCTGACCAGAGGATTTTATGACTGTCCTATCCCTTTAAGGTCTGTCAAGGATGGGGTGAGGGGCCAACCTTTTGGCCAGTATTTTTGAGAAATAATTGTGACATCAGCTCAAGTATCAAGAATTCTTTGGAATTCCTTTCCTTCAATAAGTAAGATAAGGGTGGGTCTATTGTGAGAAATGGGCTGAACCCAATATACATCAGAGGAGCCCAAGGAGGTAGTCCCCCTCGGTAGGTTTGAGTGGTGGAAGTGCCTCCTGAATCCAAGGGAAGGAGTATTAATTGTGCAAGTCTTGTTCCTGCTGGGATGGCCGCAACTCCATTAATAGCTGTGGCCAGTATTTTTATTTTTCCAGTGAAATCATTATCTTTAATGCCAGGGAAGACCTGAACACCTTGTAAGGTAATAGAGGCTCTTTCAAGAATAAGGGCACACATATGAGATGGAGTGGGACCCATAATTCCAGTGGGTATTATCTGGGGCCCTTGCATTGAGTCTAATATTGTATCGGTGGCGGCAAAAAGGTCCAATCCTGTGCTGCCTGGGCTGGCTAATTGGAATGAGGCAATTGTGGAGAAGGATTTTGAAATAGGCTGCTGAGGGCATTTGTCTTAGATCTACACTCACTGGCCCAGTGATGACCTTTACCTCATCTAGGGCAAAGGGTAGCTGGGGGCAGTTTAGCCTCAGTTTGAAAAGACACTATTCTTAGGCTTTGTTTGCCTGTCGGACACTCACGTGCAAAATGGCCAGGTTGTTTACAAGTAAAGCAACTACGTGAGCCAGGATTGTGAAAGGCCTTGGTAAAGGCGGCACCGAGGGTGAGACCCATGGCAAGGGCTACACCCAACCCTGCACAGAGTCCAATAAAGTCAGAAAGTTTCACTTTTTTCTTATGTGGTCGAAGAACATCCTGACATGCCAGGTTGGCATTTTCAAAGGCAAGATGTTTTACAAAGGTGCTTTCGCTTTCACTTGGTCCAAGCAAGAATCCCGCAGCTAGGTTAAGCCGGGGAACAAAGTCGCTATAAGGCTTGTCGGGCCCTTGTCGAATTTTTGCCAGGGAAGTCGTAGCAGAGGCCTTTTGAGGGAGGCGTCTCCAAGCATGTAAGCCAGCCATCTGAATCTGTGTCAAAAGTACAGCAGGGAAACGTGCCAGTTAAGTTTTAGTGTCAAAAGGCGCATTGCCCACTAGCTAAACATAAGTCCAGGAATTAGAGGAGGGCTTAGTTAAAGTTTTCTGAGCAGTTTCCTGACAGTGCTCTTTGAAATCTGCATTCCATAACAGGAAGTCTGCGGCATTGAGGGTAGCTTGGTCTAAAAATTTCCAATCATTGGGAGTAAGACATTGTGTCATGTAGCTTTCTAATAAAGCCTACGTGTAGGGTGCAATGGGTCCATAGTGAGCACAAGACTTTTTAAGTTTTTTCAAGAAAACGCAGGCTTAATGTTTTGTAGACACTCTGGGTTCCTTCCTGCCTGGGGATGAAGTCCTCATCCTCTGAGTCCTGATCTCCTTGATCCATTTCCCCCGCTTCCTCCTCTTGATCCTTGTCTAAGTCTTTGACATCAACCTGGGCAGGCTTAACTATCTAACTGAGGGTGACTGAAAAGTGAGAACAGTCCAATGGAGCGGCTTAGCCTTTGTATTAGACCACTTTGGGCCAGCATGTGTTGACTCCAGCAATAAGGCTAATGAATAAAGCTCAGAGTCAAGGGATCTTAATTCTTTTTAAACTTGGATCTCTTCCAGTCTATGTTGGAGAGACTCTCCCAAGGGAGCCAGGTTAGGCAAGGGAATTGGGGAAAAAATATCTTGTGGGGGGATTTGGCCCCTGAAGGGCCAGAGCACAAAAAGCAGGAGAGATATAGGAGGGAGGTGGATGTGTAAGTCCTATAGGCTGTGGCTGGGTCCTAAGCAGTGGCAGGTCTTCTGTATCATAGGGAGTTGCTTCCTTCTCCAAGTTAGCCTTCTCCCCAGGGGTCAATGTGTCTCCAGGATTTAAAACTGGATAAAGGCGGTTGGTAACCATTGGAGCCCTATTCATTAGGGTGGTATTTTGAGGGGGACCAGGAAGGTTTCCAGGGTCCTGGGGAGACTGAGAATGGTCTATGTCTATACTAACTGATGGGCATGCGAGGGGGGACGAGAGGTCTTTTGCATAGTCTCTTTCCTAATCCTGAAAAGTTTTAAGGTACCATTGTCAAAGGGTGAACTTTTAAGAAATTCATTAATTAATTTCCAGTAAGAAAAGGTGGGAACAGGCAATTTTTCTGTCCAAAGGATTCATAATAATCTTTTAAACAGTCTCCTACTCTAAGCCATCTTTTACCATTAATGGTCCCTTCAAGGTGAAATCATAGACACAATTCCCCTATGTATGAAAAGAAAAATTTTAAGTCCTTTTTCTTAACACGTGCCCCCCATGTCTTGAAGGAATCCTTGAGGCCCGACAAATACAAATCATGTGACAAAACTGCTTGACCCATGGTGGGTCACTCCCCGTGCGTCATCCCCACTCTCCTCCTGGATCTGTCTCTCGGTGGTGTCTGCTGAGGCAATTGTGAGCTCCGCTTGACCAAGTTTTCCAGGAGGACGGGGTTCCCTATGACTCAAAGGCTTGAGCCCCAGTCAGTGGGCTCCAGATGTCCCGGCTGGCAGGACACATCGACGTGGGCAGCGAACCAAGATAGGGAGGAATGAAGGGACAAGAGACACGAGAGATGACAGCAAGACAGGAGTTCTGATCAACCTTCAAAATACATTGTTCACACAGGGGATTTTATATGCTGGAGATGGGAAAGCTCTCTTATCGGCAGTTCCTGGATGTCTACACAAGGTGAGATAACCTCAGGATATTTCAGGAAGACAGATGGCCACAGGATGTCTCAGGGACACAGATGGCTAAATGATGTCTCCAAGAGATGATGTCTCCCTGGGTGTTGTTTCTTGTAAGTGTGAGGCTATTCTTTGAAGGAGAATTCCTTCTACCACTGACAGTCAGGGATTCAGTATTTCCAATGGAAAACTGAAAAAAGAATGCAATGTGTATGCAAATATGTGCTACCCCAAAATCTTCCCACTATCATTCAGAACAATGCCTTGACATTACCTTCACCCCAAGTAAGACACAATTAGAGAAGATTTGAAAATCTGTGAATACACATCTGGAATGGAAAATGCTCAGGAGTTCACAAACTTGAAGGTGGTAGAGGAGTTTCCAAAAGCAAAGAACAGGGTAATAACTCCACAAACATGGAGCTCTGCTGGCATAAAGATTTCTTGAGAAACTGCTTCTGAGGTTGGGCACTTTAAATATATGTTGTTTTCAGGAGCTTTAGCTTCCTTTCTATTGAGACCATCAAATCTGGGTCTGCATCTATGTGACCTGGAGGACATGGTTTCATATTTTCCAATGGATATGTGGCAGCAGTGCTGAATTCTCTCTTTGTAGGTAAACTGTTGCCAATGGGGGCTAAGTGTCTCCCAGTGTGGACTGTGAAGACATTTAATCATCCTCCACTTTTGTGGTGTTTCTTGTAGCTGCACTGGGAGTTTGGTATTTGCTTCTCGAAATGCAAGGAGTTCAACTGGGACACAGTGCTTGAGGGAGTTCTGTCATGTGTGGTGGGTAAGGGTCTGCAAGAGAATGCACCAACCAGGCTTCTATCCCACATAGCTTGCCCCCTTGACCATAGCAATCTGATTCTAAACATTGCACTGAAACCTCTCCATATAACAAGATGCCTTTACATACAAGGATCTAGAGGCTACACTATGTCAGTAACAAACCATTTGGAAGCCAATGCAAATCCAAATGACCCCACCACAGATGTTTTAACACACACCTGCACTCCACTGCTCTAGGCCGACTACTCATCAGGTTCCAAATTACTGGCATCTCTCTTCTACACCATTTTCATGAACACGAGTCAATCAAGGCACTGTCTGATACACTCATGATCATCAATAGGACATACAAAGTTTCTCCAGTGCGACCTGGTCATGGGAATTCAAAAATTTAATGGTATTTATCTAGCCATTTTTCAACGATGAAATTGGAGGCACTGTGGGATTCAATTCACTCAGGAACCATTAAATGGAGAAAAAGCTCATTTCAATGAAAGCTCTAGAAAACGTTAACAGGCAAGGCTTCCCAAAGACAGGCCAAAAGGTCACATGAAGCCAGGTCCATTAAGGTCTACAATGTGAGGTCCATGTGTGTTTTGACTTGCAACAATGGCTGCCACGTCTTTAAGAATAAAATCATGTAATATCATTCCTGAGATTCCCAGTGCTCTGTGGAAAGCCACCCTGGGCCTAGATCTCAGTTTCCAAGGGCGAATCTCATGCGTGGCCTCCTAAAATCCCAACACAATACACAGCAATACTTCTTGGAGGTCAGTTCCAGAACTCAGTCTCTAGGGGAATCACACCAGTGTTCAAGCCCAGGTGGATCCAGTCAACTCTTCCAACCATGACTTAAATAAAAACAATTAAAACCAAAACACTCCCACATATCCCTCATCTTCTCCCATATAGACACTCATCATAACCTCTGGCTGGAGTTTTCCATGAGGGTCGCAGGCCAAGACAATGTCCAAAATAATCTCCCTTGCACCTCATTTGCCTGAATTCAGGGTGGCCTGGACACCCTTCCTGTGAACCAGAAGTAATCAAATAGGCCTGCCCTTAATACTGTTCCATTTCTCCAATTTGAGGCCTTCTGACTGTGGGGTTTAGATTCTTTATGTGAATTGGAGTCATGAGAAAACCAAGGTCCTCTGCAGAGATTTGAAGAACTCACTTGACCCAAAGGATCCCTATTCTCAATTGATGGATTTTAGGAACCTAAAAGGGGTAGGCAATAGAATTCATTAACAATGACTAAACTTTTTGCCATTTTGGTTTTGGATGCTCACATGGGATCTTTCTTTAGATCCATCAGGTGCTGAAAATCTAAGCCACAGCCTCACACAGGGCCAAGAGCCTGATCCAGACACATCCCTTTCCAAAGCAATTAAGCAAAGAGCCACAGGTGATGCCCATTCATTTCCATTTCAAAACTGTTTTCTTCAGGCTTCACAAAGGGGTGGCCTGAGGCAAAGACTTTCCTGACATTCAGGGCAAAAGAACAAGAGGTAAGCAAAAGGCCCAAAGCAGGTTTATACACTGAGATTTTCCTGGTCACACGGATATCTGAGTTTTTTGATATGCTGGCCATTCCCTTCAGCTATCCAGTACATGGTCATGTAACAGACCTTGGAGTTGGTACATACCTTGGACAGAAAATCATGAGTGTATTCTGGAGAGTGGTCAGAATTCAGGAAGAAAACAGGGACTTATGAAGGTAGTAGGTGTTGCCCATCCATAAGGCAAGGCACACTCCATTCATAAATTGGGCAGGATGAATGCTGGGAAGCTTTCTACTAGACAGGACACATCCATTGTTGCATTCTCTTTTCTAATGTCTACAACCAGGGACACAGTGGGATACACAGACATAGAAACACTCACCTTGTAAAAGAATCTACTAGAAACAGTTCACTCCAAACCAAACAAACCACCTCTCTGATCTGGTTTCTTTGGCTAACTCTGTGAAGTTGTCAGGAACAAAGTGTTGAGCCACTACCTGCTTTCTCAGGAAATGTCCCTCTTCAGAATTCTCCTGGCATTTGGCTATCCTCACAGCAGTAGTTACCGAGAAAGACTGACTCTGTCCTTGGAAAATCCAAACAAGTGAGCCCACTGGGACTGGGATTTGGACTGCCTCTTGGTGCCTGGCTTCTTGGATACCAAGTTCAGAGAGTTCAATCACCAAGGAAATGAGGCATGTCACTTTCTTTGGAACTGAATGAGGCCACTGCCTTGGAAACCACATTGTCCTAAGAGTTGCTTCCAAGGGTCCCATGAGATGGAGGCTTCCCCTACTTTCTGTGACACTTTCACAAGTTAGAATGATATATCATCCATAGGCACCCAGGAACAGCTCTCCACACAGGCTGGTTTGATCCATCTTCTCTACAATAAGAAGAAAAAAGCTGATTCAGACACATTGCTTCATCCTGACCAGGTTGCTTGCCATGGAATATGACTTTTGCTCTCTCAGGTCCTTCGTACCTGCCTACAACTTCTCTGGGTATCATTTCTGTATGGACCTTTGAGGTTCTCAGCAGGTGGAAGGTCCCGTACTTTCCTGTATTCTAAGAACAACTCTGTCCCTGCTTTTCAGTAAAATGAGATTTAGGGAAGAGTGTATATTTAGGGTTAATAACAGGTTCAATTTGGGTTAGGAAATATTCTCTGTGATGAATTATGTTATTGGGAACCTGCGATATTTACAAAAATATATAGGTGAAATATAAGAATGAAAACAGAAATCTAGGTATGATTTGAAGGCCAGAAGGGCATTGGGCCCTTGATTGGGATACTTAGCTTTGAATTATGTTCTGCACAGATGTCTCAGAAAATTTGATATACAATGGCATAGGACCTGTACCTTGGAAGATTGAATGTAGAAGAGAACATCCACTCAAAAAAGGATAGTCATTAGGATTTGAAAGATAGTCGGTACGTTTAGGAAGAAGAGTGAGTATATGATTTGGACCAAAAGTTCTTTAGCAATAGGGTTTCTTATTTTCCAATAAACATGAGGAAGCAGTGCAGAATCCTCTCTTTGTAGGTCAACTGTGACCACTGGAGACTAAGTGTCTCCCCGTGTGGACTGTGAAGCCATTTGTTCCTCCTCAATGTTTTGTGGTATTTTTGCTGCAGCACTGGGAGTTTGGTATTTGCGTCACAAAATACAAGGAGCTCAACTGGGACACAGTGCTGGAGGGAGTTCTGTCACGAGTGGTGGGTCAGAGTCTGCGAGAGAATGCACCAACCAGGCTCTATCCCTCATATCTTGTCCCATTGCCGCCTTGTCCATATCAACCTCATTCTGAACATTGCCGTGAAACCTCTCCATATAACAAGATGCCTTTACATATAAGGGTCTGCTGGCTGCACCATGTCAGTCAAAAGCCATTTGGAATCCAATGGTAGATACTCATGGCCCTACCACTGATGTTCTTTCACACACCTGCCCACCACTCCTCTAGGCCCACTACTCAGCAGGCTCCAACATACTGAAATCTCTGTTCTACACCATTTTCATGAAACCCAGTAATTCAAGGCACTGTCTGGTACCCTCATGATCAGCAACAGGACATACAAAGCTTCTCCAATGAATTTCCAAAATTTTATGATATTTTTCTAGCCATTTTTCAAGGATGAAGTTGGAGGCACTGTTGGTTTCAATTCATTCAGAAAACATTAAATGTTGAGGAAGCTCATTTCAGTGAATGCTCTGGAGAACTCTCACAGGCAAGTCTTCCCAAAGAGTGGCCAAATGGACACATGAAGCCAGGCCCATTGAGGTCTACAATGTGAGGTACGTGTGTGTTTTGACTCTCAACTATGGTACCGAAGTCTTTCAGAATAAAATCATGTGATATCCTGGCTGAGATTCCCAGTGATCTGAGGAAAGCCACCCTGGGCCTAGATCTCAGTTTCCAAGGGCGACTCTCATGCGTGGCTTCCTAAAATCCCAACAAAATTCATGGCAATACTTCTCTGAGGTCAGTTCCAAAACCCAGTCTCTAAGGGGAATCACACCAGAGTTCAAGCCCTGGTGGACCTAATCATTTCTTCCAACCGCCTCACAAATGACCAAAATTAAAACCAAAACTCTCCCACATGGCCCTCATCTTCTTCCATATAGTCACTCATCGTAACCTTTGCCAGGAGTTTTCCATGAGGGGCACAGCCAAAGACAGTGTCCAAAATAAACTCCCTTGCCCCTCATTTGCCAATATTCAAGGTGGCCTGGACACCCTTCCTGTGAACCACGAGTGATCAAATAAGCCTGCCGTTAATACTTCTCTATTTCTCCAATTTGAGGCCTACTGACTTTTAGGTATAGATTATTTATGTGATTTGGAGTCATGAGAAAACACAAGAACCTCTGCGGGACTTTGAAGAACTCATTTGACCCAAAGAATCCCTAATACGTTAATCCCTAATACTCGTTAATACGGCACTGCTTCTCCAATTTGAGGCCTATTGACTGTGGGGTTTAGATTCTTTATGTGAATTGGAGTCATGAGAAAAACCAAGCACCTATGGGCTAGCCTCTGCAGGGTTTTGAGGAACTCATTTGACCCAAATGATCACTAGTCTCACTTGATGAAGGTCAGGAACCTTACAGAGGTAGGCAAGAGACTTCATTCACAATGACTGCTCTTTTGGCAATTTTTGTTTTAGATGCACACATTGGATCTTTTTTTTAGATCCTTCAGGTGCTGAGAATCTAAGACATAACCTCACACAGGGCCAAAAATCTGATTCAGACACATCCCTTTCCAAAGAAATTAAGTAAAGAGCCACAGGTGATGCCCTTTCATTTCCATTTGAAAACTGTTTTCTTCATGCTTCACAAAGGTTTGGCCTGAAGAAAAGACCTTCCTCACATTCAGAGCAACAGAACAATTGGTAAGCACAGAGCTTGGAGGTGGTACAATTCATGGAAACAAAATCGTGAGCCTATTCTGAGAGTGATCAGTTTTCAGGAAGAAAACAGGAACTTAGGAAGATAGTAGATGTTGCCCATCCATAAGTCAAGCCGCAGTCCATTCATACACTGGACAAGATAAATCCTGGAATGCTTTCTACTAGACAGGACACATCCATTGATGCATTCTCTTTTCTAATGTCTACAACCACGGACACAGTGGATGCACAGAAAAAGAAACACTCGCCTTGAGAAACGTCTTACCAGAAACAGTTCACTCCAAACCAAACAAATCACCTTTCCTAACTATTCTTAGAACATGAGACAAAACCTCAAACCCACACCCAAACCCACAAAGGCACCTCCTTCCCCCAAGTAGGTCTGTAACTATCGGGAGTGTCCTCTGAATGGTGGGCCATACTATGTTCCGCTGAAATGGCCTGTCCTGTGTCAGATCTGGTCTCCTTGGCCAACTCTGTGAAGTTTTCATGAGCCAGCGGTGATCTACTACCTGGTTTCTCAGGAAAGGCCCATCTTCAGAGCTTTCCTGACATTTGGCCATCCTCACATCAGTAGGTACCAAGAAAGACTGACTCTGTCCTTGGTAAATCCAAACAAGTGAGAACACTGAGACTGGGACTGGGACTGGCTCTTGGTGCCTGGCTTCCCGGATCTGAGACTTCCATCACCAAAGAAGTAAGGTGAGGTTACTTCCTTCAATATCTTAATGAGGTCACTGCTTTGGCAACCACTTTGTCCTAACAGTTCCTTCCAATGGTCCTATGATGGAGGTTGCCCCTACTTCCTGTGATACTTTCACAAGTTAGAATGGTATATCAACCATAGGCATCCGGGAACAGCTTAACACACAGGACTGGTTTGGTCCATCTTCTCTACATTAAGAAGAGAGAGGCTTATTCAGAAGCTACCCTTCATCCTTACCAGGTTGTTTCCCATGGAAGGTGACTTTTGCTCTCTCAGGTACTTCATAGCTGCCTGCATCTTTCCCTGGGATCAAATCTGCATGGACCTTTGAGGTTCTCAGCAGGTGGAAGATCCCCTACATTCCTGTATTTTAAGATGAACTCTGACCCTGCCCTTTTGTAAAGTTAGATTGATGGATCAGTGTATGGTTAGGGTTAATACCTTGTTCGATTTGGGTTATAAATCATTCTGCAGGATGATTACTGCTATTGGTAACCTGCAATATTTATAAGATTATAGAGGTGAAATATAAGTACAAAACCAGAAATCTATGTAAGATTTGTAGCACAGAAGGGCATTAGGCCCTTGATTTGGATACTTAGCTTTGAATTACATTCTGCAGAGATGTCTCAGATAATGCGATATACAATTGCAAAGGACCTTGTACTTTGGATGATTGATTGTAGAAGAGAACATTTACTCAAATTGGGAGAGTCAGTAGGATTAGGAAGATAGTCTGTAGGTTTAGGAAGAAGAGTGAGTATAAAATTTGGAACAAATGTTCTTTAGGAATAGGGTTTCGGTTATAGAGTGAATGTAAATGTCAGCACATGTGAAGACTCAGTCACAATGATGAACTGGAGAAAATATAGGAAAAAAGATATCAATAGAGACATTACAAAATCAGGCAATTATAATGTGAGTGATAGGATTAGACATTTTCAACATGCTTAAGATTGAATGCATAATCTTAGGAAGAAAAAAAATATGTAGTTACCAATAGGAATAACATTTGAAAGCATTAGGCAACCTGGACATGGATGTTTTTAGTAATCCATGTTCACTTTCCATTTAGGCTTTGGTACAATCATAAGTGTGACCTTTGCATTTTCTGCCCAGAAAATTATTGTGATAAAATGTATCTGTGGATCATGTGATATGAGTATTTCTTTCACCATTTCTGGGAGCAATATTTGAAGACATATAAATTAGTATTGGGGTACAAAGTGGTGTACCCTGTGTCAATGAATATAGAGATAATGGATGAATAGAATATACTGTGAATAAATAATCTAACTGGTTCCACTTTAAATAATGGATTGAATTGATATCTGAAAATATATAAGATATCATATATTGACATACAATCATTCATTCCAACCAGTTATATATCTAATGGTAATCTTAGGGTTATTGTTTATCATGAAGTGTGTGTGAGTTTTGCTTCAAAAGTGATTATGGAAATCGAAAATAATGTGTTTGGAAAGAAGTCTCATCAAAAGACCAGTCAAGAAATATGGAGGAATACATGAGTTGTGAAGCAGGAAGTGATTGAAAGTGAAACAAATGCCTATAAATTTGCTAAATTGTGGATGAAATATATATCCAATGATGTGCATAAACTGATGAAATAGTAGTGTACCAGTGTTGAATACAAATGAATGGCAAAATACATATCATGTCCCATAGGAATCGACTTGCATTGAAGTTAAACTGAGTCAGTTACTGTAGAAATATTAGGATTCGCGTGCATCATTCACTGAATTTAGTTTTCTTTTTTTAAAACTTTTTATTAATGGTTGTTCAAAACATTACATAGTATTGTGGTGAGCGTCAAAGGTTGGGGGGCCTGGCTTGAGGAAACAAAAGAGAAGGCCCTAGACACTCAGGATTGGAGATCCGCCCATTCTGGGATAAAGAGTTGCTGCACAGTGATTGCTTCCCACCTATTGAGAGGAGAAGCTTGGCCCAATGCACACAGCTCCACCTACTGGAAGAGAAGTTAATTGAACTCTATTACTGCATGTATTATTATTATTTTTTTCTTTTTATTTTCTTCTTTTTCTTTCATTTTCATTTTTTTGTTGTTGTTCTTTAACTTTTTTTAATGTTTTTATTTTTTAAAATTTTTAAAATTTATTATTTTATGATTCTTTTAAATTTTAATTTTCATTTTTATAATTATCATTATTATTTCTAAAAAATTTTATTTATTTCTTTATTTTCTATTTTTTTTCTTTTGTCTTTTCATTTCTTTTCAATTTTCTTATTCTCCCTTCCTTGAATTCTACCTGCCTACTCTCATTCTCTTTAGTGACTTCTTCCCATCCGTACTACTATCTTTCCTCCCAAGCTTCAAATAAATTTATAAGAGTAAGCAGTAACTCAGCAGTCAAACAGAACAAGAAGTAACATTAGCAGCATAAAAAAGCAAGGATGAAAATGTGTACAAACAATGAAGGACAACATAAATAATCAGGAGGACCTAGAATCATCAGGAAAATGGTCATATAAAGAACTCAAGGAATACCTTAGACAGATGGAATAGAACCTTAAAGAGGATACGAGACAGCAATTCCAAACAGTGAAAGAACACATTGAAAATGAATTACATAAACAGATAAAAGAAGAAGTTAAGCGTCTTTATCAGGAGATAGAGATTATAAAAGAAATCAAACAATAATTCTAGAAATGAAGGAAACGATAAACCAAATTAAAAACTCAATTGAGAGTATCACTAACAGAGTGGAGCAAGTAGAAGCCAGAACGTCAAATAATGAAGAAAAAATATATCATCTTGAAAGGAATCTAGCCAACTCCGAAAAACTGGTAAAAAATCATGAGAAAAACATCCAAGAGATATGGGATAACATAATAAAACAAACTTATGAGTTCTGGATAGAGGAAGGTACAGAGATTCAAACCAAGGGAATGAGTAACCTGCTGAATGAAATAATTTTAGAAAACTTTCCAGAAATAAAAAAGGAAACGGATATACAAATTGTAGATGCATACAGGACACCGAGCACACAAAATCACAGTAGACCAATGCCAAGACACATTGTTACGAAAATATCCAATAAACAGACCAAAGAGAAATTATTAAAAGGTACATGAGAAAGGAGGCAGATGACATTCAGGGGTAAACCAATAAGGTTAACAACAGATTTTTCATCACAGACGCTGAAAGCGAGAAGATCCTGGAACAATGTATTTCAAATACTGAAAGACAATGGATGCCAACCAATAATTCTGTATCCAGCAAAATTAAGCTTCAGGTACAACAACAAAATAAAAATATTTCATAATTAACAAAAGCTAAAAGAATTTGCAGCCAGAAAACCAGCATTGCAAAGTGTCTTGAGCAAAACACTACATGAAGAAGAAATGAAAAACAACAACCAAAACTATCACTGGGAAGTGCCTCAGTAATAACAGAGGGCGGGGGAAAAGCTAATCATGGAGAAACAAACTAAATTAAAAAAAAATAAATAATCAAAATGGCTGGCAGTACAAACCATATATAAATAGTAACTCTAAACCTTAATGGTTGAACTCTCCAATAAAGCGACATAGGCTGGTAACTTGGATTATAAAAACAAATCCAACAATATGTTGCCTCCAGGAGACACATCTGAATGGAAAAGGCATACACAGGCTGAAGGTGAAAGGTTGGGAAAAAATATACCATGCACACGGTCCTCGTAAGCAACCAGGGGTGGCCATCCTCACATAGAATAAAATCGACTTCAAGACTAAGTTATTCAAAAGGGATAAGTATGGATATTATATAAAATTAAAAGGAATCATTCACCAACAAGACATAAAAATTATCAATATTTATGAACCAAATAATGGTGCTGCGACCTTCATAAAACAAATTCTCCTCAAGTTCTGGAATCAAATAGACAAGAACACAATAATTATCGGTGACTTCAACACAGCTCTCTCACCATTGGACAGATATTTCAAACAAAAGTTGAATTAAAAAAATATAGAATTCAATATCACAATCAATAACCTAGACTTAACTGAAATATATAGAATATACCAACCATCATCAAATGGATATACTTTTTTTCAGCAGCACATGGATCCTTCTCAAAAATAGACCATATATTATGCCATAGGGCAACCCTCAGTAAATATAAAGGGGTGGAGATAATACCATGCATTTTTTCTGACTATAATGGAATGAAACTCTAAATCAATGATAAAAGAAGGAAGAAAAAGTCCTACATCACATGGAAAATGAACGATATGTTACGGAATGATCAATGGGTTACAGAAGACATAAAGGTGGAAATCAAAAAATTCTTAGAGATAAACGAAAACACAGACACAACATATCGGAATCTACGGGACACAATGAAAGCAGTTTTAAGAGGGAAATTCATCGCCTGGTGGTCATTCCTCAAAAAAAAAAAAGGAAAAACCAACAAATAAATGAGTCACAACACACGTTACAGAACTCTCTCCAGCACTCTGTCCCAGTTGAACTCCTTGTATATTTTGAAGCAAAAACCATATTACCAGTGCAGCAGCAAGAAGCACCACAAAATGTGAAGGATGACCAAATGTCTTCACAGTCCCCACCAGGAGACACTTGGCTTCCTGTGGCCACAGTTTACCTACAAAGAGAGAATTCAGCACTGCTGCCTCAGGTTCATTGGAATATAAGAAACCATGTCTTCCAGGTCACATAGATGCAGACCCAGATTTGATGGTCTCACTACAAAGGAAGCTAAAGCTCATGACAAAAACATATATTTCAAGTGCCCAACCTCAGAGGCAGTTTCCCAAGAAGTCATAGGCCAGCAGAGCTCCATGTTGGTGGAGTGTTTACCCTGTCCCTTACTTTTGGAAGCTCCTCTACCACCTCCAAGGTTGTGAACTCCCGAGCATATTCCATTCAGATACATAATCACAGATTTTCACACTTTTCTCCTCTTATTGTGTCTTACTTGGGGCGAAGGTAATATCATGGCACTTCTCTGGATGTGAGTGGGAAGATTTTTGTGTAGCACATGTTTACATACACATTGGAGTCATTTTCCAATTTTCCATTTGAAATACTGAATCCCTGACATTAACCCCTACCCTACTGGACTCTGACTAATAATCTTAATATGATGGTGAGAAATAACCCAAAAAGAATAGAAATACAAGCAGTTCAGAGGAGGCATGTTGTGTAGTTGGAATTGCCTTTTGCATTATATAGTGTAGGAGTTATAAATCTAGTCAATTTTTTGTTGAAATAACTCTACATGTGTTTTTAAAGTTAACAAATATGTGAATTCCTGTCTCCCTTTCTCTGTAGTCTATACGGTGCATGTATTTTTATATGCACATAGAAAATCCTATCTGGTATCACACGTATATACTTGTGAGGTGGCTGAATTGGCAGATACAAATTGTGAGAAGAGATCACTCCTCCTAAACGCTGTTGGAACTGAAAATTCAACCTATGGGTGAGCTTCCAAGTTGAATAACATTATACATAAATCCATGTTCAGTAAATGAATATTTTTGCGTCTGTGGATTATATATATTTCATGATGAATTTCGATTGGCATATATATTGCTACTTTTTTTCTTTTATTGGTTGTTCAAAACATTACAAATCTCTTCACATATCATATTTCATACATTAGATTCAAGTGGGTTATGAACTCCCATTTTTACCCCAAATACAGATTGCAGAATCACATCGGTTACACATCCACATTTTTACATAATGCCCTATTAGTTACTTTTGTATCCTGCTACCTTTCCAATACTGTACTATCCCCCCTCCTCTCCCCTCCCATCTTCTCTCACTACCCCATCTACTCTAATTCATTTCTCTCCTTGTTTATTTTCCCATTCCCCTCACAACCTCTTACATGTAATTTTGTGTAACAATGAGGGTCTCCTTCCATTACCATGCAATTTCCCTTTTCTCTCCCTTTCCCTCCCACCTCATATCTTTGTTTAATGTTAATCTTTTCTTCCTGCTCTTCCTCCCTGCTCTGTTCTTAGTTGCAATCCTTATATCAAAGAAGACATTTGGTATTTGTTTTTTAGGATTGACTAGCGTCACTAAGCATAATCTGCTCTAGTACCATCCATTTTCCTGAAAATTCCATGATTTTGTCATTTTTTAGTGCTGCGTAATACTCCAGGGTGTATAGAAGCCACATTTTTTTTTATCCATTCATCTACTGAAGGACAACTGTGTTGGTTCCACAGTGTAGCAATTGTGAATTGTGCTGCTATGAACATCGATGTGGCAGTATCCCTGTAGTACACTATTTTAAGGTCTTAAGGGAATAGTACAAAAAGGGCAATAGCTGGGTCAAATTGTTGTTCCATTCCCAGCCTTCCCCAGAATCTCCATACTGATTTCCAAATTGGCCGCACCACTTTGCGGGAACATCTCTCCACACAGGCCTGGTTTGGTCCTTCTTCTCTACATTAAGAAGAGAAAGGCTTATTCAGACACAACCCTTCATCCTTAAAAGGTTGTTTCCCATGGAAGATGACTTTTGCTCTCTCAGGTCCTTCATTGCTGCCTACATCTTCTTCAGGGATCAAATCTACATGCAACCTCAAAGGTTCTCAGCAGGTGGAAGATACCCTAAATTCCTGTATTGTAAGATGAACTCTGTACCTGCTCTTCTGTAAAGTTAAATTGAGGGAACAGTGTATGGTTAGGGTTAATAACCTGTTCGATTTGGGTTAATAATCATTCTGCTGGATGAATAATGGTATTGGAAAACTGCCATATTTACAAGAATATACAGCTGAAATATAAGTATGAAAACAGAAATCTAGGTAAGATTTGAAGTCCACAAGGGGATTAGGCCCTTGTTTGGGATATTTAGCTTTTAATTACGTTCTGCAAAATTGTCTCAGATAAATCGATAATCCATGGCATAGGACCTTGGACCTTGGATGATTGATTGTAGAAGAGAACATCCACTCAAAATAGGATAGTCGGTAGGTTTAGGAAGAAGAGTGAGTATAAAATTTGGACCAAATATTCTTTAGCAATAGGGTTTTGGTTATAGAGTGAATGTAAATGTCAGCACATGTGAAGAGTCAGTCACAATGATGAACTGGAAAAAATATAAGAAAGAAGATATCAATAGAGACAATACAAAATCAGGCAATTATAATGTGAGTGATAGGATTAGACATTTTCAACAGGATTGAGATTGAATACATAATCTTAGGAAGAAAAAAATAGGTAGTCACCAATAGGAATGATATTTGAAAGCATTAGGCAACCTGGACATGGATGTTTTTAGTAATCCATGTTCACTTTCCATTTAGGATTTGGTACAATCATAAGTGTGACCTTTGCATTTGTGCCCAGAAAATTATTGTGATAAAATATATATGTAGATCATGTTACATGATTATTTCTTCCACTATTACTGGGAGCAATATTTGAAGACATATAAATTAGTATTGGGGGTACAAAGTGGTGTACCCTGAGTCTATGAATATAGAGATAATGCATGAATAGAACTTAATGTGAATAAATAATATAACTGGTTCCTCTTTAAATAATAGATTGAATTGATATCTGAAAGTATATTAGAAATCATTAATTGACATAAAATCAGTCATTCCAACCAGTTATGTATCTAATGGTAATCTTAGGGTTATTGTTTATCATGAAGTGT
This sequence comes from Callospermophilus lateralis, assembly GCF_048772815.1. Lineage (NCBI taxonomy): Eukaryota > Metazoa > Chordata > Mammalia > Rodentia > Sciuridae > Callospermophilus > Callospermophilus lateralis. Next base: position 406,588 of record NW_027516985.1, on the reverse strand, counting down.
GTGTGAGTTTTGCTCCAAAAGTGATAATGGAAATGGAAAGTATTGTGTTTGGTAAGAAGTCTCATGAAAAGACCAGTCAAAAAATATGGAGGAATACATGTGTTCTGAAGCAGGAAGTGATTGAAAGTGAAACAAATGCCAATAAATTTGCTAAATTGTGGATGAAATATACATCCTATAATGTGCATAAACTGATGAAATAGTAGTGTACCAGTGTTGAATAAAAATGAATGTCAAAATGTATGTCATGTCCCATAGGAATCTACTTGCATTGATGTTAAACTGGGTCAGTTACTGTAGAAATATTAGGATTCGCGTGCATCATTCACCTAAGTGAGTTTTCTTTTTTTTTAATTTTTATTTATGATTCTTCAAAACATTACATAGCTCTTGATGTATCATATTTCACACTTTGATTCAAGTGGGTTATGAACTCCTATTTTTACCCTGTATACAGATTGCAGAATCAAATCAGTTACACATCCATTGATTCACATATTGCCTTACTACTGTATGTTGTATTCTTCTGCCTTTCCTATCCTCTACTATCCCCCCTCCCATGCCCTCTCCTCCCCTCTTCTCTCTCTAATCCCACTACTCTAATAAATTTTCCCCCTTGTATTATTTTTCCCTTTCCCCTCACTTCCTCTTGTATGTAATTTTTTATAACCCTGAGGGTCTCCTTCCTTTTCCATGCAATTTCCCTTCTCTCTCACTTTCCCTCCCACCTCACATCCCTGTTAAATGTTAATTTTCTTCTCATGCTTTTCGTCCCTTCTCTGTTCTTAGTTACTCTCCTTATATTAAAGAAGACATTTGGCATTTGTTTGCTAGGGTTTGGCTAGCTTCACTTAGCATAATCTCCTCTAATGCCATCCATTTCCCTGCAAATTCTATGATTTTGTCATTTTTTAATGCAGAGTAATACTCCGTTGTGAATAAATGCCACTTTTTTTTTTATCCATTCATCTATTGAAGGGCATCTAGGTTGGTTCCACCGTCTTGCTATTGTGAATTGTGGTGCTATGAACATCGATGTAGCAGTTTCCCTGTAGCATGCTCTTTTTAGGTCTTTAGGGAATAGAATGAGAAAGGGAATAGCTGGGTCAAATGGTGGTTCCATTCCCAGCTTTCCAAGAAATCTCCATACTGCTTTCCAAATTGGCTACACCAATTTGCAGTCCCACCAGTAATGTACAAGTGTACCTCTTTCCCCACATCCTCCCCAGCACTTGTGTTTGTTTGGCTTCATAAATGCTGCCAATCTTACTGGAGTGAGATGGTATCTTAGGGTGGTTTTGATTTGCATTTCTCTGATTGCTGGAGATGGTGAGTATTTTTTCATGTACTTGTTGATTGATTGTATGTCCTCCTCTGAGAAGTGTCTGTTCAGATCCTTAGCCCATTTGTTGATTGGGTTATTTGTTATCTTATTGTCTAATTTTTTGAGTTCTTTGTATATTCTTGATATTAGGGCTCTATCTGAAGTGTGAGGAATAAAGATTTGTTTCCAGGATGTAGGCTCCCTATTTAACTCTCTTATTGTTTCTCTAGCTGCGAAAAACCTTTTTAGTTTGAGTAAGTCCCATTTGTTGATTCTAGTTATTAACTCTTGTGCTATGGGTGTCCTTTTGAGGAATTTGGAGCCCAACACCACAGTATGTAGATCGTAGCCAATTTTTCTTCTATCAGACGCCATGTCTCTGATTTGATATAAAGCTCCTTGATCCATTTTGATATAACTTTTGTCCATGGCGAGAGAAAGGGATTCAGTTTCATTTTGTTACATATGGATTTCCAGTTTTCCCAGCACCATTTGTTGAAGATGCTATCCTTCCTCCATTGCATGCTTTTAGCTCCTTTATCAAATATAAGACAGTTGTAGCTTTTTGGATTAGTCTCTGTGTCCTCCATTCTGTACCATTGGTCCACCTGCCTGTTTTGGTACCAGTACCATGCTGTTTTTTTTTTTTTTACTATTGCTCTGTAATATAGTTTGAAATCTGGTATCGCTATACCGCCTGATTCACACTTCCTGCTTAGAAATGCTTTTGCTATTCTGGGTCTTTTATTTTTCCATATGAATTTTATGATTGCTTTCTCTATTTCTACAAGAAATGCCCTTGGGATTTTGATTGGCATTGCGTTAAACCTATAGAGAACTTTTGGTAATATCACCATTTTGATGATGTTAGTTCTGCCTATGCATAAACAGGGTATATTTTCCATCTTCTAAGATCTTATTCTACTTCTCTTTTTAGGATTCTGTAGTTTGCATTGTATAAATCTTTCACCTCTTTTGTTAGGTTGATTACCAAGATTTTTTTTTTTTTTTGAGGATATGTGAATGGAGTGTTTTTCCTCATTTCTGTTTCAGAAGTTTTGTCGCTGATATACAGAAATGCTTTTGATTTATGCATGTTGATTTTATATGCTGCCACATTGCTGAATTCATTTATCAGTTCTAGTAGTTTTTTTTGTAGACCCTTTTGGGTTTTCTATATAAAGAATAATGTCATCTGCAAATAGTGATATTTTAAGTTCTTCTTTTTCTATTTTTATGCCTTTAATTTCTTTCGTCTGTCTAATTACTCTGGCCAGTTTCGAAAACTATATTGAATAGAAGTGGTGATAGAGGACATCCCTGTCTTGTTCCAGATTTTAGAGGGAATGCCTTCAATTTTTCTCCATTCAGAATGATACTAGCCTGAGGGTTAGCATAGATAGCTTTTACAGTGTCGAGGTAAGTTCCTGTTATCCCTGGTTTTTCTAATGTTTTGAACATAAAGGGATGCTCTACTTTGTCGAATGATTTTTCTGCATCTATCTAGATGATCATATGCTTCTTATCTTTAAGTATATTTATGTTGTGAATAACATTTATTGATTTCTGTATATTGAACCGTCCTTGCATCTCAGGGATGAATCCTACCTGATCATGATGCACAATTTTTTTGATGTGCCTTTCTATCCAATTCGCTAGAATTTAATTGAGGTTTTTTGCATCTAGGTTCATCAGAGATATTGGTCTGTAGTTTTCTTTCTTTGAGGTGTCTTTGTCTGGTTTCAGAATCAGAGTGTTCTTGGCCTCATAGAATGAATTTGGCAGAGCTCCCTCTTTTTCTATTTCCTGAAATATCTTGAAAATTATTGGTATTAATTCTTTTTTAAAGGTCTTGTAAAACTCCGCTGTATACCCATCTGAACCTGGACTTTTCTTGGTTGGTAGTCTTTTGATTGCTTCTTCTATTTTATCCATTGATATTGGTCTGTTTAAATTGTGTGTATCCTCCTGACTCAGTTTGTGCAAATCATATGACTTAAGAAATTTATCAATGTCTTCACTATTTTCTATTCTATTGGAATATAGGTTTTCAAAATAATTTCTAATTGTCTTCTTTATTTCTGTAGCATCTGTTGTTATATTGCCTTTTTGATCCCATATGTCAGTAATTTCAGTTCTCTCTTTCTTCGCTTAAATCCAAAACACTCCCACATGACACTCATCTTCTTCCATATAGACACTCATCATACCCTGTGGCTGGAGGTTTCTATGAGAAGCAAGGCCAAGAAAGTGTCCAAAATAAGCTCACTTGCCCCTCATTTGCCTAAAATCATGGTGGCCGGGGTACTCTTCCTTTGAACCAGGAGTGATCAAATATTCCTGCTGGTAAAGTGTTCCGCTTTTCCAATTTGAGGCCTACTAGCTGTCAGGTATAGATTCTTTATGTGATTTGGAGTCATGAGAAAACCCAAGCACCTATGGGATAGCCTCTGCAGGGATTTGAAGAACGCATTTGACCCAAAGGATTCCTATTCTCACTTGATGTAGGTCAGGAACCCAACCTAAGAAGGCAAAAAAATTTATCCACAATGACTGCTCTTTTGGCCATTTTGGTTTGGAAGCACAGGGGATTTTTATTTAGATCTATCAGGTGCTGAGAATTTAAGCCACAACCTCACACAAGGACAAGAGGCTGATTCAAGCACATCCCATTCCAAAGCAATTAAGCAAAGAGCCACAGGTGATGCCCATTTATTTCCATATGAAAACAGTTTTCTTAAGGCTTCACAAAGGGGTGGCCTGAGGTAAAGACCTTCTTGACATTCAGGGTAATAGAAACATAAGTAAGCAAAAGGCCCAAAGCAGGGTTTCTCCACTAAGACTTTCCTGGTCACACTGATATCTGAGTTTTCTGAGATTCTCCCATTCCCTTCAGCTATCAGTACATGGCCATGTCACAGAGCCTTGTGGTGGTACATATGTTGGACACAAAACCATGAGCCTATTCAGGAGAGTGGCCAGAATTCACGAAGAAACAGGAACTTAGAAAGATAGTAGGTATTGCCCATCCATAGGCAAGCCACTCTCCATTCTTAAATTGGGCAGGATGAACGCTGGGACACTTTATATTAGACAGGACACAACCATTGATGCATTCGCTTTTCAAAGGTCTACAACCATGGATACAGTGGGATACACAAACAAAGAAACACTCGCCATGTCAAATGACTTATTAAAAACAGTCCACTCCAAACCAAACAAACTGCCTTTCCTACCTATTATCATAACATGAGACAAAACCAAACTCACATGCACACCCACAAAGGCACCTCCTTTACCCAAGTAGGTCTGTGACTATCCAGAGTGTCCTCAGACTGATTGGCCATACTATGTTCCCACGAAATGGCCTGTCCTGTCTCAGATCTGGTCTTCATTACCAACTCTGTAAAGTTGTCAGGAGCCGTCAGGGAGTCACTACCTGCTTTCTCAGGAAGGCCCCTCTTCAAAGCTTTCCTGGCATTTAACCATCCACAGATCAGTATTGACCAAGAAAGACTGACTCTGTCTTTGGTAAATCCAAACAAGTGAACCCAATGGGACTGGGACTGGGACTGGCTCTGGGTGCTTGGCTTCCTGGATCCCGAGTTCAGCAAATTGCATCAACAAAGAAGTGAGGTAGGTCAATTCCTTCAGGAACTGAATGAGGTCACTGCCTTGGTAACCACTTTGTTCTAACAGATGCTTCGAAGGTTCCCATGAGATGGAGGTTACCCCTACATCCTGTGACACATTCAGAAGTTAGAATTGTATATCGACCATAGGCACCCGGGAACTGCTCTCCACACAGGCTGTGGTGAGCCGTTTCTGCAGATTATGGTCGCCATTAGAAGATGGCGCTGGCTCCACTGTGGTCTGTAATAAACAACTCCTTGTTTGGGAGAGTTGGTGCATGGTTTCTCAGCACCCTGTGAGAAAGTTCCACGTGGCAGCTTCGCATTGGGGCTTGGGATGTTTTATTAAGGCTGGGAGGGGCATCCGACGGGGAATTAGAAGAAATATCAAGGGCCTGAATAAACTGCTGAATGAAGATTCCTGAGTTGCGTCTTCCTTGCGGGCAAGGGGTCGCGACAAGTGTTGCTGAAAACCCGGGAACCAGAACTTTCAGCAGTCAGGGGTGGTGCACCAATTAGTCCCAGGTAAGTAGGACCCACGGTCAAAGCGGAGATCAGTCCTAGATAAGTAGGACCCGCTATCAAAGCGGAGATCAGTCCTAGGAAAGTGGGACCCGCGGTCAAAGTGGAGATTAGTCCCAGATTAATTGGGACCCGCGGTCAAAGCGGAGATTAGTCCCAGATTAATTGGGACCCGCGGTCAAAGCGGAGATTAGTCCTAGGTAATTAGGACCCGCTATCAAAGCGGCAGCTCCTCTGTAAAGCCAGAGAGAGCATTAAATCTTATTGCAGCTGCACTGTGTACTTTTGCTCTTACTTTCACTTTTGTTTGTTGTGTGTCTTTTGTTGTGTCATGGGTGCCATATCTTCAAGTCCGCTTCTCCTGGCCCTAGATAACCTGTTACGTTCCAAGGGCCTAAAAGTGAAACGTAGTACTTTACAGAGATTTTTACAGAAGACAGATATTGTTGCCCCGTGGTTCGCATTTTCTGGCAGCCTCACTATACCTAGCTGGGATAAGTTAGGCACAGATCTTGACTTTGCTTCTGAGCAGGGCATATTAGAGGGTGGGGTGATACCCCTTTGGAAGATGATCCGTAGTTGCCTCGCAGATGGCAGATGTCAGGAAGCACTTACTAAAGGACAAGAAGTTTTAGAGCAATTACATGAAGAAAGATCAGAAATGGCAGGCAGTGAGGTATTTCAGGAGGGTGGGAGTGTGCGAAGCGAGAAACAGGGGAGGAAACAATTATCTCCGGCAGGCAGTGACGTATTTCAGGAGGATGGCAGTGTGCGGAGCAAGAAACAGGGGAGGAGGCGATTGTCTCTGGCACGGAGTGAAATATTTCAGGAGGAAGGGAATGTGCAGAGCGAGAAACAGGGGAGGAGGCGATTGTCTCTGGCACGGAGTGAAATATTTCAGGAGGAAGGGAATGTGCAGAGTGAGAAACGGGGGAGGAAACGCTTGTATCCATATCTCAGTACACTGCGCACACTCCCATGCAAAAGTGGGTCAGAAGAGGAGGAGGATGAGAAGGAGGAGCTCGGGAGACTGTCTCGGCAGCTAGGGAGTTTAACTATGGGAGAAGGGAAGAAAAATAAACAGGAGCTCAAGAAAAATGATCCTCCGGACCCGCCGCCGTACTGTGAGGGTGTTTCGAGGAGAGCTTTCCATGCCCAAGCATGGAGGGCTGTTAACGCTGAGATGGGTCTTGCTTATCCAGTTTTCCAGGATGACAATAGGGGAAGATTCCATGAGCCTTTAGATTTCAAAATTGTGAAGACCCTGGCAGAGTCTGTGCGCACTTATGGGGTGGATGCCGCCTTCACATTAACTCAGGTGGAGAGTCTGTCTAGATACTGTATGACTCCCTCTGATTGGGCTAGCCTTGTTCGGGCTTGTGTTTCTCCAGGCAAATATTTGGACTGGAGAACCTTTGTGCTAGAGGGCGCTGTAGAGCAGGCTGCCCAAAACTATGCGGCCGGACACCCCCATTGGGACAAAGAAATGCTTTTGGGACAAGGCAGATTTGCTAATCAACAAACAGGATACCCCCCTGAGGTATACGAACAGATCAATAACATTTGTATCCGTGCATGGAAATCACTCCCAAATAGAGGAGAAGTGTCTGGCAATTTAACAAAAATCATGCAAGGCCCCACAGAACCTTTCTCGGACTTTGTTGCTAGGATGGTGGATGCCGCAGGAAAAATCTTTGGTGACCCTGGTAGAGCAATGCCCTTGATTAAACAACTTGTTTTTGAGCAATGCACCAAAGAATGTAAAGCAGCCATCGCTCCTTATAAAAACAAGGGCATAGAAGCTTGGATGAAAGTGTGTAGAGAGCTTGGAGGACCTTTAACTAATGCAGGTCTTGCAGCTGCTGTCCTTCGGATCACAAAAGGGGGCGGTCCTGGTGCCGTAACATGCTTCCATTGTGGTCAATCCGGCCATTTCAAACGTGACTGTCCCAAAAAATGCAATTTTACTGGACCTCCTCGCGGTGGCCCTTCTAATAGCCCTCGTCAACCGGGGCTGTGTCCAAAATGCAAAAAGGGGAAGCATTGGGCAAGAGAGTGTAGATCAGTTAGGGACATCCATGGACAGCCTATTTCAGCTGGGCCAAAAAACGACCCCAGGGCCCACGAATATATGGGTCAATGGAGAATGTCACACCCGAACCCGAGACATGGCCTTCACTGTGCCATCCCACGAGATGCAGAGAGCCACTAAAGGTGCCGCAGGATTGGACCTCTGTTCCACCTCCAGACTCGTATTAACACCTAAGATGGGAATCCAATTGGTGGAAACTGAGTTCAAAGGGCCTTTACCCCCTGGCACTGTATGTTTGTTAATTGGACGTGCATCCTCTGTCCTACAAGGTCTTCATGTTTTCCCCGGAGTTATAAACCCTGATACTGTAGGGGCAGTAAAAGTTATGGTGGAAGCTCCAAGGGGCATTGTGTCTATCTCCCCAGGGGATCGGATAGCTCAATTGCTAATTTTGCCTAGTTTGCATAATCACTTCCCTGCTGACTCAAGGTCACGGACAGGAAATCAGATTGGTACCACCGGAGGAAATTGTGCCTATTTGTCACTGGATATGAGCAATCGCCCCACTTTGGAATTAAGCATAGAAGGTAAATATATTGTGGGATTGCTGGACACAGGAGCAGATCGTAGTATCATAGCCCTTAAGGACTGGTCTAGGGGATGGCCAGTGCAGGCTTCTGATCAATCCTTAGAGGACTTGGATATGCCCAAGCCCCTCAAATCAGCTGTAGACATCTATCTTGGAAGGACTCGGAAGGACATGATGGTACCTTTCAGCCTTATGTACTTGATTTACCCATTTCTTTATGGGGCCGTGATCTGATGAAAGACATGGGGTTCACTCTTAGTAATGACTATTCCCCAGTGTCTCAACATATCATGCAAAATATGGGGTATAGGCCAGGTCAAGGACTAGGAAGGCACCTACAGGGATGTAAGCATCCTGTGCAAGGTCATCAAAAGCTTAACAGGTTTGGTCTGGGTTTTTCCTAGGGGCCACTGGGGCTCAAATACCTATAACATGGCTCACCGAGGAGCCTGTTTGGGTGCCTCAGTGGCCTCTTCCCTCAGTTAAACTGGCAGCAGCCCATGATCTAGTCAAAGAACAACTTGATTTGGGTCACATCCAACCTTCTACTTCTCCATGGAATACTCCCATATTTGTCATTAAGAAAAAATCAGGGAAGTGGCGCCTACTGCATGATCTACGAGCAGTTCATGCTCAGATGCAGCTTATGGGGCCCATTCAAAGAGGGCTGCCTCTGCTCTCCTCTGTTCCTCAAGGCTGGCATATAATTGTTATTGACATTAAAGACTGTTTCTTTTCCATTCCTTTGCATCCTAAAGATTCACAACGTTTTGCTTTCACCCTTCCCTCGTGTAATCACGAAGAACCAGATCAAAGGTTTGAGTGGGTGGTGTTGCCACAGGGGATGGCTAACAGTCCCACGATGTGCCAGATGTATGTGGGGAAGGCACTCGCACCTCTCAGACGTAAGTATTCCTCCACCAAGATCATTCACTATATGGATGATGTGTTATTGGCCGCAAAATTAGAACAGACAGTTTATGAGGCTTATAAAGAACTCGTGATGCTGTTGGCTCAACATGGACTGCACATCGCACCTGAAAAGGTTCAAACGGGGGATTCTATCAGGTTTTTGGGAGTGACAATTGGGTATGACAAATTAAAACCACAAAAAATTACCATCGGGACTCAAGATCTCCAAACTCTAAATGATTTTCAAAAATTGCTGGGAGATATTAATTGGATAAGAGGATATTTACATATTCCTAATATTGTGCTCCAGCCTTTGTATGCTACTCTTAAGGGTGATCCAGATCTTGCTTCCCCTAGTAGCCTCACTACTGAGGCTAGAGCGGCCCTTATAAAAGTAGAACAAGCTATACAGCATGCCACTCTATGCAGGCTCCAGAGTGATAAACCTTTCCAGTTATGTGTGCTTGCCACTATGCGGCAGCCTACTGGAGTACTGTGGCAAGATGGGCCTTTACTATGGATCCACCCACATGTATCCCCAGGAAAATCCTTAGAATATTATCCTGATGCTGTTGCAGCATTGGCACTTAAAGGGATTCAACAAAGCATTCAATTTTTCGGCCAATCACCTTCTTCTCTTATCATACCCTACACTAAAGCTCAACTTAATATTTTATGTGCTACTCTAGACAACTGGGCTATTCTGTGTTGCTCGTTTCAAGGGGGTATTGATAATCACTACCCTTCTCATCCATTACTCCATTTTGTTAAAGAACGTCCCATCATTTTCCCTAAGGTAACTTCATCCAGTCCAATTCCGGGGGCTGTTAACATTTTTACTGATGGTTCCAAGTCTGGAATGGGAGCTTATGTAATTAATGACTCTCCCCCTATCCAGCATCAATTTGCTCCTGGAAATCCACAATGGGTAGAACTACAAATTGTTATTGAAGTTTTTAAACAGTGTTCTTTTCCTTTTAATCTTATTTCGGACTCCTGCTATGTGGTACAAGCACTAAAAGTCCTGGAGACCGTGGGAACTATTAGTGATGCCCACAATGTGTCTGTTTACTTTACTCAGCTTCAACAGCTTATCTCTAACCGCACTGCTTCTTTTTATCCAATGCACATCAGGGCTCACACCTCTCTTCCTGGTCCGTTATCCCAAGGTAATGCCTGTGCGGACTTAGCCACTAGAGGCCAATTGATATGCTTGGCTTCCTCCTTAGAGAGGACTAAGTTGTTTCACCAAAACTTCCATGTTAATGCATTAATGCTGCGCAGGCCTTTTTCCATTTCATGAGCGGATGCTCGGCAGATAGTATTGCAATGTCCCCATTGTGTCACATTTCTTCATCCCCCTAATTATGGAGTAAACCCACGGGGATTAAAGCCATTGATTGTTTGGCAAATGGATGTGACACATATACCTGACTTTGGTAACCTTAAGTATGTGCATGTTTCCGTTGATACGTGCTCTGGAATTATCCATGCTTCTGCTTTATCAGGAGAAAAGGCACGTAATATCATTACTCACTGTTTAGAGGCATGGGCAGCATGGGGTGCACCTGCATCCCTTAAGACTGATAATGGACCTGCTTATACTGGCAGACAATTTACAGTTTTTTGTTCTACTATGGGAGTGCAACTTACTCATGGTTTGCCTTATAATCCTCAAGGACAAGGCATTGTTGAGCATGCTCATCGCACCTTAAAGGAAACTTTACAAAAACAAAAAGGGGGAATAGGAGCTGAACACACTCCTAAAGAACGCCTGTCCTTAGCTCTCTTTAGCATTAATTTTTTGAATTTGGATATTCATGGTCGCTCTGCGGCCGATAGACATGTGTCCGCTCAGCCCTCTGTGTTTGGCTATGTTAAGTGGAAGGATGTTCTTACGGGCCAATGGAACGGCCCTGACCCCGTGCTGACATGGGCACGAGGATCTGTATGTGTTTTTCCCCAGGATCGTACGGAACCGTTGTGGGTCCCTGAACGCTTGACAAGAAGAGTCTCAACATCAACTGACCAGCAACAAGAGATACCACAACAATCCTGTGATGAGGATCTTCATTCTACTAAGTGCTCTGGCTCTGGTGCTGGTGCCGATGGCACAGGCGACACCAATGCGGTGGTGGGCAGTGGCACGGGCATGGCCAATGCCGATGCCGGTTCATGGTAATTCTAGTGTCCTCCCCACTCTTTTTTCTACCTCATGTGAGATGTCTGCTCCCTGTGCCTCTCCTAGAGGGGACATGGAGAGAATTTTTAATCAATCTCAAGTTAATCTCACAGGAGTTTTTTGTTTCAGCCTTAGAAACGCTAATTGCATTAGCCTTAAGACCAAAAATTTGACTAACTGGGAGGACCCATTGCGGTCCAATCAGGTCTCAGGAAGCATTATCAGTGCTGTATTGAGCAAGGTAGCTTCGGGGAATCAATCAGGCTCAGAGACCCCTGCAAACAACAGCTCTGCTCTTAACATAACTACCTTGGCTATTATCTCCGAGGTACTAATCCCAGTGCCTCCTTTTTCTAGTAGTATTTATAATGCCACTCATTTCAAGGCCTCTCCTTACTGTTCCCCTAATCTTGGTTCCCCCCAATATTTACGCCTTGTCAGGATCATTCTTGGGAGAAACATCAAGTTGCTAAAGGTTTCTCCCTTTCCCCCTCTCTTGATAGGTATGTTTATAACTTTAACAATAGTGCCACCTCCTCTACAGGAGTAGGTTTGTCCTGGTTTTAATGGCTGATTTCCAATGAAAAGGGGGCTTCAGCCGATATTTCTGCACTGGCTCAGTTGGTAGGAGCCAAAAGTTGGCTGGCTAATATTTCTGGTACTGTTAGGGAAAGTGAACAAGGTAATAGACTTACATCTGTTTCATTCAACTCTCTGTTGTATAATGCCACATTGCCTCCTGCAATGGTCTGTGTCCAATCCCCCTTCTTATTCCTTTTGGCTAAGGCCACCTCATCGGGGATGCTGATTGTTCTCATACTACCTGTCTCTTATCTGAGTGTTGGAATGGTTCCTGGACTGTAGCAGTGTTTATGAAGATTCCAACTTTTGTCCCAATCCCGGTCACTGCGGATCCTGATAAATTCCCTATTGTTGAGCTACTTAGAGTCCACAGAGATTTTGGAATCACAGCGGCTATAGTGACAGCCGTGGCGGTATCTGCTGCTGCAGCGGTTACGGCCGGAGTGGCTATGGCCAATCAAGTACAAACTGCTGCCACTATTAATCAAGTTGTCCAACAAACTTCCACCATACTTGAATCCCAAAATACAATTAATCAACATATTTTGTCAGGGATTTTAGCTGCCAACCAAAGAATAGATTTACTCTAAGCTCAGGTAGAAGAATTGGCTGACTTAGTGCTTTTGGGTTGTGTTGACCAACGTGCACATTTATGCATAACCTCTGTCAGATTTAATGATTCCAGGAATGCTTCCCGCACCATTGGCGAATATTTGGCTGGAAATTGGTCCATGGAAGCGGAAGACATGATCCAGTCTCAACTAACCCAGATAGCTGTCTTGAATAGCACCCGTGTTGATCCCGTGACTTTGGGTCAATTCACCGATTGGATATCTTCTGCCTTTTCCTTTTTTAAAGAGTGGGTGGGGGTAGGCATTTTTGGTGCAATGTGTTGCTTCGGTATGTTTCTCTGTTTGTGGTTTCTATGTCGCCTCAAGGCCCGCAATGCTCACGATAAGGCTATGATCATCCAAGCTCTTGCAGCTTTAGAAAATGGCAATTCACCTCAAGTTTGGCTTGCGCATCTTAAACAGTAAATCTTTGACATGGCCATTTCACCCCAAGTTATTATAACATTGCACTGGGATCGGCATGTCTTTCCTCGTTATTCTCTTAGTGTTGGAAAGCCCTTGCACTCTGCCGGTCTTGCTGCCATTGCACGCAGGTGGGTTTCCACACTAATGCTTCTCTATCGCCTTAAAGTCCGTGCCTTTCTTTCGGGGTGCTGTCAACTCGTTTGTCGTTGTTTACAGCCACAGTTCAGCCTTAGCTGTCCCCCTTCGTCCACCTTCGTCACGATACAGGATGCGAGGCAAGGCACTGCACTTGAGTGATCCTTGAAGTGGACCTCAAGGAGAGCATGTCCTATTGCATGCGGGTTTGATGTCCACGCCCCGCCCCACGAAAAAAGGCGTCGGCTGATATGGCTTCAGATCTGGGGAAGGGCCCTCCTTAGGACTGAGCCATACTATGCAGCCACTTCTGCACAGTGGGATAGGACCTCTACTCTCGCCTGTATTGTTTTCAGAAAACAGAAGGGGGGAACTGTGGTGAGCCGTTTCTGCAGATTATGGTCGCCATTGCAAGATGGCGCTGGCTCCACTGTGGTCTGTAATAAACAACTCCTTGTTTGGGAGAGTTGGTGCATGGTTTCTCAGCACCCTGTGAGAAAGTTCCCCGTGGCAGCTTCGCATTGGGGCTTGGGATGCTTTATTAAGGCTGGGAGGGGCATCCAACGGGGAATTAGAAGAAATATCAAGGGCCTGAATAAACTGCTGAAAGAAGATTCCTGAGTTGCGTCTTCCTTGCGGGCAAGGGGTCGCGACAACACGCCTTGTTTGGTCCATCTTCTCTACAATAAGAAGAGAGAGACTGATTCAGACACATCAATTCATCCTGACTTTGTTGTTTGCTGTGAAAGATGACTATTGCTCTCTCAGGTCCTACATAGCTGCCTACATCTTCTCTAAGGATCATTTCTTCATGGATCGTTGAGTTTCTCAGCTGGTGAAAGATCAGCTACATTACTATATTGTAAGATGAACTCTGTCCCTGCTCTTCTGTAAGTTATATTAAGGGAAGAGTGTATGGTTAGGTTCAATAATAGCATCGATTTTGGTTAGGAATCATTCTGCGGGATGAATAATGGTATTGGCAACCTGCGATATTTACAAGAGTATATAGGTGAAATATAAGTATGAAAGCAGAAATTTGGTAAGATTTGAAGCCCAGAAGGGCATTGGGCCCTTGAGTGGGATACTTAGCTTTGAATTATGTCCTGCACAGTTGTCTCAGATAAATCAATATACAATGGCATAGGACCTTGTAACTTGGATGATTGAATGTTGAACAGAACATCCAGTCAAAAAGCAATAGTCGATAGGATTTGGAAGGTATTCGGTAGGCTAAGAAGAAGAGTGAGTATAGGATTTGTACCAAAAGTTCTTAACAATAGGGTTTCGGGTAGAGAGTGAAGGTGAATGTCAGCACATGTGAAGAGTCAGTCGCAATGATGAACTGGGGAAAACATGTATGAAAGCACATATCAATAAAGACATTAGGAAATCAAGTAAAGTATAAAGTGAGTGATAGGATTACACATTTTCAACAGGCTGGAGCTTGAATTTATAATCTTAAGAGGAAACAAATATGTAGTCACAAATAGAATTGACATTTGAGAACATTAGGCAACATGGACATGGATGATTTTAGTAATCCATGTTCACTTCCCATTTAGGCTTTGATACAATTGTACATGTGACCTTTGCTTTTTGTGTCCAGAATATTTCTGTGATAAAATGTATATGCAGATCTGGTGACATGAGTATTTCTTCCACCATTTCAGGGAGCAATATTTTGAAGACGTATAAATTAGTATGGGGGTACAAATAGGCGTACCCTGTGTCTATGAATATAGAGATAATGCAAGAATACACCATTCTGTGAATAAACAATATAACTGGATCCACTTTAAATAATGGATTGAATAGATATCTGAAAATATATCAGAAATGTTATATTGATATACAATCATTCATTCCAACCAGTTATATATCTAATGGTCATCTTAGGGTTATGGTTTATCATGAAGGGTGTGTGAGATTTGTTTCAAAATGATTATGGAAATCGATTATAATGTATTTGGAAAGAAGTCTCATTAAAAGACCAGTCAAGAAACATAGAGAAATACATGTGTTCTGGAGAAGAAAGTGATTAAAAGTGAAACAAATGCCTATAATTTTGCTAACTAGTGGATGAAATATGTATCCTATCATGTGCAAAAACTGAAAAATAGTAAGGTACCACTGTTGAATAAAAATGAACATCAAAAGATGCATCATGTCCCATAGGAATCTACTTGCATTGATGTTAAACTGGGTCAGTAACTGTAGAAATATTAGGATTTGTATGTACCTTTCACTGAAGTTAGTTTTCAGTACTAGGAAACAAATATATATTTCAGGTGAATGAATATTTCTGAGAATAATGTTGTGAAAAGTTGATTATTAATCCACATACATGAACATGAATGAATTTAGGGAGTGTATATAAGACACATACATTTCATATTATGAAAATTCTGGAGAGTGTGTGTGGGTATATATATATATATATATATATATATATACACACACACACACACACAAACACACACACACACACACACACACACACAAACAACCACAGACAATGAACATACCAATTCATATGCCAAACAAAATTCACCATGAAATATATATCATCCACAGATCCAAAAACATTCATTTCACTGAACATGGATTTATGTATAATGTTGTTCTACTAGGAAGCTCACCTATAGCTTGAAATTTCAGTTCCAACAGCTTTTAGGAGGAGTAATCTCTTCTCACAATTTGTAACTGCCAAGTGAGGCACCTCACAAAAATTTACTTGTGATATCACGTAGGATTCTATATGTGCATATAAAAATACATGTGCTGAATAGGCTACAGAGAAAGGGAGACAGGAATACACATATTTTTTAACTTTAAAAACACATGAAGAACTATTTCAATTAAAAATTGACTAGATTAATAACACCTACCCTTTATCTTGCAAAAGGCAAGTCCAATATACACCATGTCTCCTCTGAACTGCTTGTATTTCAATTTTGTTTCGGTTATTTTTCTCCATCATATTAGTATTAGTTGTTAGAGTCTCATAGAGTATGGGTTATTGTGAGGGATATAGTATTTTGAATGGAAAATTGAAAAATGAATCCAATGAGTATGCATATATATGGTATACAATAGTCTTCCCACTCTCATCCAGAACAATGCCTTGACATTACCTTCGCCCCAAGTAAGACACAATTAGAGGAGTAGAGTTAAAATGTCTGTGAATACATATCTGGGATAGAAAATGCTCAGGAGTTCACAAACATGGATGTGGTAGAGGAGTTTCGAAAAGTAAAGGACAGGGTTGATCTCCCAACCTGATCTTTCAATAAAATTGGGAGTCATCTTGCCACACAGCCATGAGAAGATAATTTTTTCTTTACTATAAATTAGTGCAAATTCCAAACCTACTTGGAATTCCTGCCCATGCCTTGAACTCACCCATATCTGGCTTTCTGACCAGATTGCAGCCCTCTCTGAAACTTTAGTGACACCTCATAAATATTGGCCTTCCCTGGCCAAAGACCCTCTCTAGGCTCTAATGGTCCTCATAATTTTTGATGCTGGGGCCAGCAAATAAAAAATGTAACCTATAATTAGTGTGATGCTTGTCAAAGTTCTGTTTTCTGTAACTCCCCTTTTGTGTAACTTTCTGGGGTATAAAGCTGGGCTGTAGGAAATGTGGGGATGCTGTCTTGTTTCCGCTGTTTGAGAGGGAGAGGCAGCCCACCCAGATGAAATAATAAGCTTGCTTTAATTTGATTTTAATTGGACTCAGTGGTCTTTTCTTGCATTCTGGTCTAATATTTTAGAGTTCCCCAGTGAGATGACCCGACCAGATCACAAGACCAGACTCCTGGAAATTCTGAAGCTGGCCTTTCCTCCAAGGCTCCGGGCTGGAGAGCCAAGTTCAAAGGCCTTGGAGTGAGCCTTCAGTCCGGGGAGCACTGCAGTGAACCATCGCACTATAACTATTAGCAAGCACCTGGTGGAGGAGGCCTCCATAGGTAAGTGGTATCTTTATAACATCTGATATCCGGTAAAGGGACATCTCTTCTGATGACAGAGAGGTGGCATGGGGAGGCTCACATATACTCCTGTCCGGGACAGTAACAAGAATCATTCTGTCCTCTTTTCTGTTCTGTAGGGAATTCCTCTGAAAGGGTAGAGAGGTGCCAACGGGCACGCAGGAGCTCCTTCCCCGGAGCTTTAGCAAGACGTTGTATTGCTCCTCTGTTTTTCTGTTTCTTCACCAGTTTTCTGTTTCTTTGTGTTTTTTTCTGTGTTCTGTATGTTTTTGGTTTGTTACTTTTTGTGCGTTTTGTTGTGTGATTTCTTTGGTAAAAACATAATGATATTGGACGTGAAAATGGGTAATAAAGCAAGTAAGCCTGACACCCCTTTGTACTGTGTTTTAAGGAACTGTGATGAACTTTCCCCCCCTTTGTCAAGCAGGATGAGAGAAGCCCCTAGCTGGTTGCCTGGAGCACACCCACTGCAGAGGGCAATGCCTGCTGGTGACCTAAGAACTGAGTATCTCTTAGGTGAAAAAGTAAAAATCCTTTAAAACCTCTTGTCCCTCCAGATCAAGAGAGTCACAACCTTTCGGCAGAATCCCCTGTGTTTCTCCTTTGTTAGCAAAGCAGTAAACCTCCCTTTTTCTTTTTCTCAAACGCTGTCCTCATTATTAAATTGGTATTAATTGGCTTCAACATCAGGAAACAAAATTTAAGTTACAAATTTTGATACCCTCCCCCGGACCCTGGGACTTTTTGAGAGCTGACTACTGAAATATTAGGAGACGGAGCGTGCTCGGGGTGGAACTGAACCAGAGGAGCTAATCCTGTAAGTAAAAGGAGGGACTGAAGGACTCCCAGCAGCTGCCAAAGCCCTGTTGCTTCAGAGAATTCCCTCCTTCCGTCCCTGCACTGTAAGAATTATGCCACCTCTGTCTTATTAAAAAAGAGAATAAGAAAAAGGGGACACTAAATGCAGTAAAGTCACCATGGAGACCCTTGATTTCACATTTCAGGTTGCTCCTCTTTGAAAACATCTGTTCCCCTTGTGGGGACATCTATCGTGCTACAGGTGTAGGAGATTTTTCTCTTATCTGTTATGTTTTAAAGGCTTCTGTCTGTCAGCCATAGTCTGGAGCTCCTTTCTGTCTGTCTTGTGTCTTTGTTTCTGGCCCTTAAAGACATGTGCAATAATGTGTTCATATTATAAATTGTTTCTTGGGAATGATCTTAGCTCAATGTGTGTCTAAATGATGACGTTTTATTGTAACAATCTGGTATCTGAATGGGTTTTTGAAGCATTGTACAATCTTGCAGTTAAAAGTCTGGTTCATATAATTGTTTAGTTTATTATTTTAGATAATTCATGCAAGAGAACTTAAATACTTAGCATGGAAAACTAAAGAACTCTATTTCCAAGTTGGCAAGTAACTTCCCAAACATTCAGTCTTATTTTTCACCAGTTTTGAATTGGGTAGACTGGGAAAATATCACAGTGTGTACCAGTGCATTAATTTGGAAAAGGATAGTAAATCATAGTATGGTATCTGTTGACAGAACAAGATGTAAAGATATAAAATTTTGTGAATTGTAACTTAAAATTGTACCATAATTTTCAACATCCAAACCTGAAAATTATGGTTAAAATGCCTTAGGCCTGAGGTGTCTGCTCAGAATAGCAGTTTTTCCCTGCTCCTTCCAGACCTCAGCCAGGCCTTATGTTGAAATGCAAATGAAAGAAGCCTACTAGCTCAGTAGGAGACTGATCTGAGGCCTAAGGGGGGGGGGAGAAAAAATTACATTGTATGGTATTTACTAATAACTGCCCAGTCACTTTTTCTAGGACTCTTATTTTTTTCCTTAGATTCTGTATTGTTTTTAACTCATGATTTTGATCCTACAGACCTAGGTTAATGTTTTTCTGATCAGTTCTATCTTTGACCAACAGTGGAGTTTTTGAAACATTGCAATGGAGATTTCACCTGCGAAAAGCTACAAGGCCTTTACTATAATTATGTGTGCACACTCTTGTTATGTGTTGTATGTGTATATATACATATGTCCGTATATCATGTATATTATATACAAATTAACATACATAAGGAGCGCTCATAAAAAAAGGAGCACTCACAAAAACAAATTTTAAAAAGCGGATCCAAAGATCTTTAATTTACGTGATTTAAATGGTTCACTTTAAATTGGATAAACAGATAAAAATAAATGTCTTTAAATTTAAGCTTACATGTTTTTCTAGGTGTTCAAAAATCTAATAAAATATTAATGTCGACAAAAGGTCTAATATGCCTTGCTTCTAGGACTTTTCCTTCAACAAAAAAATGGTGTACACTGTTCAATACTTTTGTCTAATATTTTGATAAATAAATAAATTAAATTTGATATTTGATTACTCATTCATGAGTATTCTTGTTAGATATGTTATTGATTTACTAAGGTCTGTATAAGTTTGTTCTAAAGTCTGTATAAGATTGTAAAAATCAGTCATGTGTAAAAGACACAAAAATTTCTTAAAACATACGTTTACCAATAACATTGTGTTTATTAAGTTTTATTTTTCTAGAGCAAGCAACCATAAATATTAAACAACTTATTAAATACGATCTGTTATTTTAGAGCACTGTACTGCCATTTCTTTAAAAGCTAAACTTGGTTAATGTAGAAACATCAATGCAATTGTGATGCTATTAATGTGCTCATATCTTCCAGGAATACAAGTCTCTAAGGTAGGAACCTTTAAAAGAGCATTATGTGAAGCTGGTGTTCTGAAGTTGTATGGTAAAAAAAAAAAAATATATTGGGCATTTATTTACCTTTTATCAATAAGATATGTAAACTTTTATGTTACTTTTTACATTGGGGAACAATTTGAATGTATTTTTATGTTAATGAGAGCCTTAGCTATGAAAAGGATAAAACTTTCAGCGTTTATTTTATTCATGTTTTAAATGTTATATTATATGGTGTTAACTAATGTTCATGTGACCTCAAACAATTAATGTTAACTTTTTAAACTGATATTTAAAAACAAAGATCATCTTTAGAACTAAAACACTTAAGATTTATAAAGAGCCCTGCCTTACTTGAGATAAGGCTCTGTGTCCCAACTTACTACATGTGAGAATGACTACAAAAGCAGTGGGTCAGATGTTATTTCATTTAAAGTTACATTCAAAAGTTCTTTTTTTTCATATCAAGATTATTAGGATCTCAAACAAGAAATATAATAAATAACTCAGCCTAAAAATTCAGGGTAGCTATTACACGAACTAAGTATATTTACTCTTGTTAAATTTATTTTGTAATTTCCTTATAAGTGATCTAAAGATTCCCTGTTAGTGTTTTACAGAAGTGTTGCTTTAAGAACACAACATGGGTTAATTAAAGATAACAAATCATCACCAAAAGACAGACAGAAAAATACAGATCCCAATTAATAAAAAGATAAATAATTTTAAATTACAGACATTAAAGCCCAGTACTCTTAATATAAGGCTGCTAAAATTTATTTGCTGGATGTTTAAAATTAGGATTTAAAATTAAAGTTAAATGAAAAGGGCCAAGAAAACCAATATTTGATTCTTGCCCTCTGAGTCAGTCTGTATCCAGGGAACAGGGGACTTCCCTAAAGAGCTTTGCAACTCTGAGCCACTGGAGAACAGAAAGCCAATCAGTGCATTTTCTATGAAGAAGACAGTCATCAGAGAAGGGAGACATCCCTGATGCTTCCGAGGGAAGCCACAGGGTCAAGCAAGACCTGGACACACCTAGCGAAAATGGCACTAGCAGAACTGAGAAGCTGCTCTCAAGTTTCCCCAGGAATGACTCCCGTAAAAGCTCAGCTGACTGTTCATAATAGATAGAAACAAAAGTCAGTTTGACTGCTTCATCTTAAACATTTAGGAAAGACAGTTAAACGCAAAATACAGCCATTCCTGGGCATTTTAAATAATAACAGTAATAATAATATTTTAAGGTATACACTTTATGTTAGCCTCCCAAAATAAATAAGACTGGAGGCTACAAAGAAGTGTTCTCAGAGAGGAATGCCTGATAACTATAAAAAGAGACTATCAAGAGGAGCTGCCAGAGGCAGAAGTTTTTAGTTTAAGGCCTACAGATATTCCTAACCTACACAGGTAATATTGGAGTTTGCTAGTAGAATTATCCAGCCTTGAGTAACAGAATTAAGGGTTTCTCTATTAGACACAGAGGTCATACTAGTAAAAGAATTTTGCAGGATCAGATGGTATTAAATTATAACACTGTATTTTATGGGGAGGGACAACTGTAACCCTAAATGTTAAATATTAAGTTGACAGTCCTGATAACTGGGGATATTTAAGACTGGTGAGGAAACTTCTATACAGTGACATGTTCCAGCTGCTGCAACATTTATTCAGTACTCATGTATTTTGTTTCTCTCGTAGAAGAACCCATCCCCAGATGACTTTACAACCTGTACTTCCCCAACCAGACTTCAAACCGAACTGACTTTGAAAAGGCAACTCATGTCTCTCAGACCGTACCCCCTCACGTCACCATCTCTCAGCTCAGAAGAAGTCAAAATGAGTGACGCCTCGCTTCTTACTACAATGGAGCCAAAAATAAATAGACTATCAATATAAGTAATTAATTAAGTCAGTAAAATCAGGGAGACCGGTTTTGGGTGAGTTCAAAAAATGGGGAGACTGTTACCTGAGGAATTAAATTTCCCTCAGTGCTCGTCCCCTACCCTATCAAAGATTTGAAAGGGACACATTAGAAAATGGGGGAATGATAGACCCAACCTGATATTTTATTTAAATTGGAGCCATCTTGACACAAAGCCATGAAAAGATAATTTTGGCTTAACTATAAATTACAGCAAATTCTGAACCTGCTTTGAATGCCTGCCCATGCCTTGAACTCACCCATGCATGGCTCTCTGACCAGATAACAGCCCTCTCTGAAACTTTATTTACACCTCATAAATATTGGCCTTCCCTGGCCAGACGACACTCTCTGAGGCTCTAATGGTTCTCATAAATTCTGATGTTGGGGCCAGCAAAAAAAAAAAAAATGTAAACTATCATTAGTGTGATGCTTGTCAGAGTTCTGTTATCTGTAACCACCCTTTTCTGTAACATTCTGCGCTATAAAGCCATTCTGTAGGAAAGGTGGGGTTGCTCTCTTGTTCCCGCGGTTTTGGGAGGGAGACACAGCCCGGGTGGTGGAAATAATAAGTTTGCTTTAATTTGATTTTAATTGGAGTCAGTGGTCTTTTCTTGCATCCTGGTCTAAAAGGTAAACACTCCACCAACATGGAGCTCTGCCTGCCTAAAGACTACTTGAGAAACTGCCTCTGAGGATGGGCACTTGACATATATGTTGTTGTCAGGAGCTTTAGCTTCCATTCTAAGGAGACCATTAAAGCTGAGTCTGCATCTATGTGACCTGGAGGACATTGTTTCTTATTTTCCAAATAACATGAGGCAGCAGTGCTGACTTCTCTCTTTGTAGGTAAACTGTGGCCACTGAAAGCTAAGTGTCTCCGCATGTGGACTGTGAAGCCATTTGGTCATCCTCCACTTTTCATAGTGTTTCTTGCTGCTGCACTGGGAGTTTGGTATTTGCTTCACGAAATACAAGGAGTTCAACTGGGACACAGTGCTTGAGGGAGTCCTGTCACGTGTGGTGGGTCAGGGTCTGCAGGAGAATGCACCAACCAGGCTTCTATTCCACATAGCTTGTCCCCTTAACCATAGCAACCTGATTCTGAACATTGCCCTGAAACATCTCCATATAACAAGATGCCTTTTATGGAGAGGATTCAGACATATACGTGATTCCTGTCTGCACCATGTCAGCCACAAGCCATTTGGAAGTCAATGACAGATCCACATGGCTTGACAAGAGATGCTTTATCACACACCTGCACATCACAGCTCTGGGCCCACTACTCAGCAGCCTCCAACATACTGGTATCTGTGTCATACACCGTTTTCATGAAACCCAGTCAATCAAGGCACTGTCTGGTACCCTCATGATTAGCAACAGGACATCCAAAGATTCTCCAGGGCCACCTGGTCATGGGAATTTCAAAAATTTCATGGTATTTATCTAGCCAATTTTCAAGGATGAATTTGGGGAAACTGTGGGTTTAAATTTATTCAGGAACCATTAAATTTTGAAGAAGCACATTTCAAGGAAAGCTCTGGTGAACTCTCAGAGGCAAGGCTTTCCAAAGAGTGGCCCAAAGGACACATGAAGCCAGGCCCATTGAGGTCTCCAATGTAAGGTCCATGTATGTTTTGACTCTCAACTATGGCGGCCAATCTTTCAGAATAAAGTCATGTGATATCCAGGCTGAGTTTGACAGTACTCTTTGGAAAGCCACCCTTTTCTATATCTCAGTTTTCAAGGGTGAATCTCATGCATGGCCACCTAAAATCCCAACACAATTCATGGCAATACTTCTCTGAGGTCAGTTCCATTACTCAGTCTCTATGGGAAATCACACCATAGTTCAAGCTCAGGTGGACCCAGGCATCTTTACCAACCACCACACAGCTGACCACAATTAAAACCAAAACACTCCCACATGGCCCTCATCTTCTTCCACATATACACTCATCATAACCTCTGGCTGGAGGTTTCCATGAGGGGCACAGCCCAAGACACTGTCCAAAATAAGCACACTTGTGCCTCATTTGCCTAAAGTCAGGTTGGCCTGGACACCCTTCCTGTGAACAAAGAGTGATCAATTAGTCCTGCTCTATAACTGCTCCGCTTCTCCAATTTGAGGCCTAATGACTGTCTGGTATAGATTCTTCATGAGAATTTGTGTCATGAGAAAACTCAAGCACCTATCGGCTAGCCTCTAGAGGGCTTTGAAGAACTCATTTGACCCAAAGAATTCCTATTTTCACTTGACGGAGGTCAGGAACGTTACAAAAGATGGCGAGACACTTCATCCACAAAGACTGCTCTTTTGGCCATTTTGGTTATGAATGCACACTTGGAAACTTTCTTTAGATGCATCAGATGCTGACAATCTAAGCCACTGCCTCACAAAGGGCCAAGAGGCTGATTCAGCCACATCCCTTTCCAAAGCAATTAAGCAAAGAGCCACAGGTGATGCCCATTCATTTCCGTTTGTAAACTGTTTTCTTCAGGCTTCACAAAGGGGTGGCCTGAGGCAAAGACCTTCCTGACATTCAGGACAACAGAACAATAGGTAAGCAAAAAGCCCAAAGCAGTGTTTCTCCACTGAGACTTTACTGGTAACACAGAATTCTGAGTTTTTGAGATGCTCCCATTCCCTTCAGCTATTAAGTACATGCCCATGTCAGAGAGCTTGGAGGTGGTTCATATCTTGGAAAAAAAAAAAACCATGAGGCTATTCTGGAGAGTGGCCCGTATTCAAGAAGAAGAGAGAAACTTAGGAAGGTAGTAGGTGTTGCCCATCCATAAGGCAAGCCACTCTCCATTCTTAAATTGGGCAGGATGAATGCTGGGAAGCTTTCTACCAGACAGGACACAACCATTGATGCATTCTCTTTTCAAATGTCTATAACCATGTATACAGTGGGATACACAGACATAGAATCACTCATGTTGTCAAACAAATTTCTAGAAACATTCCACTCCAAACAAACAAACCGACTTATTCTCAGAACATGAGACTAAACAACAAACTCATAGGGACACCCACAACAGCACCTCCTTCCCCCAAGTATGTCTGTGACTCTCCTCAGTGTCCTCTGACTGGTGGGCCATACTATGTTCCCCGAAGTGGCCTGTTCTGTCTCAGATCTGGTCTTCTTTGCCAACTCTTTGAAGTTGTCAGGAGCCATGGTTGAGCCACTACCTGCTTTCTCAGAAAAGGCTTCTATTCAGACCTCTCCTGGCATTTGGCCATCATCACTTAAGTAGGTACCAAGAAAGACTGACTCTGTCCTTGATAAATCCAAACAATTGAGACCACTGGGACTGGGACTGGGAATTCTCTGGGTGCCTGGCAGTCAATCACCAAAGAAGTGTGGTAGGTGACTTCCTTCAGGAAATGAATGAGGTCACTGCCTTGGCAACCACTTTGTACTAACAGTTGCTTCCAAGGGTCCCATGAGATGGAGTCTGCCCCTACTTCCTGTGACACTTACACAAGTTAGAATGGTATATCAACCACAGGCACCCAGGAACAGCTCTCCACACAGGCCTGGGCCTGGTTTGGTCCATTTAATCTACATTAAGAAGAGAGAGGCTGATTCAGTCACATTCCTTCATCCTGACCAGGTTGTTTGACATGGAAGTTGACTTTTGCTCTCTCACATGCTTCATAGGTGCCTACATCTTCTTCAGGGATGATTTCTGCATGGAACTTTGAGGTTCTCAGCAGGTGGAAGATCGCCTACATTCCTGTATTGTAAGATCAACAATTTCCCTGTTCTTTTGTAAAGTTAGATTGAGGGAAGAGTGTATGGTTAAGGTTAATAACAGGTTCGATTTCGATTAGGAATCATTTTGCAGAATAAATAATGGTATTGGAATCCTGTGATATTTACATGAATATGCGGTGAAATATAAGTATGCAAACAGAAATCTAGGTAAGATTTGAAGTCCATAAGGGCGTTGGGTGGCCTGGACCCCATCCTTTGAAGCAGGAATGATCAAATAGCCCTGCTGCTAATACTGCTCTTCTTCTCCAATTTGAGGCCTACTGACTGTCAGGTATATATTCTTACTGTGATTTTGAGTCATGAGAAAACCCAAGCACCTATGGGCTAGCCTCTTCAGGTCTTTGAAGAACTCATTTGACTCAAAGGATTGCTATTCTCACTTGAAGGTAGTCAGGAACTGAAAAGGTCATCGAACGTTGGAGGAAAAGACCAACAAGAAACTGTCTCATGCCAAAAGAAATGGTTTATTGGGGGTCCAGCATGTGGGGCTCAGAGCTCACTCCAGAGGAGGAAAGAAAAAAGATCCCCGAGAACAACTTGAGCAGAGTTTATATACATTCTTTAGAGAGGGCAGGGACTTTACATACATCATAGCCTCCTTTAGGAAATCATCATACGCCGCAGGAAAATCAAATAGCAACTCTAAAACAAGATTAGCACATCCATTGGCGGGAACAGGTCGGGCAGGGGGTGATTTTTTAGCCCTGAGAAAGGGTATACATTTAAACTGGTTGTTTGAAGCCCTGAGATGTATTCGTGCTGAGCTGCAGGGTTTCTGGGAAGGGGTTGTTTAGCTACTAGGTGGTCAGGGAAGATTTCAACACACATCTAATGGGCAGTTCTGGGAATTGTCTTAACTGCCACAGGAATTTCAGGTTCTGAGTGCAGCTTGGAAACTTTACAAAACCTGGTTCTTTACGTTTCAAATTAAATTTCTTTTATTCTTTCATTTTCCACTCCTTTTTCTGACTACTTTTAATCTTAAAAGTAATGAATCATAATTATTGCGGGTTCTCAGATTTTATTTCTTCCAGTGGATAGTATTTTTATCTGATTACCATGAGTTTTTTCCTGCCCAATCTGAACCTGGAGAAAGGAAACTATGCAGTTTAGCAAACAAGGTCCCACATTTAGTAACACCATAAGGATGATCAGGGGTCCAGCTAAGTCTGATAAAAGTTTAGTTAAACAAGAGGACTGGGTAAACCATGACTCAAAACACCCTTGTTGAATCTCCCTTTCTCTTTGGTGCTCTTCAAGGCATTTTCTCAATTTACTCATGGATTCTTTAAAACTCCACTATGGTCAGCATAAAAACAGCATTCTTCTCTCAGTGAAGCACAGATGCCCTCCTCCCTCATGAAGAGGAGGTCTAATCCTTGCCTTTCCTGTAAAACAACCTCAGAGAGAGAGGTTAAGGATTCCTGCAAAACTGTGATGGAGGTCTCTAACGTTTTCAAGTCTTGATCTATTGCTGTTTCTAATCGGGCCATTTGTTGTGACCCACGGATCATAGCAGCTGTTCCCGTACCCACTCCTGCAGTAACTCCTATCCCCAGTAGGATGGCTAGAGTAAGAGACACTGGCTCCCGGTGAAATCAGGTTGTTAGTCCCCCTAGTAGACCTTCAAATTATTCTGCATCATCATAGAGCACCCTGGGGAGTATCTGCACCATTACACAATAATTTACAGAGCTATCTAATACCTGGGCTGAAATGCAAGGAGTTCTGATTGTGTGGAGTTCAGTACCATAATGGTTCCTTTAATTAGTTCCCAGGGGGAGGAGTCAGCTGTATTCTGGACTGGGAAAGTAGGCAAAGACCGAAACCAGGAAGTATGAGATGGTAGAGGGGTTCTGGTAGATCTAGGCATGGGAGGTTTAGGAGGTTTAATTCCTGGCTTGAGGGGATTGGGCCCTATTGCTGTGGGCTTTTCTTCCTTTTTAAGCTGGATGGTGAACCAGAGAGCAAAGTCATAACCAGGGCCATAAATATAAAATCGCATTCCCCTAGTATTTCCCATAGGCCATGTTGTTCTGAGGTATCCCCTTCCTTTGGAAGTGAAAGTTATTTGAGGGGGTAACATAGACTATTCTTTCCACAGCGAGTTTTTGACACCGCTTGGCTAGCGGCACATTTCTTGGGATCAATCCAGGTGTCATTTGGTCCTACCTGAATCATACTGTCTGGAGAGTTTGGGTTCCACCATGCACTCCCGTTTGTTCACATCCCCAAGATCTACAATAAAAGTCAATGGGTCCTCCACAGGTTTGGGCCTGTTTGAAACTTCGGAAATCAGCTGGGCACACATAAAAATCAAGACTGGCTAGTTTACACCTCAGTTGGGGAGATGACATCCATAATTCATGGGGTAAGGTGGTCTATGTTGCCCTGGTTTGGGTTTGAGTGGGATATGTGTGGGGTCCTCTATGTCAGGGAGATCCCAGTCAGAGAGGCCTATAACAAGCTGACAAATGTCTCGGTGGAGAGATGGCCACCTAGTCCATAAGGCGGCTGTATGTGAAATAGACCACACTACTTGCCCAGTAGGATTTATAACTTGCCATTGTTGCTGAACAGGCTGATGGGGATTAGGAATGCTGGTGGCCAGGGGACGAATCCATAGCCCTATCCACACGACAGACACGCAACTTGAGAGAGTTACCAGTCAGTTTCAGTTTCCAGCCGGAATCTGTACAGGGCACAGGCTTGAGATGTGAGGCATGTATCCAGGAAGTGATCCCATCCAATTTCACCACTGTAGGTGTTATAAGAAACACCTGGTATGGTCCTTTCCAGCGGGGTTCCAGGGATGACACCTGATGCCGTCTCACGTAGACTAAGTCTCCCACTTGATAACAATGTGGGGTTTCTTTGTCTCCAGGCTGATAAGCAGTGGCCAACTATTTCCACAGGTATCGCTGGGTGCTGGGTTTGTTCAAGGGCTTTAAGTCTGTCAAGCAAGGGTGTGTGAAAGGAATCATTAAGTCTCGAGTTGGGGTTAGGTACCTTACTGGAGGAGGGGCACCATAGAGAATTTTATAATTGGTGAGGTTACACAAAGAGGCATAGAGGTTATTTCTTGCAGGAAACAGTGCATAAGATAGGAGCATAGTCCAATATTTTATGCCGGTCTCCAGGCTTCATTTCGTTAAGGTCTCTTTGATGGTTCTATTCATCCTTTCTACCTGTCCTGAGCTCTGGGGTCTATAAGCACAATGTAACTCCCAATTAATCCCCAGGGTCCTGGCGAATCCCTGACTTACTTGTGCTACAAATGCCGGTCCATTGTCGGACCCTATTACCTTAGGCAAGCCGGACCTTGGAAAAATGTCTTCTAGGATCTTTTTGACCACCATCTGAGCCGTTTTTTTCTTCATGGGGAAGGCTTCGACCCATCCTGAAAAATTACCTACAAAGACTAGGAGATATTTAAGTCCATAACTTGCTGGCTTAATTTGAGTAAAGTCCACTTCCCAGAATTGTCCTGGTCTGGTTCCTCGTAAGTGCTTCCTGCAGGAAGCTTGGATGGGTAAGTATTAACTAATTGACAGACTTGACAAGCTCTAGTCACCTGCTCAGCTATTTCTTTCCTCTTTGAGTCAGTCAATAATAAGTCCTTTCTTTGGTCCTTTAAGAGTGCCTACAACTTCTTTGAGTCTAAGTGGGTGAGCTAGTGTAAGTCTTTGACATAAAGGTGGCCTTTTTGAAATTGTAAACTTGGCTCTGTAGGGTCCCAGAGTTCTGTATCTGTCTCCTCAGATGATAAGTTGCCTGAAGGTTCCGGAGCTGCCAAGTCTCCTGATTTTTGTTCCCCCCCATGTGGAAAAAGTTAACAGAGTCACTTCGTTTAGGGCTGGCAATTAAGCTTCCTCATCTGCCCTTCTGTTTCCAACCACCACGGGGTCGTTTCCCTTCTGGGGCCCTGGACAGTGCCCTATAGCTAGTTCTTTAGGGCCCTGCACTGCTGAGAGAAGGTGGAGGATCTCATCTTCATTCTTTATTTCTTTCCTGGAAGAGGTTACTATTCTCTTTGCTGGTAAATAGCCCTGTGCACATGAGCAGTGGCAAATGCATAGCGGCTGTCAGTGTATATGGTTGCCCTTTTGCTTGTTGCTAGTTCCAATGCTTTCGTAAGAGCAATCAGTTCTGCTTTTTGGACTGATGTCCCTTCTCGGAGACCAGAGGACCAGATGACATTAGTTTTGCTAAGTACTGCTCGTGCAGCCCGCCGCTTACCGTCTTGGAGAAAGCTGCTGCCGTCCGTAAACCATACGACTTCAGGGCGAGGCAGTGGCTGATCCTTCAAGTCTTGTCGTATACTGGTTTTCTCTGCCAGTATGTTTTGACACTCATGAGCGACGGGTCCTGATGATACTTCTGGCAGCAGTGTAGCTGGGTTGAGTGGAGCAGGGGGTCCCAGCATTATACTGTCTTTGTCAAGCAAGAGGCTCTGGTAGTGCTTAATTCTGGAGTTTGATAGCCACCTCTCTGGAGGCTGGCAGATGATGCTCTCCAGGGCATGGGGGACTATAATGGTGAGCTTCTGTCCCAACGTTCATTCATGAGCATCTTTTATTAGAAGGGCTGCCACTGCTATAGATCTTAAGCAAAGGGGCCACACGCTAGCCACTGGGTCCAGTTTTTTTTATAAGAATACTACTAGCCATTTCCAAGGTCCCAATGTCTGAGTGAGCATTCCCCGTGCTATTCCTTTCTTTTCTTCTATGTAGAGATTGAAGGGTTTATCTACATCTGGTAGTGCTAAGGCTGAAGCAGAGAGCAGCACCTTTTTTTGACATTATCAATAGCTTGTTTGTACTCAGGGGTACATTGGAAGTGGGCATCCCCTTTTATCAGAGTGTATAAAGGTGCAGCCAGAGATGTGAACACAGGAATCCATAACCTGCAAAAGCTGGCAGTCCCAAAAAACGCTCTGAGTTGTCTCTTATTAGAAGGGGGAGGTATCTGCACAACGGTTTGTTTTCTGGGCTCAGTGAGCCATCGTTTGCCACCCCTAAGAGAATAACCCAGGAAGATTACTTCTTGCTGACAAAAGTGGGCCTTTTGGCAGAAGCCCTATATCCAAGTCGAGCAAGCTCGAATAATAGTGCTTGGGTCCCAGACTCAGAGTTCTCCTTGGTGTCGGCTGCCAGTAGCAGATCATCCACATATTCGAGTGGGGTGACTTCAGGGTGGGCAGTTCTGAAGTCGTTGAAGTCCCTGTGGAGGGCTTCATCAAAGAGAGTGAGGGAGATTTTGAACTCCTGTGGGAATCTAGTCCTGGTTAATTGGCCAGATGTTCCAGTTTTGGGGTTTATCCACTTGAAAGCAAACAGCAACTGACTGTCCTTATGTAGGGGCAAGCAGAAGTAAGCATCTTTTAAGTCCAGCACAGTGTACCATTCCCGCTCCAGATTCAGAGTGCTAAGCAAATTATATGGGTTGGGTACTGTGGGGTGAATGTCCTGCACTCTGTTGTTGATCTCTCTTAGGTCTTAAACAGGATGGTAGTCCCCAGTTCCTAGCTTTCTAACTGGTAGCAGCAGGGTATTCCAGGGTGATTGACAGAGCCTTAAGACCCCAAGAGTCAGGTATTTCTGAATATGGGGCCTTATCCCATCCTTAGCTTCTTTGCTTAGGGGATATTGTTTAACACTGATTGGAGAGGCAGAGGCTTTTAATTATACTGCTATTGGAGGTTGTTTAAGGGCTAGACCTAACCCAGCAGTTTCTGCCCAGACATTAGGATAATCTTTTATCCATTTCTGTGCGAGTTTGCTTTGTTGATCAGTTCTAGGGGACACGAAGAGTGATGTTCACCTTCTACGGACATAGTCAAAGCCGTGACTATGGGAGCTTTTACTGAAGGCTATAGAAACTCCACTTGGGGACCATCAGGGATAAAGGTTATTTTAGACCAGAGTTTGGTAAGCAGATCCCTGCTCATCAATGGGGCTGGACATTCTGGGATTACTAGAAAAGAGTGTGGACTTTTCCATTTACTAGGTT
This sequence comes from Callospermophilus lateralis, assembly GCF_048772815.1. Taxonomy (NCBI): domain Eukaryota; kingdom Metazoa; phylum Chordata; class Mammalia; order Rodentia; family Sciuridae; genus Callospermophilus; species Callospermophilus lateralis. Next base: position 375,193 of record NW_027516985.1, on the reverse strand, counting down.
CATAATCCTCTTTTTTGTCCAAGCCTGATATCTACTGCCATTAGCCCCTTGAACTAGGGACCATTTATTTATTTATAAAGGGCCCAGTGGGGTCTTAAGGGCTGAGTATCCTGCTCCTGTATCCATTTCAAAGTTCACTGGAATCCCCTCCATTTCAAATGTTACCCTGAGATCGGGGAGGGGATCCAAGCCCCGACTTTCTTAGTCCTCTTCTAGAGTCAGCATGGCGGGCTCGTGTGGCTGCTCCTTTTTGGGCCACTCTTTGGCTCAGTGTCCTTTTTCTTTTCAGTAGGCACATTGGTCTGATGCCAGGGGCAGCCTTTGGCGTGGGCCCAGGTATCCCTTTCTGTCTCCCTGCATTTAACATTCTGGAGTATTTTTTGCTGTGAACAAAACCTTAGCCAATGCTTTAGTCTGCCTTTTGCTCCTTTCATCCTTCTTTTGTTCCCTTTCCTTCTCTCTCCTCTGTTCCTTCTCCTCCTCAATTTCTCTCTTATAATATACTGTCTCAGGTTCTCTGACTAAATCTCTTAACATCATATCTTGTAATCCATCTAGACATTGTAACTTTCTCTTAATATCTAGGGCAGACTGCTCGATAAAGGCCATTGCAACAGATGCCTTTTGGTCCTCTGCCTGAGGATCAAAAGAAGTATATTTCCTTTATGCTTCCATAATTCTCTCCTGAGACATACAGGGAGACTCATTAGGCCCTTGGGTAATCTCTCTTACATTGGCCAAATTAGTCGGCCCTCTGGCGGTCGCTTGGTGACCCGCTATACCCGCTATTAGAGCCCGGCGATAAGTGGACAGATGCTACCTACCTTCAAAGTTGTTGGGTTCCCAGTTGGGACGGTTCATTGGCCCGTAGGGACGGAGAGGGAGCATCACAGGGGATTCTGAGTTTTCTATTATCCATCACCGCCGGGTTCCTTTAGGTGGCCCAGCTTCCTCCAGGGGAGGAGGGGCTGCTGCTGCTGCAGGGAAGTCCCCTGGAGGGCTTGAGTCTGGCCCAATTGCCTCTAGCAGCTGAGAGGCTGAGTCAGCGGCGGGAGGATCATCTGGAACATGTTGGGGGTTGGGGAGCGAGGGTAGAGAATGAGGAGGGGGAAGAGTATCCAGTCTTGTGACTCAGGGAGAATGGTGGGGAGAGCGGGAGTTGTGGAAGGTTTGAATGATATAATCATGAGGGAAGGGGTATATGTCTGTTGATCTGGGTGGCCACGTGGCCCCAGCTAAAAGACAATATCTCTGACTTTTCGGATTAGAGGGAAGTGGAAGGATCCTTCTGGTGGCCATCCGACGCCCAGGATGGGCCATTCTGAAGCTCAGAGAGTCTGCCAGCTCTGGCGTTTTACTGAAAAAGAAAGATTCTGGGCCCTTGAGCGGACATCAGTCCAATGATCAAGGGTCAGGGACAGAGGCATAGAAGTGCTTTGTCCCATAATGGAAGTTACTCAAACAGGGACAGTGAAGACACAAACTCGACACACACAATGACAAACAGTAAACGTTTACCATGAGTCCAAGACAACGATTAGAACTGAGTAACTGGCAAAACCTGATGGGTTAGACAATAAATACAGACAGTAAACTCAACCTGAGTTCAGGACAATGAACAAAACTGAGTAGCTGGCAAAAACTTTTGGGCTGGAAAACCGAATCCTGAAGCAAAATATAACCCAGTTGAGGAAACTACTATTCCTTGATTTCCCTAGTCCTCTGGAGTGCCCCCAGGGACGTGACCTTTGGCTCTGTGACACTTCTGTCAGCCAACATAGGAGAGACCTAATGCCCTCACCCACAGCAACTTTGCCACGCCTTAAACGGAAACCCAAAACAAGAAACAGGCGCCTTACTTACCCTAAGAGAAGTCAGTTGGCGTCTTTGGTCCGCTGCTGCCGAATATCTCACCTGGGGCCTCCAGATGAAAAGGTGGGGCGAAGGTTGGAGAAAAACACCACCAAGAGACTTTCTCATGAAACAGAAAAGGGTTTATTGGGGGTCCAGCATGCTGGGGCTCAGAGCTCACATCAGAAAAGCAAACAACAAAGAGCCCAGAGAACAATTTGAGCAGAGTTTATATACATTCTTTAGAGAGGGCAGGGACTTTACATACATCATAGCCTCCTTTAGCAAATTACCATGTATCCTGGGAAAATCAAATAACAACTCCAAAACATGATTAGCACATTCATTGGCGGGAACAGGTCGGGCAGGGGGTGATTGGTCAGCCTTGTGAAGGGGTAGACATTTAAACTGATTAGTTGAAGCCCTGAGATGTATATGTGCTGAGCTGCACGGTTTCTGGGAAGGGGTTGTTAAGTAACAAGGTCGTCTGGGAAGATTTCAACTCACATCTAATGGACACATCAAAGAATTGTCTTTACTGACTCAGGAATTTCAGGTTCTCAGTGCAGCTTATAAACTTTACAAAACCTGGTTCTTTACGTTTCAATTTCAATTACTTTTATTCTTTCTGAACTTTACAAAGGAAGGCCAGAGACTTCATCCACAATGGCTGCTCTTTTTGCCATTTTGGTTTTGGATGCATGCATGGGATCTTTTTTAGATCCATTTTGTGCTGATATTCTAAGCCACAGCCTCACACAGGGTCAAGAGGCTGATTAAGACACATCCCTTTCCAAAGCAATTACTTCTCCGAGGTCAGTTACAGAACTTAGTCTCTGAGCAGAATCACACCAGAGTTCAAGCCCAGATGGACCCAGTCATCTCTTCCAACCGCCACACAAATGACCACAATTAAAACCAAAACACTACCCCAAGGCCCTCATCTTTTTTCATATATACACTCATCATAACGTCTGGCTGGAGGTTTCCATGAATGGCGCAGTCCAAGAGAGTGTCCAAAATAAGCTCACTTGCCCCTCATTTGCCTAACCTCAGGGTAGCCTGGACACCCTTCCAGTGAACCAGAATTGATCACATAGGTCTGCCGTTAATACTGCTCTGGTTCTCCAATTTGATGCCTACTGACTGTCAGGTATAGATTCCTTATGTGATTTGGAGTCATGAGAAAACTGAAGCACCTCTGCAGGGCTTGGAAGAACTCATTTGACACAAAAGATCACTGTTCTCACTTGATGGACATCAGGAAAATAACAGAGGAAGGTGAGAGACTTCATCCACAATGACTGATATTTTTGCCATTTTGCTTTTGGATGCACACATTGGATCTTTCTTTAGATCCATCAGGCACTGAGAATCTAAGCCATAGCTTCACAAAGGGCCAAGAGGCTGATTCAGACACATCCCTTTCCAAAGTAATTAAGCAAAGAACCACAGGTGATGCCCATTTATTTCCATTTTAAAACTGTTTTCTTCAGGCTTCACAAAGGGTGGCCTGAGGCAAAGACCTTCCTGACACTCAAGACAACAGAACAATAGGTTAGCAAAAGGCCCAAAGCATGGTTTCTCCACTGAGACTTTCCTGGTCACACTGATATCTGAGTATTCTGAGATGCTCGCCATTCCCTTCAGCTAACCAGTACATGGCCATGTCACAGAGCTTGGAGGTGGTACATATCTTTGACACAAAAATATGAGCCTATTCTGGAGAGTGGCCAAAATTCAGGAAGAAAACAGGAAATTAAGAAGGTTGTAGGTGTTGCCTTTCTATAAGGCGAGCCACAGTCCATTTATAAATTGGGAAGAATGAATGCTGGGAAGCTTTCTACTAGACAGGACACATCTATGGATGCATGCTCTTTTCTAATGTCTACAACCACAGACACACTGGGATACACAGACCTAGAAACACTCACCTTGTCAAAGGACTTTCTAGAAACAGTTCACTCCAAACCAAACAAACAGCCTTTCCTACCTATTCTCAGAACATGAGACAAAACCACAAACTCACAACCACACTCAAAAAGTCACCTCCTTCCCCCAAGTAAGTCTGTGACTATCCGAAGTGTCCTCTGACTGGTGGGCCATACTATGTTTCCCCAAAATGGCCTGTCCTGTCTCAGATCTGTTCTCCTTGTCCAACTCTGTGAAGTTGTCAGGAGCCTGTGCTGACCACTACCTGCTGTCTCAGGAAAGGCCCATTTTCAGAGGTCTACTTGAATTTGGCCATCCTCAAATCTTTAGGTACTAAGAAAGACAGACTCTGTCCTTGTTAAATCCAAACAAGTGAGCCTACTGGGAATGGGACGGGTACTGGCTCTTTGTGCCTGGCTTCCTGGATCCCAAGTTCAGAGAGTTCCATCCCCCAAGAAGTGAGGTAGGTCAATTCCTTCAAGAACGGAATGAGGTCACTGCCTTGGCAACAACTTTGTCCTAACAGTTGCATTCAAGGGTCCCTTGAGATGGAGGCTGCCACTACTTCCTGTGACACTTTCAGAAGTTCGAATTGTATATCAACCATAGGCACCCAGGAGAAGCTCTCCACACAGGGTTGGTTTGGTCCATCTTCTTTATATCAAGAGGAGAGAGGCTGATTCAGATACATCCCTTCATCCTGACTAGGTTGTTTGCCTTGGAAGATGACTTTTGCTCTCTCAGGCCCTTCATAGCTGCCTAAATCTTCTCCAGGGATCATTTCTGCATCAACCTTTGAGGTTCTCAGCAGGTGGAAGATCCCGTACATTCCTGTATTGTAAGACCAACTCTGTCCCTGCTCTTCTGCAAAGTTAGATTGAGGAACAGTGTATGGTTAGGGTTAATAACATATTCTATTTGGGTTAGAAATTATTCTGCTGGACAAATAATGGTATTGGGTACCTGCGATATTCACAAGAATATATAGGTGAAATATAAGTATGAAACCAAAATTCTAGGTACGATTTGAAGCCAGAAGGACATTGGGCCCTTTAGTGGTATACTTAGCTTTGAATTATGTTCTGCACAGATGTCTCAGATAAATCAATATGCAATGGCATAGGACCTTGTACCTTGGATGATTGAATGTTCAAGAGAACATCCAGTCAAAAAGGAATAGTCGGTAGGAATAGGAAGATGGTCAGTAGGTTTAGAAAAAAGAGTGAGTATAGGATTTGGACAAAAGGTTCATTAGCAATAGGGTTTCGGGTAGAGAGTGAAAGTAAATATGAGCACATATAAAGAGTCAGTCACAATGATGAACTGGGGAAAATATGTAGGAAAGCAGATATTAATAGAGACATTAGGAAATCAGACAAAGTATAATGTGAGTGATAGGATTAGGCATTTTCAATATGGTTGAGGTGGAATATATAATCTTAGGAAGAAAGAAATATGTAGTCACCAATAGGATTGACATTTGAGAGCATTAGGCAACCAGGACATGGTTGTTTTTAGTAATCCATGCTCACTTTTCATTTTGCTTTGGTGAAAGGTTAATAAAATAGGTATTTGTCACTTCCTGTTTTTCTTTATGCTTAACAAAACACTGTTGAAATCTTGAGAACTGTTTGCTAATTTTGTTCCCAAAATGTGCTGTCCCCAACTGCCAAACTGCAGAGTGTACTCCCTCACCCGGTTGCACAAAAACTGCCCACTTGCCCTGACCCATCAATTAATTTCCCTCCCTGCCCTCTCCAAAAAATTATATAAGCTCTGTTTAAGTTGTTCTCAGGGCTCTCTGCTCTAGTCAAGTGAGCTCTGAGCCCCAGCATGCTGGAACCCCAATAAACACTTTGCTGTTGCTGAGTGAAAATGGTATACTGTTCTGTACTTAAAAGATGCTTTCTTTTGCTTGCCTCTACATAAAGATAGTCAGTTGCTGTTTGCTTTCGAGTGGGTAGACCCAGATAACGGAACTTCTTGTCAACTAACTTGGACTAGACTCCCACAGGTGTTCAAAACCTCCCCCAGTCTCTTTGATGAAGCCCTCCACAGAGATCTCAACAACTTCAGAATTACGCACCCCAAAGTCACCCTGCTTCAATATGTGGATGTCCTGCTACTGGCAGCTAACAACAAGGAAAACTGTGAGTCTGGGACCCAAGCACTATTATCCGAGCTTGCTCAACTCGGGTATAGAGCTTCTGCCAAAAAGGCCCAAATTTGCCAGCAAGAAGTAATCTTCCTGGGTTATTCCCTTAGGGGCGGAAATGATGGCTCACTGAGCCCAGAAAACAAACCATTGTGCAGATACCACTTCCATCTAACAGGAGACAACACAGAGAGTTTCTTGGGACTGCTGCCTTTTCAGGTTATGGATACCTGGGTTTGTGTTCTTAGCTGCTTCTTTATACCCGTTGTTAAATAAGGATGCCCAATTCCAATGGACCCTTGAGCACCAGCAAGCTTTTGATAACATTTAAGAACACTGACACTGAACTCCTCAACTTCACTGAGCCCAGCCTGCAATTTCAGAAAGCCCTACACTACGTTAAAAATGTACATCAACTTACTCACCTTGGTTCAAAGAAACTGCAGGCATTACTGAAAGATCAGGAACAGAGATTTCGACTAACTTACTCACAGTGAAAAAAAATAACTGAACGGGTAACAAAAGCCTGTCGGTTCTGTCAATTGGTTAATGCTTACCCTTCCAAGCTTCCTGCAGGAAAGCACCTACGATGAACCAGACCAGAACAATTCTGGGAAGTAGACTTTACTGAAATTAAGCCAGCAAGGTGCTGGGAGCCATCAGCCAAGTAGGTATGACAAATTCCTTGCCAGCTTACTCCCATGCTGTCTAGTGGAAGGACTTCTGAAAGGTGACCTTGCTCAAGGACCAGGGCAGGATCCGTGTTTAGGGTGTTCCCCCTTTAGAATAGGGCAGTTTAGCATAATAGGAGAGTAGGGTGTTTCCCCTTTAGAATAGGGCGGTTTAGTAATAGGAGATTAGGGTGTTCCTCTTTTGGAATAGGGCGTATCCTGCTGCTGAGTTCCTCTTGAGTGCTTAGGGTCAGACAGTATTTTTTGAGAGACAGAAGCCCATGCGGTGTGGATTTAGGCAGGAGTGGATTTGGGCGGATTGGATTTGGGCAGAGAACCTGGATTCCCCCAGAACGTGTTTGTAGACGGCCGGTGTGAGTTCGGGAATAAAGAATTGCTGTTTGAATCTACAAGCTGTGTGGAGACTCGTGATTTGTGCCCAGCCAGAGACTGCGGCATTTGGTGGCTCGTACGCGGAACGTCTGAAACTTGAAGGTAAGTGAAATTGCTCGCCCCTGAGGGAAGGCGAGAGAATGGGTGACCATTTCAGAAAACAATGTGTTCTTCTTTTGATTTATTTTGTTTTTCTTTCAAGCTGCCTATCCCTAGAAATTTCTCAGGCAAACTGGAAAAAATGGTTGACTAAAGGTTTGAAGTTTGTCGGCCCTGAGGAAGAGAAAATTGATACAACGATTTTTTATTCTGTTTTTGCTTCATTCAGTTTCGGTTTTGTTTTGTGTTATCTTATTGGGTTGCGTTATCTTTATAGTAGATTAAAACAAACTGAAAAGATGTTAAGTAAATTGTTAGAGGTTCAGAATATGGTGAAAGACATTTTAGATCAAGCAAAAGAGAAGGTCTCTCCAGCTAGTCAGACAGAGGAAGAAAATTTAAAGGAAAAGGGGTTGTTAGAAAAAAGGCCACAACAGGAGGCTGTTACTAACTCCGTTTTATCACAAGAGGCTTTAATTCAACCAACAGCCCCACCGATAGAGACAGCTGAGTGGCCCTCAAACCCCGTAGTTGATAATTGGGATCCTGAGACAGGACCTCGAAGATTAGCATGCCCTGTACTTGAACAGGTAGGAGGGCAGCGAATTCACCGTGCTTTAGATTTTAAAACAGTGAAGCAGTTAAAAGAGGCTGTAACAACCTATGGTCCCCAAGCTCCCTTCACGGTGAGCATGGTCGAGTCCATTACTAACTTGGACATGACGCCAGCAGATTGGGCTAGCATGTGTAAATCTGTGCTAAATGGAGGACAATATTTGTTATGGAAGGTTGCCAATGAGGAATTTTGTGCAGAGACAGCTAGGAGAAATGCAGCAGCCGGTTACCCTCAAAGAAATTTAGAAATGTTGCTAGGAAAAGGACCTTATGAGGGTCAGCGGCAACAAATTGAATATGATCCTGCTATATATGCACAAATTGCTGCAGACGCAGTTAGGGCATGGAAGACTTTACAAGGACATGGAGATTTACAAGGTCAGCTATCTAAGGTAATACAGAGAGCTAATGAACCTTACGCTGACTTTGTAGATAGGCTAATTCAAACGGCTGCCAAAATTTTTGGGGATACGGAACAAGCAATGCCATTAATAAAACAACTGGCTTATGACCAAGCAAATCGTTGCTGCAGAGAGGTTATTAGACCATGGAGACATGAAGATTTAAACACATATATTAAATTATGTAGAGATATTAATGAACAAGGGCAAGTCTTGGCAGCTGCAGTACAACAGGCTTTAGATACCAGGCCAAAAACATGCTATGATTGTGAACAAACAGGACATTTTAAAAGGAGTTGCCCCATAGGAGGAGGATTTAACAAAACTAGGTATCAAAGAAATAGAATACCGGGTATTTGCCCACGATGCCGTAGAGGGAGACATTGGGCTAATGAATGCCGTTCTCAAACTACCATAGAGGGTACTCCCTTACCAAAAAACGGAAAAGGACCAGGTATTTACCCACGATACCGTGGAGAAAGGCATCAGGCTCCGTTGCCAAAAAACGGACAGCCGGGCCCAATGCTCCGGGGCCCACAACCACAAATATACGGGGCAGTGGAGGAACCCAGCAACACCATCAGAGTAGTGCCCAGGACACATTGTCCATTAAATCCCTCATCAGACAAACCCGAGGGAGCGCAGGGTTGGACATCTGCGCCTCTGCCAGAGCAGTACTAACTCCAGAGATGGGAATTCAAATCATTCCCACAGGAATAAAAGGACCTCTTCCCCAAGGGACAGTAGGCTTATTATTGGGACGTAGTTCATCTACATTAAAAGGACTTATGATAAGTCCCGGGGTAATTGATCCCGATTATGTAGGTGAAATAAAAATTATAGCTAGTTCTCCAAGAGGTATATCAGTAATTTCACCTGGAGACAGAATAGCACAGTTGTTAATAATACCCAGCCTACATAATAAATTTCCTAGTCATAGTGTAAAAAGAGGTTCCAGGGGATTAGGCTCCACAGGTGTAGATTGGGCTATGTTGTCTTTAAATTTAGATTCTCGCCCAATGTTAAAACTAAATATTCAAGGACACGACTTTAATGGGCTACTGGACACAGGTGCAGACCTTAGCATCATATCTAGTAAGGAATGGCCAAAACATTGGCCATTACAACAAGCCACTCAAACGCTTCGAGGCCTAGGAGTGGCTACTAATCCCCATAGAAGTGCAATGATATTAGATTGGAAGGATCCTGAAGGTTGTGAGGGAACTATACAGCCCTATGTATTGGATCATCTTCCTATAAATTTATGGGGACGAGATATCCTAGATCAATTAGGTTTGACATTAACAAATAACATCAATCCTAATGCGCCCACTACTAGGGCTAGACAAGGTTTTAGGAAAGAAAAAAGATTAGGAAAACAAGGACAAGGTATAGCAGCACCAATTCAAATAGATCAAGGAACAGACAGACATGGGTTGGATTTTCAGAAAGGGCCACTGAGACAATCAAAATTACTTGGAAATCAGAAAGACCAGTGTGGGTTCCTCAGTGGCCCCTGACTAAAGAAAAGATACAAGTAGCCCATGATCTGGTCAAACAACAATTAGCGGAAGGACATATACAACCTTCCATATCTCCCCATAATACTCCCATTTTTGTCATTAAAAAGAAATCTGGTAAATGGAGATTATTGCAAGATTTAAGAGCCATTAATAATGAGATGGTTATTATGGGATCTGCTCAATCAGGGATTCCTCAATTGTCTGCTTTGCCAAAAACCTGGCATGTTTTAGCCATAGATATTAAAGACTGTTTTTTTTCAATTCCAATTCATCCCGAGGATAGTCCACGTTTTGCATTTACTATCCCTGCATTAAATCATGAAGGTCCTGATCAGAGATATGAATGGAAAGTACTCCCTCAAGGGATGGCTAACAGTCCAACTATGTGTCAAATATATGTTAATAAAGCAATCCAGCCACTTAGAAATCAAAATCCTGAACTACAAATATTTCACTATATGGATGATGTATTATTGGCACATAAAGATAAAAACATATTGCTGGAATGTTATGCCACACTTACAAACTTATTAAAAAATTATAATCTAGAGATAGCAATAGATAAAGTACAATTAAATTTTCCAATTAATTATTTAGGAGTTCTATTATCCTCAACCATGGTCCATCCACCAAAAATTCAAATACGAGTAGATCAACTCAAGTCACTTAACGACTTTCAAAAGTTATTGGGAGACATAAATTGGATAAGGCCTTATCTAGGCATACCAACAGGAGAGTTGGGACCTTTATTTGATATTCTAAAAGGTCCATCAGATCCAAACTCACCTCGCATGTTAACTCCTGAAGCAAGAAAGGCATTGAAAATTATTGAAACATATATGGAAAATATACATTTGGATAGAATTGATATAAGTTTGCCTTTATTATTTATTTTACTACCAACAAAAAATATTCCTACAGGAGTATTTTGGCAAGAAGGTCCATTATTGTGGATACATTTATCTTATTCTCCTAACACTATTCTTACTAGGTATCCTGAGGCTGTAGGACAATTAATACTCAAAGGAATAAAAGCAGCGAAGGGAGTGTTTGGAATTTCTCCCAATAAAATTATTACTCCATATACTATGGATCAAATTGATGAGTTAGCTAATGAGTTAAATACTTGGGCAATAATCATGTGTAAATCTAATGTTTCATTTGATAATCACTTACCATCTAATCCTTTGTTGTCTTTTTGGTCTAAGCATCCTGTAGTTTTTCCAAAAATGACAAGAAAAACCCCTATCATGAATGCTCCAAATATATTCACTGATGGATCAAATAATGGTACAGCAGCAGTAGTTACCCCTGATCAAACTTTTACATTTTTAGTACCCAAACAATCAGCTCAAAAGGTAGAGCTTAATGCAGTATTACAAGCTTTTTTAATGTTTAAAGATTCTGTATTTAATTTATTTTCTGATAGTCAGTATGTAGTTAATGCTATAGTATCTCTTGAAGATGCTGGTAGGATTTCCCCTTCTTCTACTGTTTTCTCTTTGTTTTCCACTATACAAAGTCTAATCTGGGACAGAAAAGATCCATTCTTTATAGGACATATTAGAGCACATACAGGATTGCCTGGAGCCCTTAGTTTGGGCAACGATTTAGCAGATAAAACTACACATGACATACATATTTTCTCTACACTAGAAGAAGCTATGAATTTTCATAAAAAATTCCATGTTAATGCTAATACTTTACAAAAGCGTTTTAAAATAACTAAAGAACAAGCCAGACATATAATAAAACAATGTCAAAATTGTGTGACCTTTTTACCACAAGTTAATCTTGGAGTCAATCCTAGAGGACTGATACCTAACCATATTTGGCAGATGGACGTCACACACTTGCCAGAATTTGGAAAATTAAAATATTTACATGTTACAATTGATACTTCTTCCGGATTTTTGATGGGCTCCCTTCATGCCGGAGAAAAAACTAAAGATGTTATAGCTCATTGCTTACAAAATTTTGCCACTGTGGGTGTTCCTAAACAGTTAAAAACCGATAACGGTCCTGGCTATACCTCTACCTCTTTTAAACAATTTTGCTCATCATTTGGTATTACTCATATAACAGGAATTCCATACAATCCACAGGGACAAGGCATAGTTGAAAGAGCTCATCAAACTATTAAACCGTACTTATTAAAGCAAAAAGAGGGAATTGGAAAGGGGTATATATCCCCCAAAGATAAACTTAAAATAACACTTTTTACTCTAAACTTTTTAAATTTGGATTCATCAGGACTTAGTGCTGCAGAAAGGCATATGTATCCAAAAAATGTGCATAAGCCTAAAGTTCTTTGGAAAGATATTCTAACAGGACAATGGAAAGGTCCAGACCCAGTGATTGTCTGGAGTCGGGGCTCTGTTTGTGTGTTTCCACAGGGAGAACAGCAGCCGATTTGGATTCCAGAAAGACTAACTAAAGCAATTTCTACAGATCGAAAAGAAGATGATTTGACTCAAATCCATAACAGCTGATATCCAGAACTCCAGCTTGGCTATTCTTACATCTGCAACAGTGATTAACAAGGATGCTTTTTTCAATATCTATTTTATTATTGCATTTTTCCCACATCATAAGGTTCTATTTTTATTTTTTGAGCTCACACAAACCTAGGTTAATGTTTTTCTGATCAGTTTTATTTTTTTTGACTATAGAGTTTTTAAACATTGCAATGGAGATTTCACCTAGGTAAAGCTACAAGGCCTTTATTATTATCTTATATGTTGTACGTTTGTTTGCACATTTGTGTTTTGTGTTGTATGTCTGTGTGTGCGTATTTTATATATGAGGAGCGCTCATGAGAAAATGGATCCGAATTTTTTTTTTATTCACATGATTTAAATGGCTTAATTTAAATTAGGTAAACAGCTGTTAAAGATTGTTTTTAAAGGTGCTTAACATATCTGCTTGTTTACTAATTTAAATCAGGTAAACAGCTGTTAAGGATTGTTTTTTAAGGAGGTTAACAGATCTGTTTGTTTACTTTCACCTTTCCTTTTCATTATATTTAATAATTCTTTTCAGGTTAATGTCTTTTGAGCATCATTGCCAGAATTCCTATCTTCATCCCAATGAATATAACTCAACAAGTATGCTCAATCAAGGAGTCAACTTACTTTGGGAGGAAACGGACTTTGGGAGGAGACGGACAGATTGATAGATTCCTCCCCTTTGAACTGCTTACAGAACTTGCCTGGACTATGTAACTACGTTTAGTGCAGCAAATTGTGGTAATGCTGGCATATCTTTGCTGATGGTGTCACCAGTGATCTTTGCTGATGGTGTCACCAATGATGCAATTTTTCCAAAGGAACTGTCAATTGGCTTGGTGTCGTGGCATTTCTGTATCCTCCTCCCTTCTGCTAGTGATGGTCTAAATTTGGGGGCCAATGGCTATATGCTGGACCGGCAGTCAGTGACGGGTATGATCCAATTGCAATGGTATCAACCTAAGACAGGAGGCTGACGCCTAAAGGTCAGTTGCCTAAAGGTCAGTTTTCCCATGACGGGTAAGAACCATATGTTGAATTGGACAACCTACCAGGCGCGGTCCTTAAGCCACATTAACCTCACTCCCCCACTGGCACCAAGGCCAAATTTGGGGGCCAACAGAGGTGAGGCAAAGAACCTCACCCCCCCACTGGTGCATAGACCTATCCACAAGTATGGCTGTATGCTGGACCGGTAGTCAGTGACGGGTATGATCCAGTTTCATTGGTATCAACCTAAGACAGGAGGCTGACGCCTAAAGGTCAGTTTTCCAATGACGGGTAAGAGCCATATGTTGAACTGGACAACCTACCAGGCACGGTCCTTAAGCCACATTACTTGTTGTTTAATTAATCAGAAGGGGGGAGATGCTGGGAGCCATCAGCCAAGTAGGTATGACAAATTCCTTGCCAGCTTACTCCCATGCTGTCTAGTGGAAGGACTTCTGAAAGGTGACCTTGCTCAAGGACCAGGGCAGGATCCGTGTTTAGGGTGTTCCCCCTTTAGAATAGGGCAGTTTAGCATAATAGGAGAGTAGGGTGTTTCCCCTTTAGAATAGGGCGGTTTAGTAATAGGAGATTAGGGTGTTCCTCTTTTGGAATAGGGCGTATCCTGCTGCTGAGTTCCTCTTGAGTGCTTAGGGTCAGACAGTATTTTTTGAGAGACAGAAGCCCATGCGGTGTGGATTTAGGCAGGAGTGGATTTGGGCGGATTGGATTTGGGCAGAGAACCTGGATTCCCCCAGAACGTGTTTGTAGACGGCCGGTGTGAGTTCGGGAATAAAGAATTGCTGTTTGAATCTACAAGCTGTGTGGAGACTCGTGATTTGTGCCCAGCCAGAGACTGCGGCAGCAAGGTATAGACTTAAATATCTCCTAGTCTTTGTAGATAAATTTTCAGGATGGATTGAATCCTTTCTCCCCCCAAAAAAAAAAAAAACCGGCTCAAACGGTGGTCAAGAAGATCCTGAAAGATATTAAGATATTTTTTCAAGACAAGGCCTGCCTAAGGTAATAGGGTCTGATAATTGAACAGTGTTCATGGCCCGGGTAAGTGAGGGCTTAGCCAGGACCCAGGGGATTAATTGGAAGTTACATTGTGCTTCTAGACCCCAGAGCTCAGGACAGGAAAAAAAATAAATTGAACCATTAAAGAGACCTTAACGAAATTAAGCTTAGAGACCGGCATAAAATATTAGACTATGCCCCTGCCTTATCCACTGTTTCATGCAAGAAATACTCCCTCTGTTTCTTTGTGTAAACTCACCCCCTATGAATTTCTCTATGGTGCACCTCCTCCAGTAAGGCATGTAACCCCAACTCTAAGACCTAACGATGCCTTCCACACCCCCTTGCTTGACAGAATTAAATCTCTTGAAAGAACTCAATGATACCGGTGAAAACAGCTGACAACTGCCTTGCAACCTGGGGACAAGGGGACTCCACATTGATATCAAGTAAGGGACTTCATCTACATAAGACAACATCAGGTGTCATCCCTGGAACCCTGCTTGAAAGGACCATACCAGGTGCTAATTATAACACCTACAGCGGTAAAAGTAGACGGAAACACTTCCTGGATCCATGCCTCTCATCTCAAGCCTGCGCCCTGTCCAGACTCTGTCTGGAAACTGGGAAAGACTGGTAACCATTTCAAATTGCATATTCGCTATGTGGATAAGGCTGTAGACTCTCCCCTTGGCCACCAGTACACCTAACACTCATCAGCCCGTTCAGCAGCGATGGCTTATCACAAATCCTACTAGACAAGAAGTATGCTCTAACTCGTATACAGCTCCCTTAGGGACCTGGTGGCTAGCTCTCCACCCAGACATTTGTCAGCTGGCTATAAGTCTTTCCTATTAGGATATCGCTGATGAAAATCCCACTAAAATTCAATTAAATCCCTTCCATACCATAGATAATGGAAACAAACATTAGGGATTTAGGGACACGTGAGCCAGATGCAGGTTGGCTAGACTAGATTAGTATGTTTGCCCAGCAGACTATCAAAGCCACAAACAGCCATGGCTGTGTGGAGGGAAAGCCAACTTCTTCTGTAAGTGATGGGGATTTGAGTATACAGGGGCTGCCTGGTGGAACGCAAAATCCTCATCAAATTCAGTACACAGCATTGGCCATATTACCAATTAGACAACCAAAACTGATGGCCCCCAGAGGAGTCTCTAGATCCTCAAATTCTGTGTTACCTTTTTAACTTCTGCAAGTGCTCAAGAGGATGAAAGGAAATTCCCCTATGTGGAGGCCTTTTACCTCCTTCGCTCACTTCCTGAACTATGCATCTCCAATAGATCCTCACCCTCAGGCTTCTGCTCCAGACTCTCTACTGTCAGTCCCACCTCAGCAACCTGATTTCTCTCCTCCAGTTACTAGATCAAAAACCCAAACCTCCGCCAGTTCTCAGATCATTGCTCCCTTGCTGAGGTAGCAGGTACTGAGGTACCCCTCTAAACACTCATTCCTCTCTTCTCCTGTCAGTGCCTACACCCGGTCTCCCCAGGTCCTCTTACCAGGTAACCCTCAGAAGAGCCCTCAGACCCCTATTCAAGATGTAATAAAAATGGCCTTTAAAGTTGCTTTGTCATCACTGAAAACAGGTTACTAAGAATTTAAAATCCCTCCCAGGCTTTCTGGGATACTCACTCCCGACTTCCCCTCTGTTCTACCTGTTCTACTGCTCAAGATTTTGTTCCTAGGAAAATCCCAAACCCCTTTTCCATTATGCTTTTTCATCTCTCTTTTCTCATTCTCAGATCCCCGGAGCTGCTCTCATTCTTCGCCTTCCCCGTCTTTCCCCTCTATACCAGGCCCACAGAAAAATCTTAACTGAACTTCTCCAGAAGTCTTCACCATGGATGACTTTAGAACTTTCAGCAAAAGAGTCCCTATAAAAGAGTTCAGTGTAGATAAACTTGCTCTTTTTCTGTTGCCCTGTTATACTTGACCACTGCTTGGAAAAATCAGCACTTCTAAGCTAGACAACCCCTTAATAGTTTTTCACACAATATGTGAACAAGGCCTCTGGCCTTGAGCTGGGGCTTCACAGAGATGGCTACATTTCTAAAATAAAAAATACCAACTGGGCTTCATGGTAACAGCTGAAGGAGGATAAAAGAAAAGGAAGAAAAAGCTCTCCCCCTCCTAGGTGTCCTTGAAAAGTTAACTTGCCCAGAACAGAGGAAATAACAGAAAAAAAATCTTTTTGTGAAGTTCTGCCGACTGTGAACTTCTGAGCCCCTTTTCTTTCATGTTGGGTACAAAATTCTGAAACTACCTAACCTTGGGGTTCAGGGCGTTAATTGATTACAACAGAAGCAATGCACTCTGAATCCGGTTGCAACCAAATAGCACTGGTTCCCTGTTTTCGGTGCTATCTTAGGTGCCTTGCCTTGTCTGTCCCTACAACAGTATAATTCTATATACTTAAACATTGTTTATGTTTTCATGAAATGGTCAACAGATGTGATTAATTGTGTAATGGTGCAGATGTTTCCCAGAGTGCTCTATAATGATGCAGGTTCATTTGAAATTCAAACAGGCGGGCATACAACACGGTTCCGCTGGGAACATATATCCCTAACTTTAGCCATCCTATTAGGAATAGGAGTTGCTGCAGGGGTGGGCACAGAAACCCCTGCCCTAGTCCATGGGACACAACAAATGACCCAATTAGAAGCAGCAATAGAACAAAACTTAAAGATAGTAGAAACCTCCATCACAGCTTTGCAGGAATATTTATCCTCTCTGTCTGAAGTTGTTTTACAGAACAGTCGAGGGTTGGACCGCCCATTCATGAGAGAAGGGGGCCTTTGTGCTGCATTGAGGGAAAAATATTGTTTTTATGCCGACCATACTGGAGTTGTAAAAAAAATCTATGAGTAAATTAAAAAGACACCTTGAAGAGCGTCACTGAGAGACGCCCAAAAAGGGTGGTTTGATTCTGATCCATACATTCCCTCTGGTTAACTATGTTTTTATCAACCATGGCCGGTCCAATAATAATCCTCATATTACTGCAAAGTATAAAACCCTGTTTGCTCAAACGTGTAATTTTTTTTCTCCAAGCTCAAATTGGACAAGTTAAACTTATGGTAATAACCCACTTGCAGACATAGAATGTGACACCAGCCTTGATCACTTTTATAATTATAAGTAGCCAGAAGAAGAAGTGGGGAATGAAAGGTTAACAAAATAGGTACTTGTAACTTCCTATTTTTCTGTATGCTTAACAAAAACACTGTTGAAATATTGAGAACTGTTTGCTAATTTTGTTCCCAGAATGTGCTGTCCCCAACTGCCAAATTGCAGAATGTATTCCCTCACCCGTTTACATGCAAACCGCCCACTCACCGTGACCCATCAATAAACTTCCTTCCCTGCCCTTTCCAAGGAAAGAATATAAGCTCTGCTTAAGCTGTTCTCAGGGCTCTCTGCTCTATTTCTGTGAGCTCTGAGCCCCAGCATGCTTGACCTCCAATAAACCTTTTGCTGTTGCATGAGACAGTCTCTTCGTGGTCTCTACCTCTGATGCTCGCACGAACATTACTTGAATGATTGAATGTATAAGAGAAAATCCAGTCAAAAAGGGATAGCCAGTAGGATTAAGAAGATAGTCGGTAGGTTTGGGAAGAAGACTGAGTATAGGATTTGGAACAAAAGTTCTTTAGCAATAGGGGTTCTGTTAGAGAGTGAATATAAATGTCAGCAGATGAGAACAGTCACAATAATGAACTGAGGAAAATATGTAGGAAAGCAGATATCAATAAAGACATTACTAAATCAGGCAAAGTGTAAAGTGAGTGATACAATTAGACATTTTCAACAGGGTGAGTTTGAATATATAATCTTAGGAAGAAACAAATATGTAGTCACCAATAGGATTGACATTTGAGAGCATAAGGCAACCTTGACATGGATGATTTTTGTAAACCATGCTCACTTTCTATTTAGGCTTTGGTACAATCTAAGTGTGACCTTTGCATTTGTGTCCAGAATTTTACTGTGATAAAATATATATGTAGATCTGGTGACACAAGTATTTCTTCCACCATTTCTGGGAGCAATATTTTAAAGGCATATAAATGGGTATTGGGTGTACAAAGAGGTGTACACTTTGTCCATGAATATAGAGATAATGCATGAATAGACCATACAGTGAATAAATAATATAACTGTTTCCACTTTAAATTATGGATTGAATTGATATTTGAAAATATATAAGAAATCTTATATTGATTTACAATCATTCATTCTAACCAGTTATACATCTAATATTAATATTATGGTTATGGTTTATCATGAAGATATGTTAGTTTTGCGTCAAAAGCGATTATGGAAATCCAAAATAATGTGTTTGGATAGAGTCAGTCACAATGCTGGCAATATGTGAACAAGGCCTCTGGCCTCAAATTGAGGCTTCACAGAGATGGCTACATTTCTAAGATAAAGAAGTTACCAACTGGACTCCATGGTAACAGCTGGCAGGGAGAAAAAAGAAAGAGAAGAAAAAAGCTTGCCCCCTCCCAGGTGTCCTTAAAATGTTAACTTGCCCAGAACAGAGAAAAAAAAAACAGAAACAAAAACTGCTTTCTCTGAACTTCTGCAGACTGTGAACTTCTGAGCCGCTCCCTTACATGTTGGGTACAAAATTCTGAAACAACCTAAACTTGGGGTTCAGGGAAGTAACTGATTACAACAGAAGCAATGCCCTTTAAATCTGGTTGCAACCAAATAGGACTGTTTCCCTGTATTCGGTGCTATCTTAGGTGCCTTTCCTTGCCTTGTTCATCCCTTTTCTCATTTAAAGACCAGTCAAGAAACATGGAGAAATACATGTGTTCTGAAGCAGAAAGTGATTGATAGTGAAACAAATGCCTATAAATTTCCTAACTTGTGGATGAAATTTATATCCTATGATGTGCATTAATTGAAGAAATACTAATCTACCAGTGTTGAATAAAAATGAACGTCAAAATACACATCATGTCCGATTGGAATCTACTTGCATTAATATTAAACTGGGTCAGTTACTGTAGAAATATTAGGATTCTTATGCACCATTCACTGAAGTTAGTTTTCAGTACTAGGAAACAAATATGTATTTCAGGTGAATGAATATTTCTAAGAATAATCTTGTGAAAAGTTGATTATAAATCCACATACATGAATATGAATGAATTTGATGAGTGTAAAATAAGACACATATTTCATTTGTTGAAAAATCTGGAGAGTTTATGTATATATATATATACACACACACACACACACATTAGAAACAGCAATATATATGCCAATTGAAATTTATAATGAAATATATATCATCGACAGATAGAAAAATATTTATTTTACTGAACATGGATTTATGAATAATATTGTTCAAGTAGGAAGATCACCCATAATTTAAATTTTCGGTTCCAACATCGTTTAAGAGGAGTGATCCCTTACAATTTGTATCTGCCAAGTCAGCCACCTCACAAGAATGTACGTGTGGTACCAGGTAGGATTCTATCTGTGCATATAAAAATACAGGTGGTGAATAGGCTACAGAGAAAGGGAGAAAGGAATTCATAGGTGGTTAACTTTAAAAAAAACATGGAGAACTATTTCAACAAAAAATTGACTAGATTTATAAATCCTACCCTATATAATGCAAAAGGTAAGTCCAACTATACACCATGCCTCCTCTGAAATGGTTGTATTTTCATTCTGTTTGGGTTATTTTTCTCCATCATATTAGTATTAGTAGTCAGAATATAGTAGGGTAGGGGTTAGTGTCAGGGATTCAGTATTTCAAATGGAAAATTGGAAAATGAATACAATGTGTATGTAAACATGTGCTACACAAAAATGTTTCCACTCTTATCCAGAACAATGCCTTGACAATACCTTCGCTCCAACTAAAACATCATTAGAGGAGAAGAGTTAGAAAATCAGTGAAAACACATCTTGAATGGAATATGCTCAGGATTTTGAAACCTTGGAGGTGGTAGAGGAGTTTGCAAAAGTAAGGGACAGGGTGAACACTCCACAAACATGGAGTTCTGTTGGACTAAAGACTTCTTGAGAAACTGCCTCTGAATTTGGGCACTTGAAATATATCTTGTTGTCACAAGCTTTAGCTTCCTTTGTAGTGAGACCATCAAACCTGGGTCTGGATCTATGTGATCTGGAGGACACGGTTTCTTATTTTCTAATGAAAATGAGGCAGCAGTGCTGAATTCTCACTTTGTAGGTAACCTGTGGACACTGGGGGCTAAGTGTCTCCCAGTGTGGGCTGTGAAGCCATTTGGTCATCCTCCAATTTTCGTGGTGTTTGTTGCTGCTGCATTGGGGATTTGGTATTTGCTTCACGAAATACAAGGAGTTCAACTGTGTCACAGTGCTGGAGGGAGTTCTGTGACGAGTGGTGGGTCAGGGTCTGCAGGAGAATGCACCAACCAGGCTTCTATCCCACATAGCTTGCCCCCTTGACCATAGCAACCTGATTCTGAACATTGCCCTGAAAGCTCTCCATATAACAAGATACCTTTACACAGAAGTATCTACTGGCTGCACCATGTCAGTAACAAGCCATTTGGAAGCCAAATGCAGATCCACATTGCCCCACCACATGTTTTATCACAAACCTGCCAAGCAGTGTTCTAGGCCCACTATTCAGCAGGCTCCAACGTACTGGCATCTCTATTCAACACAATTTTCATGAAACCTAGTGAATCCAGGCACTGTCTGGTGTACTCAAGATCAGCATCAGGACATCCAAAGGTTCTCCAGTGCCACCTGGTCTTGGGAATTTCAAAAATTTCATGGTATCTGTTTAGCCATTTTTCAAGGATGATGTTGGAGGCACTGTGGGTTTCAGTATATTCAGGACCTGTTAAATGGTGAGGAAGCTCATTTCAATGAAAGCTCTGGGGAACTCTCAAGGGCAAGGCTTCCCAAAGAGTGGCCAAAATGTCGCATGAAGCCAGGCCTATTGAGTTCTACAATGTGAGGTCCATGTGTTTTTTGACTCTCAACTATGGCTGCCAAGTCTTTCAGAATAACATAATGTGATTTCCTCACTGAGATTCCCAGTGATCTGTGGAAAGTCAATCTGGGCCTAGATCTCAGTTTCCAATGGTCACTCTCATGTGTGGTCTCCTAAAATCCCAAAACAATTGATGGCAATACTTCTCTGAGGTCAGTTCCAGAACTCAGTCTCTAAGGGAAATCACACCAGAGTTCAAGCCCAGGTGGACCCAATCATCTCTTGCAACTGCCACACAAATGACCACAAT